>NC_066264.1:2383541-2683541 GCF_000011425.1 Aspergillus nidulans FGSC A4 | reverse complement strand
ACTTGAGCAGACTCTGGCAGCTGGCTAAGATCCAACGGTCCATGACGTTGGTGTTGGTAGCTTCGACTTTAGGGTCCCACATGAAATCAATTCCCGCGGTCTTCTTGAGAAGAGCTGCCTGACCCTCAAAGAACTTGTAACTGTTCCATAGAGGAAGGAGAACCTTGGCAACAATCTCCTTGACACCAGACTCCTTGAAGCGCAGAGGCTCCGCTCGAACAACAGGAGAGTTGATGAGGTAGAGCCGGAGGGCATCCGAACCATACCGGTCCATGATAAGCGACGGGTCGGGATAGTTCTTCAACCGCTTGGACATCTTCTTTCCATCTTCTGCAAGCACGATACCGTTCACTACACAGTTCTTAAAGGGCAGCTTACCGAATAGATGGGTGCCAAGGACGGTCAAGGTGTAGAACCAGCCACGAGTTTGGTCCAGACCCTCGGCAATGAAGTCACCGGGGAAGCTCTTCTCGAATTGCTCCTTGTTTTCAAACGGATAGTGTTGCTGAGCGTACGGCATCGAACCTGATTCAAACCAACAGTCGAACACTTCACTGACGCGACGAAGAACACCATTCCCCTTCTTGCTCGGGATTGTAATCTTATCCACCTTGTCGCGATGAATGTCAGTGATCTCCCCTTCGTAGCCACTGAGCTCTTTAAGCTCCTGAATGCTGCCAACAGCGACAACTTCGCTGAAGTCCTCGTTGGCCCAAAGAGGCAGCGGAGTACCCCAGAATCGATTACGAGAGATGTTCCAGTCACGAGCGTTCTGAATCCAGCTAGCAAATCTCTTATCCTTGACGGCGCTGGGAACCCAGTGCGAGTCTTCGATACCCTCGAGCATCTTGGGGATAATGGGTTGGATCTTGACAAACCATGAAGGAACCGCCCGGTAGATCAGCGGAGTGTCCGAACGCCAACAAAACGGGTAACTGTGAGTAATCTGGCTGTCGACAAGCAGACGTCCAGTGCCCTTAAGATGCTTGATGATAGCTTTGTCGGCAGCCTTGACATGTTGGCCCTGGAACTCGGGAACCTCGGATGTGAAGCAGCCCATGTCGTCGACCGGGTTAGGCGGAGGGCGGGTCTCGTCAATAACACCTCCTTCCACACCGACCTTGTAATCATCCTCACCGTACGAAGGAGCCTGGTGGACAATACCAGTACCGTCATCGGCAGTGACATATGTGGCGTTCAGGACGCGGTACCCGTGGTCCTTGAAGGTCTCGTAAAAGTAGTTGAAAAGAGGCTGGTACTTCCAATCTTTCATCTCTGATCCCTTGAATTTCGAGACAATTTTGAATTTGGCTTTCTTGGGGTCCTTATAGATAGTTCGAAGCAGAGACTCGAGCAAGATGTAGTGCTTTCCGGAAGCTTCATCAAAGATTTTGATATATTCGAAATCCGGGTGTACCGCGAGGGCCGTGTTGGAGGGCAGGGTCCAGGGCGTGGTTGTCCACGCGAGAAGACATGTCTCTGGATCATCCAGGAGGGGAAATGTGACCACAATGGCGGGATCCTGAACATCCTTGTAATTTTGCTGAGCTTCGAAGTTGGAAAGCGGGGTGTTTAGCGCAGTCGAGTAGGGCATGACACGGAAGCCCTTGTAAACAAGTCCTTTGTCGAACAGCTGCTTGAAAACCCACCACACGGATTCCATAAACGAGGTGTTCATAGTCTGGGCGGCAAAAGTCAGGTCAGTTCTCGCGCACGAACCCCCTCTACCCTGGAAAGACTAACCTTGTAGTCATTGTCGAAGTCAATCCAGCGGCCAAGCCGCTCAATGGTTTCTCGCCATTCAGACGCAAACCTCATGACAATGGCCCTACACTCTTCGTTGTACTTTTCAATGCCAAGTTTCTCGACGGCTTCCAACCCAGACATGCCCAGTTTCTTGTCGATTTCGTACTCGATGGGCACACCGTGTGTATCCCAACCGAATCGTCGCTCGACATAGTGACCCTTCATTGACCAGTATCGGGGAATAATGTCTTTGATGGTGGAAGCCAACAAATGGCCATAATGGGGGAGACCGGTAGCGAACGGGGGACCATCGTAGAAGGTGTACGGTTTTCGACCCTTTGAGAGTTCAACCTGCCTCTGGAAGGCATTAATCTCTTTCCATCGCTTGAGGATAGTCTCCTCCTCCTTGGGAAAGTCGATGGACATGGTGGAATCGCAGCGTGGTAGTTGTCGTAGCGCACAGCGGTGGCCGCGGGGTAGGAGCGCTTTTTGAAGAAAAAGTAGTGAGTCACCCCGCGCCCTGCCGACTTACCGTATGCCAAGACCCACCCAATCGCTTGAGCACGCCTAGTCTCTATAGGTTTCTTGGTATACAGAGTACAAGGTACTGCTATATCATATGTCGGAGAATTATGTTACATTGCCTCCAGCATATAGAACGCGGTATATGTATCTAGAAAGTCATTCAATCACCCATGCTCCTCGTCACCCTCGTCGTCACCCTCATCATCCTCATCTTCGGATACTTCCTCACCCAACTCCTTCAGCCGTTTCTGAAGCAAAAATTAGAATTAGTATTCCGACCAACCTAGCTATCCATGCATTTCTGACTCACCTTGTCCTCGTTCCTCTTAGCTTCAAGATCGCCGAATACAATCAGGAGGTCCTCAAGCTCGGATTGTACTGACTGGCGGGCTTCTTCTTTCTCCTTGGTCTCCTGGAGCGCCTTCTCGAGCGCCTTTTGTGCTTCTTCAAGCGCGTGTGCAGCCTTCCGTGCCTCTGCTTCTAGCCTTTCGACTTCACTTTCAGCTTGTTGCGCTCTATTCTCAAGCGCGGAGCACTTCGAAGAGTAATCCTCCCTCACGGCTTCAAGGTCTTGTGTAGATTGTTCCTTCACTGTGTTGAGTTCTGCCCGTACCGTCTCGTTGGCGGACTCAAGCTTAACAACTTCGGATTCATGTTGTTTCCTTGCACTATCCAGTTCTGATTGAAGGCCCTGAATTTTTTTATGCAAGTCGGAGACTTCATTGGCACGCTGCTCTTTTGTGGATTCCACTTCTGATCTCAATGTCTCGAGTTCCGATTCAAGCTTGACGACTTCAGATCTATATTGTTCAGCCTTTTCAGCCTTCTTCTCAGCATCTTGAACAGCACAGTTGAGACCGGCGATCTCAGCGGCATGCCTTTTACTAGATTGATCGGCCTCCGAATTCAGATTCTTGAGTTTTGAGTGAAGCTCAGCGATTTCTGACTCGTACTGTTCGGCTTTGTCGGCCTTTGACTGCACATCTTGAACAGCGTTGTTGAGATTAGCGACCTCGGCTGCGTGCTGTTCCCTTGATCGATCCGCCTCAGACTTCAAAGCGTCGATCCTTGCTGTCAGTTCGCGGGTTTCATTAGTATACAGTTCTCTGACATGCGCTAATTCTGACTCCAATAATTGGATTCTCCTTTGAAGGCTAGCCACTTCACTCTCGTGCCTTTCTTTGAATTTAGCATTTTTTCTTTCATTTTCATAAGATGTCTCTCGCAGTTGAGCATCGATGGCTCGGAGTTGCTCTCCATGTAGCTTTAATAACTCGTTCTTCGCTTGTTTGTGCTGCTCATCCAAAGACTTTAATTCCTGCTCATGGTGTTTCTGAAGTGCGTCGTAACTCTGTTTTAGTTTCGCAACCTCTAAGCTACTTGAGTCTCTGGACTTTCGATGCTCGGCCAGCTCAAGATCGAGCTTATGCCTTAGAGAGACAAGCTCCGACTCAAGTTTTTGAACGAGTTGGTTTCTTTCTTCAACCTCAGATTTGAGAGAGTCGACCAGTTCACGCGAAACACCACGTTCAATCCCGTTTGTAATCACGGAAATTTCGATTTCTGGCTCACAATCAATCGCCCGCGTCAAGCGACTGAAGTTATCTTTAAGAAATTCAACAAATACCCTGTCAAAGAAGATATCGGGAAGTCCTCCCTCATAGTTTGCTCCTATAGTTTGCGGCAAGACCTCGAAATCTCGAACCAAAGGAGACTCCCTAAGTCGTGTAATTTTGTCGATGTACTGCTCTCGCCCTAGCTGTTCCAGCAATAGCTTGTGCAAAGTCTTGCGTGGAATAGGCGAGTCTTTAGAAGAGAACTCGTAGATGATCCCCAGTAAAATGGTGCAAAGACCAGGCACGAGCACGTTGGCGGCCCCCCTGTGTTTGGTCTCTTGCAACAGGGTTTGGATACTGCTACCCTCCCCGAGAAAGTCATTCACGGCGTCAGGATCTTCGAACAGCCAGCCGCAAAGCAGCATCAAATAGCCTAGGGATATCCTCTCGTCGTCTCCACGCTGTATACCCGTGATGAGGTTTCCGGCAATTGTTTGGATGCAAGTTATGACCTCTTCGCCATTTTCAGCGTCGCCTTCTGTCACTCCCATAGCGACCGACTTTGCTTCACTGTTTTCAAACAGCAAGTGAAACATCAAAACGGATGCCATCCAGGTTTGATAGGGGTCAGCGTTCCCTCGTAGTTCTGGGGGCGTAAGCAGCACAGTCAGTATGTTAGGTATCTCGTCTTGACCGCTAACATGCCCGTTTATTGCCCTCCCTAGTACATGAACGCGAATGCCTGTATGGTTGGTGAAAAAAGCCTTAACACAATCACAAGCTGCAAGGCGCGCATCAAGAAGCTGGATTGGGGCAGGTTCGAGTGAAAGTTTAAGCAATGCTTCGATAACGTTGATTCGAGGAAGTGGCTTTGCAGCATTGTTGCCGTTCACACCATCACTTGCTTGCCCGGCACCCCAGAAGACTTCAACGTCTCCAAAGCGCTCTTGCAGTGGTTGGTTGCCGCGAATTAAATCGGCACAGGTTGATAAGGCCTAGAAGGTTAGAAATAAATCTTGACCTGTAACAACTGTTCACTAACCTTAGCTGTGACATTAACACTAAATTTCTGGCCAAAAGCCGTGCTCAAGACCTGTTCAACCACACCGCTATTCCAAAAAGCCATCTGGTTAGCAGGGGTATTGACACCACCTTTCACCAAGAAAAGCTGGATTATCACCAGTAGACCCCAGACGTTCTTGTCCCGTTGGGCAAGCGCCCACTGTGGTATAGGCTCATCTGCATCCTGCTCCCGGTTAACATCAGCAAGCAGCTTGGCCAGTCTCTGTATACAACCCGTTTCCCGAAAGTACGACTGATTAGGAATGTTGAGCCTTAGCAGGTTGGCGAGTAGTGAGAGGCAGTCGCCAATGACCTCTGACCCGTGTACCAAACCACCTTCTGATTCTATCAGCGAGCATATAGTTTCAAAGGCACCTTCGAAAGCGACTAATTTCTGTAATTCTTCCGACGTAGGTGTCAAGGCGATGAGGAGCAGCAGTGCTTCTGCAAGACGTAAAGCGCCGGTCAGCTGGACGTTCACCGTTTTCCCCACTCAATAAACCGAATATGCGTACCATTTCGTACCGGCTCCCGCGCATCTCCCAATGTGCTCACTAGCCTAGGAATGCCCAATGGCGCTGTTAGGATACATTCCTGCGTTCTCTCGGGTCGGGCGCTCGAAATCTGGAACATAAGTTGTAACGAATATAGACGGGAATAGAAGTCCCTTGTATCTAGTAGGTCTAAGAGTGCCGTGATATTGTCTTGCCGCTTTGATTCATTAGCGAATTTAGTATAGCAACCCGCGGCCGTCCATACCTGGGTGAATTCATCAGATAACCAAAGAGCTATCTCGTCAGAAGCCTCAGGCTAGAAAGAGAAGTCAGTGAGTCCAGTGATTTGACGGTTGAGACAAACAAACACTGCTTTCATCGGGCGAGAACAGCATCAACAAGGTCTCCAGGACGACCTTGATAGTGTCGACATCCTCCCGGTCATTTCGGAGGCTGCTAATAAGCGGTCGGAGAGCACCCGACGCGACAGACGCAGGATATATCTTCGCAAAGCTCCTTAGTCCTTGTATAGCTGCTCTCCGGTCCTCTAGTAACGTGGCGCTCTGCAGCCTATTCGTTAAGATGTTGATCGTGTCCGTCGCCGTTTGTTTGGCGGGTGCCTGTGATTCGAGGATTCGAAACATCGCAACGGGTCATTCGATATTTCATGGTCACCGGTGGCCGGAGGAGTAGCAATCGATATACATCGAACAATTGGGAAGGGATCGAGCGAACGGTGAACGGCAAGTTGTTGTCTCGGCGTTAGCTACATTACAAGTCAACAAGCCCACCGCCAAGTGGCCGCTACCATAGAGCCAGTCGGAACCGCGACAAAGGAAGCGCCGACAGCCGCAACCTTCGGCCGGCGACTCTCGCCTGTCGCATTCGCAGAGTCTTTATTGTTACCTCTTCTCTTTAATCTAACCACGGCCTGCTTCTATTTTTTCCCCCGGAGCAGTGTCCGTCCCCAGTGAGGGACCATTTTTTACTTCAAAAGACATTTTTTTTTTCGAAGACATCCGTCCAGTTCGAGTGTTTGAGTCGCTGATGGAGCATCGCGTTGGGCGTGGCTAAAATTTCTAGTTTACGTTATTCGAGTCAGAAAAGAATCCAATATTCTTTTTCGCGTTCCTCTTGCTCATCGTATATTTTCCTGATACCTTCATCATGGGTGTTCCGGCTTTGTTCAGATGGCTCTCCAAGAAATATCCGAAGATTATCTCCTCGGTAATCGAGGAACTGCCTCAGGAGGTCAATGGAGAAGAAATTCCGGTTGACATCACCGGCCCAAATCCAAATGGCGAAGAGATGGATAATCTGTATCTCGATATGAACGGCATTGTCCATCCGTGTACACATCCAGAGGGCAAGCCGCCACCCGCCAATGAGCAGGAGATGATGATCGAGATTTTTAAATACACAGATCGGGTCGTGAATATGGTCCGCCCTCGGAAGCTCCTGATGATTGCCGTCGGTATGTTTCCCGTATTCCTTGTTCTGTGGGATCTTTGATTAATCCAACGATTCTATCGCAGATGGTGTTGCCCCCCGCGCAAAGATGAACCAACAGCGAGCACGTCGATTCAGGTCCGCTCAAGAAGCTAGAGAACAAGACGAGAAGAAACAGGAGTTCCAGAGAATGCTTGCGAAACAGAACGGGGACAAAGAACAAATGCTCCAGGAAGAAGTCATCCAGAAGACATGGGACAGCAACGTTATCACTCCCGGAACACCGTTCATGGACATCCTTGCAGCGTCCCTGCGGTACTGGATAGCTTACAAGCTCAACACTGATCCTGCCTGGGAAAAGGTTAGTTTTCTGTCAGTATTTGAGTGTTGAGGTTCTCATCGAAATAGTTGAAAATCATCATCTCCGATGCCACAGTGCCCGGTGAAGGTGAACATAAGATCATGGAATTCATCCGCTCGCAGCGCGCTTCGCCTGAACATGACCCAAATGCTCGTCATGTTATTTACGGATTGGTATGTCCCCTCCAGCCTAAATTCAAACATGAGCTGATGTAAGATCATGATAGGACGCAGACTTAATTATGTTAGGTCTGGCTACTCACGAGCCCCACTTTAGAGTGTTGCGAGAGGATGTGTTCTTCCAGGAATCCAAACAGCGGACATGTCATCTCTGCGGTCAGCCTGGCCATAAAGCGGAGGAGTGCAGAGGTCAAGCCAAAGAGAAGAACGGAGAGTTCGACGAAAAAGGAAAAGGTGCAACACTCAAGCCGTTTATCTGGCTCCATGTTTCAATCCTTCGAGAATATCTTGCGGCGGAACTTTACGTCCCGCACCAACCGTTCCCGTTTGATCTTGAGAGGGCGCTAGATGACTGGGTTTTCATGTGTTTTTTTGTAGGAAACGATTTCCTCCCGCACTTGCCGTCTTTGGACATTCGTGAGGATGGTATCGACACTTTGATTGCAATCTGGCGTGATAACATCCCCCTAATGGGTGGATATCTGACTCAGGATGGGCGCGTGGACCTAAAGAAAGCTCAGCTTATTCTCCAAGGTCTCGCTAAGCAAGAAGATGCTATCTTTCGCCGTCGTAGGCAGGCAGAAGAGAGGAAGCTTGCCAACGAGAAGAGACGCAAGCAAGAAGAAAAGGCACGCAATGAGGAGCGCGCCAGGAAAAGAAGGCGAAGCTCTCCCTCTTACGATGCGATTGAATCACCCACTCATGCTAAGCCGCGCAGTGCTGGTGCAGCTGCAGCGCCGCCAGCTGGCCTTGAGCTGATCACCCCTGCCAGAGGTGAACTGGCCCGTCAGACCCGAGAGCTGACTCATAGTATGGTGGTCAATCGCGGCAACGTCTATCGGGCCAATATGGCTAACAAGAGCGCGGCCGCTGTCTTGAAAAGCAAACTACTGGGAGGGCAGGATGGCCAGCCCTCTGACGATGGAGAGTCAACCGCTGAGTCGGACGCACAACTTGACGCTGCAGGACCTGTTCTCGGCAAACGAAAGGCAGATGAGGCAGAGGTCGGACAGCTCGGTACTGAGACACCAGACAAGCCGGAACCCGCGAAGGCGGATGAGCTGCCGCCAGACACAGTCCGTCTGTGGGAAGAAGGATACGCAGACCGATATTATGAACAAAAGTTTGGCGTTGACCCACAGGACAAGGAGTTCCGTCACAAGGTTGCGAGGGCGTACGCCGAAGGCCTCGCTTGGGTTCTGTTATATTATTTCCAAGGGTGCCCGTCCTGGACTTGGTACTACCCGTACCATTACGCGCCTTTCGCTGCAGACTTTGTGGATATTGGTGACATGGAGTTATCGTTTGAGAAAGGTACTCCATTTAAGCCTTACGAGCAGCTTATGGGCGTTCTCCCTGCGTCCTCGAATCATGCTATACCAAAGGTGTTCCACTCATTAATGACCGAGCCCGATAGCGAGATTATCGACTTCTACCCCGAGGATTTCCCGGTCGACCTGAACGGCAAGAAGTTTGCCTGGCAAGGTGTGGTCTTGCTGCCCTTCATTGACGAAAAGCGACTTCTGGCTGCCATGTCCAAGAAATATCCCCTTTTAACTGAGGATGAAAAAGCTCGCAACACCGTGGGTCGGGATGTGCTGCTATTATCAGAAAGCCACCCGCTTTATCAAGATCTCGTCTCAAATTTCTACTCTAAGAAGCAAGGCGCTCCAAAGTACAAACTCAACATGCGGGTGAGCGATGGACTTGCAGGCAAGGTTGAAAAGAACGAGGCGTACATTCCGCACAGCTCCCTCGTGTCATCTCTGGAGGAGTATGGTATGCCATCATTGGAGGATGACCGTTCGATAATGTAAGTTGCTTCTCTTGGTGATTGTTGCCACTGGCTAACGTGACTTAGGGTCAATTACGAGATACCGAAATCCACCAACATTCATAAGTCCATGCTTCTACGGGGAGTGAAATTCGGTCCTCCAGCCTTGGACAATGCAGATATCCAGGCTACTAAATCTAGAGCCCAGCACTCCGGACGCTCGTACGGCGGAGCGCCTTTCCGTGGCGGACGAGGAGGACGTATGAATTATGCCGGTGACAGACAAAGCCATGGCAACGATAGACCAAACCCGTTTGCGGCACACCTTGATCCCAAGTTTATGCCTGGAGCCAACCCCGGGGCTCCGATGGGGATGCCCTCTGGTTGGGTTCCTCCCTCTGGCAATTTTTCGCGGGGGCCGCCGCCTCCTCCCCGTGGAGGAACATCCTATGGATACGGCTCGCAGCAATATGGTTCTTATGGTGGGTATGGACAGCAGCAAAGCTATCAACAATCAAGCCACAGTCAAAGCGACTATTATGGTCGGGGTCCGCCAGCGCCCTACAACAATGGCCCGGCTGATTACTACAGTGGGCGCCCATCAGGCTATGGGCCGCAAGAATCTCGAGGCGGAGGCTACAACCGTGGCGGTTACAGAGGCGGCCGAGACACTTATTCCTCAAGTGGCCATGGCGGATACGGCCGATACTAGGGGTAGTGTGGACGATGTCCCTTCACCGGTGATAAATGATGTAATCATGCATGCTGGAGATTCGGATGCTGTGAATCATTTATTGGCTCGAGTTTTGCTTTTTCTTTTTTTCCTCTCTTTTTCATTAATCGTTATTCTCTGTGTTGGGGTCACGGACGGCGTTTATGAAGTGGAATGCCATCTCATATCTTCAGTATAGAGTAAAATAGATCAACAAGCGATGCGAAAGGTAAATGTTTCCCTCAATGTTGATTGATATATTGGAGTCACCCTGTGTACTTTGTGCGGAGTTATAGTAGGTAGGTAGATGCACGAACAAGGAGTGTGCCGAGCGACGACATCGGAGCTGCGGGGAGAAAAATCCCCAAGGGATTATTTTTCAATGAGTCAATTGAGTCAAGTCGTACACTTTTCGTCAGCCCACACCTCCAACACCCAGTCCACCACTCCTTCAATCTCAATTCATCTTGAGCTTGCTAGGTGTGCTCCTTTCTGCTTTCGATCTTCCTTCTGAAAGGTCAGTTCCAACCTTTTACTCATCCTCGCCCCCTCCCATAAAATCTCCGGTACCGCACCACTCATTGCGCTCTGAATGCGCCTCGAGCTCAGCTCGTAGCTAGGCCATCTCTGAGCTTCAAAGTCGGTTGCGAACAAAAGCATCTAACCTTTCGCTCGTATATTAGGTTATAGTTCTCTGCCATTAACGAGTCTTCGCAGTTGGAGAATTGAGAGATCGCTCGGGAGCTCCGTCGCAAGCATATCTCAAGCATGAACTAGAGACACCGACATTTCACTCTATTATCTTCGCTGTTCTCTACCATGTCGAACCCTACAAAAATCAGCATCCTTGGCCGGGAAAGCATCATCGCTGATTTCGGGCTTTGGCGAAACTATGTGGCTAAAGACCTGATCAGTGACTGCTCCTCTACCACCTACGTCCTTGTCACTGATACGAATATCGGATCGATCTACACCCCCAGCTTTGAAGAAGCTTTTCGAAAAGCTGCCGCCGAGATTACTCCCTCCCCACGCCTCCTTATTTATAATGCTCCCCCCGGAGAAGTTTCCAAGTCCCGACAGACGAAGGCCGATATTGAGGATTGGATGTTGAGTCAGAACCCTCCATGTGGCCGCGATACCGTTGTAATTGCATTGGGTGGAGGAGTCATCGGAGATCTGACAGGATTCGTCGCTTCCACCTACATGCGCGGTGTCCGTTATGTGCAGGTTCCCACTACTCTTCTGGCCATGGTAGATTCATCGATCGGCGGGAAAACTGCCATCGACACTCCGCTGGGTAAGAACCTGATCGGCGCAATCTGGCAACCGACGAAAATCTACATTGACCTTGAGTTCTTGGAGACGCTGCCGGTGAGAGAGTTCATCAATGGTATGGCAGAGGTCATCAAGACGGCAGCAATCTCTAGCGAAGAAGAGTTTACAGCTTTAGAAGAGAACGCGGAGACAATCTTGAAGGCGGTCCGTCGCGAGGTCAGGCCAGGAGAACATCGGTTTGAGGGCATAGAAGAGATTCTGAAGGCCCGAATTCTGGCATCTGCGCGGCACAAGGCGTATGTTGTCTCAGCAGACGAACGTGAGGGGGGTCTCCGGAACCTTTTGAACTGGGGTCACTCTATTGGCCATGCCATTGAAGCCATTCTGACGCCGCAAATTCTCCACGGAGAGTGTGTCGCAATCGGCATGGTGAAGGAAGCAGAACTGGCCCGTCATCTCGGTATCCTGAAGGGCGTTGCAGTCTCCCGCATTGTCAAATGTCTCGCTGCTTACGGACTGCCCACCTCGCTGAAGGACGCTCGCATCCGGAAATTGACCGCCGGCAAGCACTGCTCGGTCGACCAGTTGATGTTTAACATGGCTCTTGACAAGAAGAACGATGGTCCCAAGAAGAAAATTGTCCTCCTTTCCGCCATTGGAACTCCATATGAGACCCGCGCCAGCGTTGTTGCCAATGAGGATATTCGCGTGGTCCTTGCTCCCAGCATTGAGGTACACCCAGGTGTTGCACAGTCCTCGAATGTCATCTGTGCACCTCCTGGATCCAAAAGTATTTCGAACCGGGCCTTGGTCTTGGCCGCCCTCGGCTCAGGTACTTGCCGCATCAAAAACCTGCTGCACTCCGATGATACAGAAGTGATGCTAAATGCCCTGGAAAGGCTTGGTGCTGCGACCTTTTCCTGGGAAGAGGAAGGTGAAGTTCTGGTGGTGAACGGGAAAGGGGGAAATCTACAAGCATCTTCCTCGCCATTGTACCTTGGAAACGCTGGTACAGCTTCCCGATTCCTCACAACCGTCGCTACCCTTGCCAACTCAAGCACTGTTGATTCCAGCGTCCTTACTGGTAATAACCGCATGAAGCAACGTCCTATTGGGGACTTGGTGGATGCATTGACCGCCAACGGTGCTTCCATTGAATACGTCGAAAGGACGGGCAGTTTGCCTCTCAAGATCGCTGCTTCGGGCGGATTTGCCGGAGGGAACATCAACCTGGCCGCCAAAGTGTCGTCGCAGTACGTCTCTTCACTGCTCATGTGTGCTCCTTACGCCAAGGAACCTGTCACTCTGAGGTTGGTCGGCGGGAAGCCTATCTCCCAACCGTACATTGATATGACAACGGCAATGATGCGTTCGTTTGGCATTGATGTACAAAAGTCGACAACCGAAGAGCACACCTACCACATTCCCCAGGGCCGTTACGTGAACCCTGCGGAATACGTTATCGAAAGTGACGCCAGCTCTGCCACTTACCCACTCGCCGTTGCAGCCGTCACTGGCACTACCTGCACCGTTCCCAACATTGGCTCGGCTTCGCTGCAAGGAGATGCTCGTTTCGCTGTCGAGGTTTTGAGGCCTATGGGGTGTACTGTGGAGCAGACTGAAACTTCTACTACTGTTACTGGACCGTCGGACGGCATCTTACGGCCACTTCCAAACGTGGATATGGAACCAATGACCGATGCGTTCCTCGGTGCTTCCGTACTGGCAGCCATCGCCCGTGGAAAAGAGTCAAACCACACCACCCGTATCTACGGTATTGCCAACCAGCGTGTCAAAGAATGCAACCGCATTAAGGCCATGAAGGATGAGCTTGCCAAGTTTGGTGTTATCTGCCGCGAGCACGACGACGGTCTCGAGATTGACGGTATTGACCGCTCAAACCTGCGCCAGCCCGTTGGCGGTGTTTTCTGCTATGATGATCACCGAGTTGCATTCAGCTTTAGTGTACTCTCTCTCGTGACACCCCAGCCGACACTTATTCTCGAAAAGGAATGTGTTGGGAAGACATGGCCCGGCTGGTGGGATACCCTCCGTCAGCTATTCAAGGTGAAGCTTGAGGGCAAGGAATTAGAAGAAGAGCCTGTGGCTGCCAGCGGGCCCGATCGGGCTAACGCTTCAATTTACATTATTGGCATGCGTGGTGCTGGAAAGTCGACAGCTGGCAACTGGGTTTCTAAGGCTCTCAACCGGCCATTCGTTGATTTGGATACAGAGCTTGAGACTGTTGAGGGCATGACTATTCCGGACATCATCAAGACCCGCGGTTGGCAAGGCTTTAGAAATGCGGAGCTGGAAATCCTGAAACGTACCTTGAAGGAACGCTCGAGAGGATACGTTTTTGCTTGTGGTGGCGGTGTAGTTGAGATGCCTGAAGCTCGGAAATTGCTGACTGACTACCATAAGACCAAGGGCAACGTTCTGCTCCTCATGCGTGACATCAAGAAGATTATGGACTTTTTGTCAATCGACAAGACCCGTCCTGCTTACGTCGAGGATATGATGGGCGTGTGGCTTCGACGGAAGCCATGGTTCCAGGAATGCAGTAATATTCAATATTACAGCCGAGATGCTTCTCCCAGTGGGCTGGCTCGCGCGTCCGAGGACTTTAACCGGTTCCTGCAGGTAGCTACCGGGCAGATTGACAGCCTCAGTATTATCAAGGAGAAAGAGCACTCTTTCTTTGCGTCGCTGACTCTACCGGATCTGCGTGAAGCAGGCGACATCCTCGAGGAAGTGTGTGTCGGATCTGACGCTGTGGAGCTACGGGTCGATCTTCTTAAGGATCCCGCCTCGAACAACGACATTCCGTCTGTTGACTATGTCGTAGAGCAGCTCTCTTTTCTGCGAAGTCGTGTCACACTCCCTATCATCTTCACCATCCGTACCCAGAGCCAGGGCGGTCGTTTCCCCGATAACGCCCACGACGCTGCGTTGGAGCTGTACCGTCTTGCATTCAGGTCCGGGTGTGAATTTGTCGATCTCGAGATCGCTTTCCCTGAAGACATGCTGCGGGCCGTTACAGAGATGAAGGGCTTCTCTAAGATCATTGCGTCGCACCACGACCCCAAGGGCGAGCTTTCTTGGGCCAACATGTCCTGGATCAAGTTCTACAATAAAGCGCTTGAATATGGTGACATTATCAAACTTGTGGGTGTTGCACGAAACATCGACGACAACACAGCCCTGCGGAAGTTCAAGAACTGGGCTGCTGAAGCTCACGATGTCCCTCTCATCGCCATAAACATGGGTGACCAGGGGCAGCTGAGCCGCATCCTCAACGGCTTCATGACACCCGTGTCTCACCCTAGCTTGCCATTCAAGGCAGCTCCCGGCCAACTCTCCGCAACCGAGATCCGCAAGGGCCTGTCTCTCATGGGTGAAATCAAGCCCAAGAAGTTCGCCATCTTCGGCAGTCCCATATCCCAATCCCGCTCCCCAGCTCTCCACAACACCCTATTTGCCCAGGTCGGCCTCCCCCATAACTACACCCGCCTGGAGACTACGAACGCCCAAGATGTGCAGGAGTTCATCCGCTCTCCTGACTTCGGCGGCGCTTCCGTAACAATTCCGCTCAAGCTCGACATCATGCCCCTTCTCGACGAAGTTGCCGCGGAAGCCGAGATCATCGGTGCTGTTAACACAATCATTCCCGTGTCGACTGGCAAGAACACTCCATCACGCCTAGTCGGCCGCAACACCGACTGGCAGGGAATGATTCTGTCCCTCCGCAAAGCGGGTGTCTACGGACCCAAGAGAAAGGATCAAGAGCAGTCTGCCCTCGTCGTCGGCGGCGGCGGCACGGCCCGTGCAGCCATCTACGCCCTGCACAACATGGGCTACTCTCCCATCTACATCGTTGGCCGCACCCCGTCTAAGCTGGAAAACATGGTCTCTACTTTCCCCAGCAGCTACAACATCCGCATCGTTGAGAGCCCTTCAAGCTTCGAGTCCGTTCCGCACGTCGCGATTGGTACAATCCCCGCCGATCAACCAATTGACCCGACTATGCGTGAGACACTGTGCCACATGTTCGAGCGCGCGCAGGAGGCAGACGCTGAAGCTGTGAAGGCCATTGAGCATGCGCCGCGTATCCTGCTTGAGATGGCGTACAAGCCTCAGGTGACCGCACTGATGAGGCTGGCGTCTGATTCAGGCTGGAAGACTATTCCTGGTTTGGAGGTGCTAGTTGGTCAAGGGTGGTATCAGGTTTGTTTCCTTGCTTCAATCATACTCATTGCATGCGAGCTAACTGAACGTAGTTTAAATACTGGACTGGGATCTCGCCGCTATATGAGAGTGCCAGGGCATGTAGCTCCCCCCTCATTTAACTAAAGAATAACCAGTGCTAACATCACCCCTTCTAGGCTGCGGTTTTGGAGTCTGAATAGAGTAGTAGAACCGAAAAAACCCGCGCGTATTTCTGCTTTATTTTCTTCATATTCATAAAAGCGCGTCGTTTCTGTTGACAATACTCATAAGATATAGAGGCGTCCTCTTGTGTGTTTCATGACATGCGTACTCATCCTCGTCCATATTTCCTTACTTCTCGGAGCCGTACTGGGTAATCATGAGTTACTACTTTCTTAGGTCATACCAGCTGCCCGTGAAGTGCGAATTTGCGGCGGGGCGTCAATACTATGGACCACGACTAAAGCTCACTTTTCTACAAAAAAACAGATAGTCAAACCTATGGAATCGGAGGTCATATTCAAGGCTGGTCCTTGCCGCTTACTCCTCACAACACCCTTACTCCTTAGTCCCAAATATGTGCCTATTCCGTACAGAGTGCTGTCCAAACCTGCGTATATGCTCTCTGCTGTACATATTCAGCACAGCCACATCCACAGATCGAATTTATCAGAATATGGTGCCCTTTCCCCTTTCGGTTCTCTGCACAGTTCGCACAGTACATGTGGGTCCGAATACGTATCCAGCACCGGATCCCTGGGCCTGCCCGATCCTTACCTTATCTACCATATACACAGTATGTACTCTGCACCTGTACTCCATACTCCCCCACCTCACTGTGTACGCGTAGTGCACGCTGCTGCAGCCAACTCCAAGCCAACTGCCCCACCAGCCCTTCTACCAACCAGTGGAATGCGTCAAAAAGCGAGTTTCATGTCTTATAATCCACTGCAATTCGTGGTTGAAGGGTTCCCTGTGAATATGGAGTTAACATGATGGGGTATATCTGACGTTTGATCGGCGCCGAAACGGTTCGTCTCAGGCTTCCCCGGGACATTGATGAAATGCGTACTTTGGTTTACGAAGTTATGATTCATGCTTCTGTTGAATTCTCCGCAGATTGGTTGGGAGAGGTAGTGGCTGAGAGTCTAAAGTCACATAATGACGCTTTAATGGGCCATCACTGCGATCTGATCTTTTCTTGATACATCATTGCACAGATACCAGATATTCATAGAGGTAGAGAACACAGTTCAGTCACTATTAGATACAGTTGATCTTTCGTTGGTTAATGTACATATTATACAGATAAGTCTCAGCTATTTTCAGTCGCCCGCGAAGTCAAAGAAGCCAATGCTGTATAAGCACCAAATCTGAACACAAACCCCCATCGTGCTGGACATCATAACGTCGTACAGTAATTGTCAATATAATACAGTGAGAAAGTCATAGCACAGCATGCAATAGAAACAATCATCACACCTGTGTATAGAAAACAGAACAATAACAGACGGTCTTTTTATCCATGCTTCCACCCATGCACAAAACACACGCAATCTATAGCTCAATCGAGAAAAAGGAACAAGGCTGGCTTGCTGAATCAATACAAAAGTAGTAACCATAAAGGAAATCGAAGATGAGAGAAGGAGAAAGAAATGCGTCATCGAGCATCAACAAGGAGGTAAACTGAAAGTTGGGACGTAAGTTGTGTTATAGGTGACGTCATGGGTCCTAATGCACCCGCCAAAATGGAAAGTCTGATGACGATCGGGATTTGTCAGCAGTGCGTACCCCCTTCTTCCCCTTTGAGCGACGCCTATGACATCAGAGGCTGGCTCATCGCATGTCGAGTCATTCGGTGCTCTCACGAACTCGTGAGGCAGTTGATCCCATTCGCTAAGTTCGCGGGGTTAGGGAAGGCTCTAGCAGAGCAATACTGCATCCCCTGAGAAATTGGATAACTCTCTACTCCCTCGTCCTGCGCTTCTGTTTGCCGGGCCATTCCACTTCGGGATGTACCACCCGCATGTGCCGTGTCAGAGCGTCATTGCGCGAAAAGGTCTTTTCCTCGGTGCACAGATGACAGCGGACTTTCTGTTTGCGGGCATTGTGGATCGTATCTTCGTGCCGTGTAAGATCGTAAGGCCGAGAGAAGATAGAATTGCAAGGCTTTCCTGTCGAAGGATTCGGACGGGTGCATTTGTGGGGACCAGCTTGCGAGTTGCGTGATGTCCCGTCACGCGGTGCCAGGTGACCCCCCGGTGTGGTTTGACGATGCGCCTCGCGTTTGTGTTTTTGTAAATCAGATGGTGTCTCAAAACGCTGCGTACAGCCATGGTACGTGCAGGTGTAGGTGCCACCATTTGACGATGTGTTCGCAGGTCGCTGCACTGGGCCAGCCGTCTTCGACAGAGTAGGCGACGTTAGACCATTCGAGTAAGCTTCACTGTTCGTAGACTCGAATCGAGGGATTGACGCAGGAAACTCAGGAGTGTGATGCAGGAAGTTCTGTTGCTGTTGCTGTTGCTGGGATGGTCGTCGACTGGAAGGTTGCGACTGAGGCTGTGGCTGGTTGAAGGTGAACTGGGACTGGTTGAACTGAGCAGGGAATGATTCCATGGAAGGGAAATTCGGAGCCGGCTGAAAGCTTTCCTGACGAAGTCCAAGATTGTCACCTAGGTTGAAGTCGGTCTGGTAAAGCGGTAGCCCATGATCGTTACCCTCATTGAAATCGTTGAGCACTGCGTCCTTTGGGGAAATTGTCTTTGGCTCAGTCTGGGGCTGATGCTGCATTGCCATTCCAGGTTGGCTGGTAGGCGCGCTAGTCATAGCCTGCTGTTCGTACTCGGCAGCCATGGGAGAATTTTGTCTGAACGGAGAACGTTCCCGGGCTATTGAGCCCACGGGAGACTGTACGCGTGCACAGAGATGGCCCTGGTTGGCAGCCTGTAACCGGTTCGCAACGATATTGTTGTAGGAGGGGGCCAGCAAGTTCTGCTGGTTCTGGTTGGCTTGCTTAGAGAGCTGTGGTGTGTGCATCATGGTCGGATTGAAGAGCTCGTCTTGATAAGCATCGGTGATCGTTCGGTTGAGTTTGGGGATTCCCAAAGGCAATCCGTTGGAGCCACTGTAGTCTGGAAGCGCATCGAAACGTAAGTAATCATCCAGCCATCGGTCATCGGAATGTTGGTTCTCACCATTGGGAACGACTTTGGAGTCTTCGACCTCTTCAAGCTGGTTTTGAGGGGTGACTGGAGAGTTGTGGCTCACAGTGGAAACGGAAGGTGCGTGGGAATGGTCGCTTAGCTGTTGCTGTTGCTGCTGGTGCTGGTGATCTGGAATAAACGAGTAGTTGCCATCATGCACCAGCTCGTTCTTCTGAAATTGAGGTGTAAGGAACGACTGCTGCACCGGTGTGTGCACTGGTGTAGGCAGAGGTTTTGTAGGAGGAGCACTGTTGTAAGCAGCGCGTTGGTTCACCGGTGACCTCCCTGAGGCATTGGGAGTCTGCTGGTGGCCGTTGAATTGTTGCGACATGCGCGGGATGTTGTGCGAGTTGGATATTTGCAGGTTGTTCTCCCAGCCGTGGTTGTTGGGAATGAACTGCTGTTGCGCCAACATTGGTGAGTTGCCAAAGACGAACTGCTGGTTATATTGAGGAAGGTACGATTGCTGCTGCGGAGAGTTGGAGTGCTGGATATGGATCTCAGGATTGTAGGAGGAAGCGGGGGTCATCGAAGGAGCCTCGAAGCTGGATGAGCCGTCAAAGACGGCAGAGTAATCGGCAGAAGCTGCCGTCGCGGCGGGAAAGTGCGACACCGACGACGCTGGCGACGAGGTGGGAGACGAGGGCACGGACGACGGTGGGGAGACGACGTTCAGGTGCTGGTGGTACTGGAAGGGCGACTGCAGTCGGCCCAGATCTTGACTAAGGTATTGGAAAGGAAGATCCTGAGTGTAGTCGGGAAGAAATTGATCGTCTTGGATGAAAACGGAGTCGGGATAGTTGAAGGAGGAAAGTGTCGAAGTTTGATCTGATGTGATGGCACCTTTACGTACTGATGGGTGCATGTACATAATGTAGTGGAGGTTGATTTGCCACTAGGGGTCGTGGAGGTGCGTAGTAATAGGTCGGCTCACAAGGCCACCGCCAAAGAACAGGAGTTTGTTTCCAAGAATCTGAGGGATCGATTCTGTGGCTCGGGTGCTGAGAAAGGATGGTTCTGGAAAGGTCTGGCAGTGATGATGAAACCGCTGGCCGGGGCAGAGGCAGATGCTGGTTTTAAATCGAGTCGAGGGACCAGATGTTTGGGTCTAGCATAGTGATTAGGTTAGCTTCAAATGATGCTGGACTTTGTCACGGTGATGAGCAGGTCTCCGTATGGCCGATATGGCAGCAGTGGGGATCGGGTGTCATAGTTGAATAATGAGTCACTAACCTATAGTGTGGTTTGCGTGTCAAGTGATGTTTGAACTGTGATGATTTTGTGTCTGAATTGGGAGTCTGTTCAGTCTGGGGGGAACATTGGGAGACAGGCATAATATAGCCCGCGAATGGATGATATCACTGACCATTAGTGACTTTAGTGAAGCTCATGGGGTGCTGTGAGAGGAGCCCCCCGTTACGCTAGTGGTATTATTGGTAACGTACTAGCCCCGCGCTAGAGCCTATTCAATAATCCGTTTATTTTTAATCCTTTTTTAATTCTAATTGATTTTCTATTTTTTACAGCGAAGATCTTGAGTGTCAACTCCAATGCATGAAGATCCTTCTTCAGGTTACTGACTTCTTCCCAACCCTTGTCTCGCCGATTGGGCTGCCCTTTGACACCTTGGCCCAGCCACATCAAAGTTTTCCTCGATTTTTTCTCCCGTTCTCCGTCCTCTCCGTCTCTCGTACCCTCTCGTACACAGCGTATCGAGTACGAATTAAGTACGAATCCGCACGCTCTTATCGCCGGTGGCCGAGTTCTCCCTATAAGGCAGATCGGCCACATACCCGGCTGACAGGGAATTACTAAGATGGCTCCACAACCCTTAAGTGCCTGAACTCGGAACTCATAGTCTCGCACAGACGAGGCCCGGCAGCAGATTGGGCAGTTAATCGCGTCTGTCGTCAGTTCTCGTAGTATGCTGAGTAAACGAATAAGGTGGATGCAGTAGGGCTCAGCCACCGATCTCATCCCATACCTGGAGATGGAGACGGGGAAAGCGACCAACCGAGGCCCGGAGATCTCTCGACGTGAGGATGACAAATGAGAGCCAGAGTCAGACAAGGCCTTGCAGATTGCATCTGCGTGGCTTGAATTCCAACCGAAAAACTGTGAAAGCGGGTCGGATGAATTCCACAGAAGATCATTGTTGACTTCTCCACAACCGTCAATAGCGGCCTCGTCATTGGCTGGAGCGGTGCTGGGCATTCTGATCTGCTTGTTCGACTCGACAAATGCATGAACTGCGCCACATAATAATCTGATTGGTTGGATCGGATACGGCACGCTTTCTACCCACTTTGGTGTGGCTTGTGCAATCGGACTTCACCGGCGTGAGGATCGAACAGCCGGGGACTTTGCCTGTCAGATCGTGAAGCAGATCCATTTAGCGCTTCGACAGCCTTGTTGAACGACCACTGACCACGTTTTCTGCTTACCAGCTGCATGCACTGCGCACCAGGGACCGATCGGACTCCTCGGGATTGAGACGAAATCCCTTGTTGTTACATAACTTTATTTTTGCCGTTGGCTTCGGTGTTCTCCTAGATCTTGCAGCTCTAAAGATATACTTTCCACCACAACTGGTAACCTTGACGGCATCAAAGTTCCGAACCGACATGGTCTGGAAAGCTGACACTCGAGGCTCAGTCCTGACAACGTGGTCTCTCGTGATTGCGATGAGTTCGAGGCTCAGCCAGACAAGGTCAGCTGATACCAGTATCTCCAGCCGTCGAACCCCAGACTGGCGAAAAAGACAGGCTACTGCCTTGTCTTGACTTGTACCACTGCTGAGCACATGACCACAATAGCCGTAACAACATGATCACGCTTCAGACGGCCTCGCATATCCTGATTTTCAGCAATGGGCCGGTCTGACTGTTTCACTGGTAATTACTGGTAGGTTCCAGCTACTTGCGACTGCTGATCAATTTATCATGTGGTTCATGTGGTTCGAGACATGTTTGACTCGGTCGCTGCCAATGTAGATATGAATGATTAATAAGTAATTCATAAAATTTGCATACTTGCACATTTGCATCCGGTCCCTGTACGAGCCGGTGAATTTGCCGCGCTGAGCTGGAAATAAAGCTGCCTACAACTGCACGACTTCCAAGTGTTCTACCTTCGTAAGCGGGCCAGAATCCGCCGATCCGCTTCAAATCTATCCGATTGTTCAATAGGAGAGTAGGAGACTGGATGGACTGAAGTCCCTCTCAGCTCATCGCAGTATAGCAGGGTTCGCTAACGAGAAATGCACAGGCCCAAAGAGCCACCACGATCCGCCGATATCCTACTGTTTTGTACAATACAACCCCTCCTTTCTCCACGGGAACTCTCGTCCGAGTGTTCTGAGCTCCAGGAGACAGGAAGTGGATCCCGTCAACCCCAGAATCAGCCCTCAAGTTCCAGCTTCCACCCCCGACTGGGCCCGTCAAAATCTGCACATGCAAGCCTCGACCATCCTGGTACCAATCAGGTTCAAAAATCTGTGACTCACTGACTCTGATCAACTGCCGGCCCACATGCCGCGACATCGAAATGTATGGGTTCAGACTCAGGTTTGCGATCTGAAAACACCGCGAGCTGAAACGAGTGGCGAGATGGACTAGACTGGCAGTTGCATCCAAGTAGAAGACTATGGCGTGAAATCTAGTGTTGTGTGCAAATAGTACGTTTGTTGCCGATCTCGCTCGCTTGTGTTTACCCAGCAGGACACTGGGAGTATATCGCGTGAGTATCGGGTGCACCATCAAACAGTAAGCCGAAGCCGGCATTAGTCCCCCCAAACCGGTGGCGTTGCAGGGTCAGCCTGCACAGGTGAGCGTTTCCTGGGGCCTATGCCGAGCGGGCGCCGATGGCCGATCGGGATCTAAGCTGGAGTTCTGACAGGCGACGAAGTAGAGACGGAGTACACTCGGCTTAGAGCTGGAGGAATGTACTCCGTATACCAGTATCCTTGCTGGTTCGCTAAAGCACGCAAGTACCGTAATAATGGTTGGGAACTGGTCTCATGTAATCTAGCTCAATTTTAGGTTTCCTCTCGGTCAACAAACTAGCCTACTATATCCCAACAGTCTGAGTACCGTATCCTAACGGAGTGGTCTGCACCGAGTCGGCTAGCCAGCTCTGCCTGCAGATACCACTACATAGAAAGTAACGCTCTTGATCCTACACGAGACCTAGCAATGCAACAAAGCGTTTTACCACGCGATGCAACACCTCTCCTCGGAGATATACATAGTATATTCCGACGCACTGGCAAAAAAAATTTTCACCTGTTACATTGGCCGCGGTCAGCCCTGATAGGCCACTATAAATTGGCAAGTTGTCAAGCGTCAGCACTTTAATCCTTTAGAACCGTCTCAAACCATGCATCCTGCAGGGAGTGAAAAATTTTCTCCCAAACATGTGAAGAAACGCACGCTAAATGGGTAGGGGTGCTAAGCCACAAGCCACAGCGTTTTTGGGTCGGTTATGGGGAGCGACCGAAACAAAGTGATCATGAATCATGAGTGGGAAGTAGAAGCTGGGGGTGGGTCGATCGAACCAGTCCCCCCTACGGGGTCGGACTGTTGAGACCGGGTTCTGGAATACCGACAATATCAGATTATAAATTATATGATTAATATACGCTACTAAGCATCATGAAAAATTTCTTGTCAAGCAAGTCGAGAATAGAAGCGACCAGAATCTTTGATCTCTGAAGCCGAAGGATATGAAAGGGAAAATAAATTACCGTACCTAGCGATACAGAACGGCGGGAATCAGCGACCAGCAGCCGAATTCCGAGGAGTGTGTCGGCCATCGGGCACTCCGCACATGCCTAAGAAGTCAGGCTAGCCAACTGACTAGTAATCTCACTAGTGCTTTGCCTAGTGCTCTGACTATTGCTCTTACTAGTGCTCAGCCTAGTGCTCTGATTAGTGCTCTGTACAGGTTTAGATGCTTTAGCAACGCCGATGGAGACGACGACTTTTTCTAGCGTTGTTCGAGAAGCCTTCCTTTTCGCTTTTTTCGCCCGTGCGTGACCAGGGCAGCGCTCTTGGCTGCAGGACGGTGCCTCGCAGCTGGGTTCACGGAATCGAGACGGACATTCTGACCTGTTCTTTGTTCCGGCAGACTGGCTTCCTTTGTCAGCGACGGAGTAGGGCTCGAAACTCCGTGTGCATGCTGCGATTCTGCTTATCCAGCTCGGAACTCGATCCTCGTTATCTCCGTCGTATTCTCGTCTTGGGATCTTGGTGAGTTGTACAGTGGCTGAGTTTGTGCAACAATTGCACAACGTTGGTTCCGTTATCGATAAGAATACCTAAGGATATCTATGGATAACTCTGTAAATTAACGGTACTGTGATACTGGTGAATATACCCGACTGGAGACTCGGCCCGGCAGATCAAGCCCAGACCAGTTGGCGCGATTTCGCACGACTCAAGCTGGCATGCCTCAGCCGTCGTCTTCCGATCAGCCAACGCAGTCAACGCAGTAACGCAGACCACGCAGCCAGATAAAGCAATGATGAGAACAAGCTGAGTTCGTATTCGTGGAATTTCCCCGAACCAGATCCGTCTTTGAGAAACGATGTCTCAGACTGCTATCTTCGGTATACGCCCGACCGGCTGAATTTTTTTTATCTTGACAGCGAGAGTCGCGCTGGTTGACGATAGTCGACGCGCAATCTACCCGCAAGAAGTACGGGTGTCGAGCGTCGCTGTCGACTCGCGATGTCGCAGTGTCTCAGAGCGCCCGTTGAGCCGCGCCTAAAATAGAATGGAACTGGATCTAGCTCTAAACGGAGGAACGGGACCCGTGTCTGAGTGGAACATCGACCTCCTCTATCTGTAGTAACCGTAAGCACGGGCACGAAACCTATCAACTGACCAGTTCACGACTCCTAGCGAGTTGTTGAGAGAATCTACAGCGTCGGTGCGCAGAAGAATTTTTATCGACCCATCCAGACCGATGAACCTGCAGAATCCTCGACCTGCTATAGGGAAACTAAGCGCAGCCGACCGTTCTCGTTCGGTCCCGACCGGCCGGTCATTCGGTCGCTTAGCACAGCCCCTGCCCTGCACAAGTGCACAGTTCGTTGATCCTCAACGATCCAAGAGTCCAGACACGGTCAGTTTTTCGACCTGCGCAGTCTAGAACGCTCGACACATTGAAGTTTTGGTCTTTGCTCGATGTTCGTCTGACCCAGTCGAGATTATCTAGACTTTCGGCTGAGTTGTTAATCGCGTAATATTACATTGGATATACAGTACGGGCATGTTCAGAGCTGACCTGGACCGCGACCGACTGGGCTATCACCTTCTATGTGAAGTCGTAACTCCTCGGGGGATTCGACTTTTCCATGTCCATCTATTCTTAGGAGGAGAATAGAGTATCATCAGTACAATAAACCTGATGAAACAAAACCGTGAGGTAAACCTTAAGCAATTGATCCCTTTAATACCTTGTCACAGACGACTACTCGTGGAACTGTGTCTTGATCTTTCCGTATACTAGCTAGCAGACCGTGGTACAACAGTAATCTGATCGAAAGATTACATGTGATCGTATTGCTTACTTAACCTGGGGATAATTCTGGTTCTAGAGGGATCATCAAAGTTATCTCTACCAAGGTCCGTTGCATTGTATACTTGAGCTTCGCAGCAAATGGTACTTTCTACAGTCTCAGTCTGGTGTGAATGGGAGAGATCGACGTCAAGCGTCAACGTTAGCTATACACCGTAGCGCCGACATTGCTCTCTTTTGGGTGGTAACCCATGGATCGCCAGGACTTTCACCACGATACAACAGAGCAGTATAGTCGATGCTCGCAGCTATGCAGACGAATACTACGAGAACGCGAGAGGCGCGAGAACGCGACTCCTCGTAATCCTAGTTTCAGGAACCGAACCAGGTAGCAGGATTGCATGAAGGACGCGCTCGTGGGGAGAGCAGCATGCTCTGATGCTGACAGCAGTTTGAAGGAGCGATGTCCAGGCTACTGAGACCAGGTGACTCATGCAGGGTATGAGCAGCAGTAGCAGATTTAGACATCAAAAGGGATGCAATGCCATGACGCCGGTAGCCAGGATCTCTGCTGGGAGGCAGTGCCTGCTGTATAGAGAAGCAGGCGGAAGTATAGCAGTGCGCCTGGCCGTATGACAACGTTGATATTCGTATGGGACGAGTTCGCTGATTTGGTAGATATATCCTATATCGTATAAGCTCTAAGCGGCCTCTCTTGTAAGAGGCTCTATAATTCTAGCAGGAACCAGGATATCAGAAGGTGTCGCCGGCATGGCAGGAGCAGCCAAAAAAATAAAAATAAATAAATAAATAAATAAATAAATAAATAAATAAATAAATAAATAAATAAGTAAAAAAAAAAGAAAATTATTAAAAAGTAAAAGTAAAAGTAAAAAGAAAAAGCGCCTGGCACAGAAATTGTTAATACAGACAGTAGGCCTGCGTATGATTGCCAGTATCAAGGGCGACTGGTGTCTAGATGAGTAAATGGATAATATGTGATTTTCGACTATCACAGCTACCATCTTCTCACACTTCTTCTCTCTCTTCGCTTTCTAACCCTCTAGTACAATGATGAACTTGTATCCAGTTCAGCTTTGGATTCGGCCTGACTACGGTGCACGCTGAGTGGCTCAAAACGTGATAACAACCTTACTCTCCTCCGTCTGGTTGAACCGCCCATAATACTCCGGCGCCTCCTCAATCCCAATGACGCTGCTGACAATAAAGCTTGGGTGCGCCTGGCCCGAGGTAATCAGGGGAACAATCTCGTCGGCAACCTGCAACGGAAGCATAATGCCCCCATTCACAGAGACCTTCTTAGCATACGCAGCTCCATAGTCGATATCTGCCTGACCCGAGGAGAAGAGTCCTACAACTCCGATTCCACCATGCCGAGCGGTGACGTCTATCGATTGGCGCAACGTGATGCCTGATTGTACGGCACCAGAGGCGTCCACGGCCTCGTAGCCCACTGTCTCGACACCACGACGGACGTCATTTGGCTCAAGGGCGAGAATCTGCTCTACGGGATCCGACTCAGCGAAACTGATGGGGATCGCACCGACTGATGCAGCGAGGTCGACACGGTCCTGCACGCGGTCGACGCTGTAAACCCTTTGACGCGCCGCGCAAGAGCGCAGAGTATGCTGCTAACAGACCGACTGGGCCGGCTTCAAAGCCCGACCAGGTGACGCTGCTCCAGGTAGTGGCGAAGATGTCCGAGGCGAAGAGGTAGTCGATCAATGTCGAGGTGTTGGTGGTGTCGGTAATGGGAACGGGGATCAGAGAGTTGTCGGCAGGGGATACGGGCATATTCGGCGTCACACCCACCCGTTAGCAATCACTTCATCAATATCTATGGGTATGGATCTGTTGATGGAACGAGGGCATTGCTCACCCTGCAACCCAGGCAGCGCAGTACCCTCCACACCACCCAACCCCAGAGACGGAATATAGGTATCCGGATCCAAAGTAAAATGGCCATTGTTGACGTTATCCGGGATAACAACGTAGTCTCCGACGGACAGGGACTGGGCTGAGTCTCCCTCGACAACATGTCCGATCCCTTCATGTCCATACAGAAAGGGGTGTTCTGGGGATCCAGCAGATGTGTGGGTAGCTGTGCAGGTCGCTGCCGCATATGGCGGGGGCATTCAAGCGCACAACCACATCGGTGCTGTTCAGGATCGTGGGCACCGGTCTGTCCATGACCGAGACATTGAATGCTTGCACGAACTGGGCGACGGCGCACATGGTGAGGGACATCTGGTCCAGGTGTGGGAGGAGTATGGCGATGAACGGTAGAAGTGGGGGGCTTCAAGAGACCTCGTTCTGTCTCTTATAGCCATCCGCCAAGAAGCAAAGCGTGTCGATGTCCAACATGTGCCAGGATCCTATCCGAAGGTATCTAATGAAATCTGCCAAGATAGATACTCCAGTCACGACATTGGCGCATCTACAGTGGTGAACAATCTCCCTGCCAGGATTCTATACACTAGATACCGCCGTGAGAGCCAACCGGGCCATTGTAAGCAGAATACGCATTAGCGTCTGGGCATAAGCAATACGTTTATCTTGCGGACGGTGCAAAGTATGATATTGAGAGTGGCATCATACACAAATACTTCATGTGTACGATGACTTATAAACCCAGTTTTGGAGAAGCAGCCTGATTCGTACCTACTCTCTACTCCTAGACGCGTATGAAGGTACTATACAACGCTTCTCTTATTTTTACAACCAAGGCTTGGGCTTAAATCGAGATTACATCCCAGAAAGCACGGCTAAACCATTCGTAAAGAAATGGCAGTTGAAACTAGAAACTCAGGTATCCGGTTTCTCCTTCCTTGCTTCGTTATGTCCGGTAGCCTAAACAGAGAGCACTGCATTCATTCACTTCGACCAACATAAAGGCGCGATAAAGGGTGGATGATCAAGGAGATATGACGATAGGTACCGTATAAACCTCGCTTTAGACTCTCGAGCCGAACGGCGCCACTGTTGTAATTGCCGTATGTCCACTCTGAATCTATGCTCACTAGAACAGAGTGTAGCAGATTTTAAGACGATGAACATGCCCTGAAACTACCAGAAGCGGCGATCTGGGTCACTGTGCTCGAAACTTTGAACATTATTGCGCATCTTAGCGGAGGCCATCTAGGTGCTGCGACCGGCCGCACATATTATTTGATATCTACGACCTGACCATAAACAGTTCTCCGGCAGTATTTATTAATAGAATTGGATACGTAGTTTGCAAGACTCTCGGGAGGGTAGAGAGGGGGAGAGTGCTGATTGCGTGAAGACTGACTTAGGGCTTACTGCACTTCTGCCGCCCACGGCGATCACCGCGTTACTATGGTAACTTTCAGGATAAGATCGAAAACAACAAGCAACCCATTCGAGATAGACGGTAACCATAATAGTGGGCATAAGCATAGTCAGAGTTGATGCTAGGCCGACACACGACATCAAACTGAGGTCCACATCATGTCTGCTGCACGGGCAAATACACAGCCATCTCAATCGACGTAGACGCACTATTTATCTCATGGAACGTCCTCTCGCCAATAGTGCACTTCTATTCAGACTGATTTGCAGATAGACAAATCATCCGGTGAACTCAAAGGCAATGAGGACGCATTGGTACCTGGCTTCCTGCTGGCCCGCCAGCGGCGTCCGCGCCGCATCGGTATATTTTCATTCTTTATGCTCAAAAGCCCGACTTGAGTACTTCAGAAGAGGTAAAGCGGAAGTTGAGGGTTGAAAGTACCCTGCAGAGAATGAGGTTTGATCTTGATAGGCTGGTTAAGGAGTTAGGATTGGGGGAGGTTGTGGATGTGAACTATTTTGTCTCGAATTAGCCTCCTGTTCTTTTAGGCAGGAAGGTATATATATGTGGCCTGTTTAAATTCTTTGCCTATTGTTCGCAATACACAGTATCCTCTAATACTCTGTTCGTGTAATGTCTATTGGCGTAGAGGCCGGTGCCGATCCCGTACGGGAGAATGGTTATTTAGAAACCTAGCAACGAGAGGATGAGTCGGCTCGAGAGCGAGCAAAGGCCAAGAAGGCGGGAGTGTCAGGCTATCAGTCTATGGTGACTGAGTACTTCAAACAAGTATACCAAAGCTTTCTGTTCTTCTGACCCATCAAGTTATGCATTTAGTCGAGGCGCTGAGGCTGCCCTTCATTCAAGCTACTCTGTAATCAGCTGATTGTTATTATTCCCCTTAACCAACTTTGTTTACCACAAACACTATTCTCTGATAAAACCAGTACAGCGGCGCCAGATATTTATGCGCTAGAGAACCATGAGCTTGCATACTTGTACATCAGCTCATACGTACGTATCCTCCGGCTCAAATATCGGCGGCACCAGCGCCTTGGGCGGCCATCCGACCCTTGCGTCGAATGTCTTCTCAAACACCCACCGTCCGGAGCCCACGGGCTTGCTGTCTTGGTCCCGGCCACCAGGAAGTATCACCATCGCTGTTGAGTTAGGCGGCACAACAAGCTCCAGCTTGAACTGGTCACCATTTTTAATCTCCCACTGGCACTCTAACCGACCATATGACGTCTCATAGGCTGCTTCGGCAGATGTGATTGTGCCACCTGGTAAAGGTTGGACAAGGATCTGCCGCCATCCAGGCTCCAACGGACTCACGCCAGCAACAGTTTTATGCAGCCAGTTGATGATCGATCCTAGAGCGTAATGGTTGAAACTGGTCATTTCGCCGGGGTTGATGCTGCCATCGGCGAGCATGCTGTCCCAGCGCTCCCAGATGGTGGTAGCGCCCATGCGGATCGGGTACATCCATGAGGGGCAGTTGGATTCTTGTAACATGCGATAGGCGAGCTGGTGGTGTCCCGCTTTGGTTAATGCGTGTGTTATGACAGGTGTGCCGGCAAAGCCGGTAGAGACTTGGAATTTGGCTATCCGGACGAGTCGGGCTAGACGGCTGCCCGCTGCTGCGGCTTGTTCAGGCTCATCATGGAGGTCAAAGACTAGGGCAAGACTGAGTGCTGTCTGGGTATCTCCAATGAGAAGGCCTGTGGGAGAGATGTACTTGGTCTGAAAGCGCGACTTGAGGGCACGATAGTCGGTGCTGTAACGGGAGGCATCGGCGGATTCTCCAATAATAGCACTGATGCGGGCAAGGAGTCCTGTTATATACACTAAGTAGGCATCGGCGACCAGGGTTCCGTCCGTGCGAGAGTTGCCAGGCTGGTCTGGAGGGGCAGTAGGATCAAGCCAGTCACCCAGCTGGAAAAGCGTGTCATCCCAGAGACGGTCCGGACCGCGCTGCACGCCACGATCGAGGTAGCCGGCCATGCTAGGGTACTGCCGGCGGAGGATCTCAATATCTCCATAGTACTGATACAGGGTCCAGGGTAAGATGATCGTGATATCATCCCAGACAGCCTGTGGGAATGTGGGCCAGAAAGACTCGTCTATCACATTTGGCACGACCAATGGTGGAACTGCCTTAGGATGTGCCAGCTGTTCAGCCGAGAGATCCTGCAACCAGTCACTTAGCATCCCTGCTGTCCGGTAGAGAAAGCTCGCTGAAGGAGCAAAGACTTGAAGGTCACCAGTCCAACCCAAGCGCTCGTCACGCTGTGGGCAGTCGGTTGGGACCGAGAGGAAATTCCCGCGCATGCTCCACCATGCATTTTGATGCAGTTTATTGACCATTGGATGTGAGCAGCTAAACCAACCAGTTCGATCAAGGTCGGTATGCATGACTTCGGCGGTCAGGCTTTGTAGAGTAAGAGGGGTGTCGGCGTCTTCAGGGCTCCATCCATCAACCTGAACATACCGGAAGCCATGGAAAGTAAAGCTAGGAGCCCAGTCACAAATCTCCTGTCCTGCTGAGATGATCTCGTCCTGGGCCTTGGCCACTCGCAGCGGACGCGTTCCAAGTTCGCTATTCTCGAGCACTTCCGCATGCTTGAGAATGATAGAGTGGCCCACGGTCTTCTTTACGGAGCGGATCCGGACACGGCCAACGAGGTTTTGCCCAAAATCAATGATTACTTTGCCGGACGGCGTGCGAATGATTTCAACTGGATTGACCACTTCGGTCACTCGCACTGGTGGCGCGTTTGGCGCCACCAGCTGCGTCTCTGGCATTGCTATTTCGCGCGTTGATTCCCATGGAGTAGCCGATGCGCTCTTCCAGTTATGCTGCTCTTCCCGCACGTCGTAAACTTCTCCATCATAGATTTCGCTGCGGATGATAGCAGACTCGTGCGATTCCCAGCTCGAGTCCGTCGCCACCACGAGCGGCTGTTGTTCACGCTCCGGAACAATTTCCAGCTGAGCAAACAACGCAAGCTCGTCTCCATAAATAAAACGTCTACCGCCGTGGAAACCAAGCCGCGTAGCATACCATCCCTCTGAAACCTCCACAGCGATTGCATTATCCTTCCCTTCCTTCAACAGCGGGCCGACATCGAACACCTCGTAGCTCAACCGACTGTGATAGCTCGTCCACCCAGGAGCCATGCAGTGATCACCCACCCGCTCCCCATTAATGAATGCCTGGAACACCCCCAAACTGGTGATGTATAACCGAGCCCGCGCCGCTGCAGCCGGGAGTGTGAACGTCTTTCTAAACCGAATTGGCCGCAACGGGCCCTCCTTCTGCTTGAATAAGCTGGTGATTGCACGCGCAGTCCAGTCTTCACGATTCAGTAGCCCACACTCGACCGTGCTCCAGGCAGACCACTCGGTCGGTGCATTATCAGGACCTCCATACGAGCGGACGCGGACTCTAGCAACCTCTCGAGACTGCAGCGGTTGACTTGGCCATGGCACAAGAACTGATTCTCTTGATTCGACCCGGTGTTTCTCAGTACTGCCGCTGCGAGCCACTTCGATTTCGTATGCCGTCTGTTGCCATTGTGAAGCGGTGCTTTCGGTGGCAGTAAACCTCCACGATATGCGAGGCGATGGGTAGCCAACGCCGAAGCCTGTAGGATGTTGTTCAAAAGACGGCTGGATTATTCCTGGTTGAGACATGATGCTATGGTTGGCCTCTGGTGCGCGATTTCTTTGGTTTACGAGTGTTGCTCCCCGCATGGGGTGCTCACTTAGAGCTTCCCGTGCTGGAACAAATGCCGCCGAATATTCGGGCTGGAATAGAGCGAGGTCAGTCGGCAGAACTTCGGCGGACTGACTCGTGACTCTTGTAGGTTGCGTGGTGGAAGTTGAATGTGACTCGTACTCCACCTGTCTACGCAAGCTGGGGAGAATGCCGGAGTTTCGGACCGCATTCCCTGGACAGCCCCATGATAGCGCCTTCAAGACGTTCGATTTCGACTTGATGGTAAGGCATCGCTTTTCACGGAGGGAGAATAGAAGGCTAAGCTAGGAAATATACCCTGTATTGCTGGACTAGAAATTGACTGAAAAGGAAGGTCCAAGAGCTCGCCCGCCAGATCCCAATGCTCGTTATCTTCATCGCGTCTTCTTACTTAGCTAGTGGAATCATTACTGAAGTTCTATAACATTGCTATGCTGCCACTACTCTCTAAGTCAATCGCAAATTGAATCTGTGCAAGCCTACGCAAACTCAGCCATAAGGTCCCCCACAGCATCAGCTCCCTTGCCTCCCCCTTCTAGTCGGGGGTTTGTTGTCTGAATCAATATCCGTCGATAGCTCGTAAGCGCAGGTGAACCGTTATCTGTCACCTGGAGAATCAGATGCAGGACCTGTCCCCGAAGGATAGGTTGCCTGCTCATCAACTCCACGCAGCATTTCTCTGGTGGAGGAACGGTAATTTCGACCTTCCGGCGTCCATCAATAGGTTTGATTCCTAGATCTGCGACTTCTGCATCCACCCACCACTGTGTTGCACTAGGGTCCTTATAGTGAAACCATTCGAAGGTCAAAACGTCACCATTATCCGGATCATAACTCTCAGATGCGTCGAGTGTGAAGGTCGAGCCCGCCTCGGCCTCGACCTCAAAGGGGGTCAGGCTGGTGTCGCCATTGACAGAGACAACCGGAGCATGATTGGCTGCGTCAAAGTCCGGCGAAAGAGTCCATTGTATACGCGCAGCAAAGTCGTTCTGGAACTGGTCTCTCCAGCGCCATATAGTCCCATGATTGGTGCTATATGTCCGGCCGTCCGCTCCGACTACCTGGTCCACAGCATCACCATAGTGGAGGCTGGCAAGGCTATTGGCACTGATATCAGACCGCTGGTACCGACCACCCCATGAGCCGTACTCCGGATGCTCGGGCACACCCAGCCCGTTCTGAATCAAGTACAAGAACGTGGCCGTATCGCCCTCAGGAATGAAGAGATAGTCGGGGTACGCGGAGCCCAACTCGCCTATCTGGATATTCTCACGGATCCATTCCTTGGTCATTTTGGTGAAATCTGGCCCGCCTTGGTCGAAATTGTAGTATCTATCTCCCGATATCCCAGTCCACGCGGCCATGCCGTAGTAGTTCCAGCCGTGAACAGAAGCAATGTAGAAGACGTCTGGATACCGGTGACGAATCCAGGGTCCTGTGTCATCCTGATCCGATATAGCATAAACGCGAATCCTCGACCGCAGCCGGGCGGCTTCCTCCTTGGAGTGAAGTTTCTCGATGCGGAAAAGCACTTGTGCCAGAACGTTGGTGCCGCCCCAGCAGAGAATCCACAGGGGCTGATCGCTGGAATGCTGCATTCGCTCGAGGAGCAGCTCGCCGCCTTCGCTGAGAGGTATGTCATCTCCTACTGCCTGCATACCATAAACCTCCGCGCCTTTGCGCACGAGACCTCTAAAGTGGCTTGCCGGCTGGTATCTGGCATTGGGATGAACGTGGGCATTGAGGTTGTCGACGACTTTCTCGTAGGCGTCGATGATCTTATGCATATCTTGCGGACAGACCTTGTTCTTCATCCATGTGGACGTGCACGCAACCAGACCCTCCGTCTGGAATTGATGGCTATAGAGTAGGTAACGAACGAGTGATTCGGCGTCGTCGGGCTCATTGGATATATCTGACACAATAAAGACGCGAGGTTTGGTGGGAAAGCTTTGGAGAGTGCTGGGACGATCAGTCATCTTGAATCAATAGTAGGACTTGCGGCGACGAGAATCCTGATTCCTTCCTTCATTCTGACAACGGCTATTATTATGGAGGGAGAGGTTGATCATTGCCTTAAGCACGACCGAAAGAGAAGGCGTAAGCGGAAAGCACATGCAATGGAGAGACCCGTTAGGCTAGTGTTTAGTAGTCTAAAAGCTCCCCAGCCATTAAATTATCCCCGCCCACAGGCGCGGGGGTTTCCCGGCATCAACCGCCCAGCTCTGAAGTCAGCCGAAGATTATCCGACCCAAGATCTCAATCAACGAGTCAACAGGGACGGCCTTGTTGACCCCACAGCTGATAGCATGTGGACAAAACTCCAAGCCGGAAAACGGACCGATATGTCTGGAAATACTCGACATAAAGCTCCTCGATGTCTCCCAACGAAAGAAGTGGCTTAACCTTCCACATACGCACCGTAACCAAACATCATCGTCATGAGCTTCCAAAAGGTCGATCCTGCGCAGATAGAGAGCGTGCTCTCTAAGCTGACTCTGGAAGAGAAGGTAAACAACGTCCCTGGGGCTGAAGAACACGTCAATAACAGAAGGTAACAGATCTCCCTGCTGGCGGGGAAGAACTTCTGGGAAACACAAGACTATCCAGAAAAGGGGGTGCCACCTGTCAAGGTAAGTCTTGTGCTACTTGGGAAAAATCCTCTCGGGAAAAACTCTCTTGTATTGATGAGGAACAGACTTCAGATGGTCCCAACGGGGCGCGCGGTGCCACATTCAAGGGAGGAGTAACAGCTGCCTGTTTCCCAGCGTCCTCTCTCTTAGCTGCGACGTGGGATCTCGACGCGGCAAAGCACATTGGAGAAGCATTGGCTGACGAGACGCGCTCGAAAGGCGCAAGGGTTCTGTAAGTAAAGCCCGTAGATTGGCAGAGGACGACAAGAGAATGGCAAGCAGCGATGGCTAACACTTTCCAGATTAGCACCCACAGTCTGCATTCATCGCCATCCTCTGGGAGGCCGCAACTTCGAATCGTTCAGTGAAGATCCTTTCCTTGCAGGAAAGCTCGCGGCGCAGTATATTAAAGGCCTTCAGGGCAACGGCGTCGCTGCAACCATCAAGCACTATGCCGCGAACGAGCAAGAGACCTGCCGATTCACAGTCAACGAACATATCACAGAACGAGCACTCCGAGAAATCTACCTGAAACCATTCGAGATCGCCATCAAAGAGTCGAACCCGCTGGCAGTTATGACCGCCTACAACATTGTGAATGGAACCCACGCTGACTCGAACAATTTTCTCTTGCGAGATGTGCTCAGGGGAGAATGGGGATGGAAGGGTCTTGTTATGAGTGATTGGGGCGGTACCAACTCCACGGCCGACGCTCTGAATGCTGGTCTTGACCTAGAAATGCCCGGTCCTACAAGGTGGCGCAAGGTAGACGAAGTGCTTGCAGTCGTAAAGTCTGGTGCCGTGTTGGAGGAGACTATCGACGAGCGCGCGCGCAACGTTCTGGAGCTTCTTGCTAAGCTGAATTGTTTCGAAAATCCTACTATTCCAGAAGAGAAGGCCATCAATCGTCCTGAACACCAGAAATTAATCCGCTCCGTGGGAAGTCAAGGCCTCGTCCTCCTCAAAAACGAGGGCGATGTTCTTCCTCTGAGAAAAGAGATATTGACCAACAAGAAGGTAGCTCTTCTGGGCTTTGCGCGAGAAGCTCTCATTCACGGCGGTGGCAGTGCTTCAGTCAATGCACATTATCGAGTCACTCCAGAAGAGGGTCTCCGCGCCGCTTTAGGCGACACTGTTGAGTTTGAATATGCCAAGGGTGCACACACTTTCCGCCAGCTGCCCTTAATGAGCGACAACGTTGTTAACCTAGAAGGCCAACCTGGTTGGACCCTAGACTTTTTTGCGGACGAGGAGCCCAACGGCGAGCCAGGCTCATCGATCTCGTCCGAGCAACCCAGCTATATACCGCTCTTTGTCAAGGAATCATGGGGAAGTGTCCGAGCCAGCGCCCATTTCACACCCACGCAAAGCGGGAAACACTATTTTGGCATGTCTGGGTTGGGCCGGTCCAAACTCTTGATCGACGGCGAGGTCATCTACGAACAGAAGCTGAATTGTCCGGACTCCATGGGATTCTTACTCGGCGGCGTGGAAGAGCCAGAAATCCAGTATTCATTCGAAGCTGGAAAGACCTATGCGGTCGAAGTGGTTTCGGTGAAACCCACCAGCAAGGGCGGTCTCGCTCTGCTGGACGGCTTCATTGGTTTCCGTCTCGGGTTCATGACCGAGGAAGAGCACAATAGAGATTTGCTGTCTGAAGCCGTCGATGTAGCCAAACGTAGTGATATCGCAATTGTCTTCACTGGCCATACTCCAGATTGGGAGACGGAAGGGCAGGACCAGATAAGCTTCCACCTACCGTCCAACGGTTCCCAGGACCGGCTCGTGGCAGCTGTTGGAGCCGCCAACCCTAACACCGTTGTCGTGAACTGCACTGGCGTAGCGGTTGCTATGCCTTGGTTGGACAAGGTCAAGGCGGTTGTTCAAGCGTGGTTCCCAGGACAGGAAGCCGGCAATGCAATTGCTGACGTACTCACCGGCGCTGTGAACCCTTCTGGACGTCTACCTGTGTCCTTCCCTCGGGCGATCGAGGATGCCCCTGCACACGGTAACTTCCCCGGTGACTACACAGACGGGAAGGACAACCGGCGCCATCTCGAAGTTACATACAAGGAAGGTGTCTTCGTGGGCTACCGGCACTATGATCTCTCTGAAGCCAACCGCGCCAAGGTCCTGTTCCCGTTCGGCTACGGTCTATCCTACACCACTTTTACACATGCGAATCACAAAGCAAGTGCTACGAGCAGGAACACCGTCGAAGTGGCCGTGGATGTCACTAACGTCGGCACCTGTGCTGGAGCTGATGTTGTTCAAGTCTACGCTGGTGCAAAACTGGCAGTCCCAGAGAACCCAGTCAAAGAGCTAGTTGGTTTCGCCAAGGTACACCTCAAGCCGGGGGAGACCAAGACTGCCAATATCACATTCGAAGTGCGCCAACTGACTCACTTCACGGAGAGGAGCGGCAAGTGGGAGCTGGAATCAGGCGACTATGAAATATCAATCGGTCAGTCCGTGAGGGATATCACTGGCAAGGTGGAGATTGGTCTGGAAGCCCAGAATTATAAACCTTGAACTTTTGTAGCTATACCGAAGCTTAATAGCAATGACTGATTCCGAATCTTATTTTCAGTTTCCACAGTTATAATAGTAGCTAGTAGAGTGAGAGGGTATCACATGACGTGCTTTCAAGATTCCTCCCCGGCCGAGCTCTTAAGACCTTCTTCCTGTCAGAGCTTAACTGGTCCATTCGCCGCCAGTACAAAGCTGCCCCGCAGATTGTCCCCTGCTAGCAATGGAATATCATCTCATGCAATGCCGAAGTTTACGCAGAACACGCGAATAACAGGTTCGTGGCCTTGAGAGGCAATAGGAAGCGTGGTTCTGACATATGCTAGGACGGATCCTCCCGAGAAACATGAAGGATCACAACAGTGGTTGAAATTGCCTTTCTCCCGGCAAATCTTCGGCCTTTCTCTCCTGACTCGGGATCCATCGTTGGTGACTCAGTGTCGCCGCTGTGGCACGAAGTCTCGACCACGTCCAGCCTGGCAGCCTGGAGATCTGGAGACCCCAGCTATCCGGCACCACTCCACGGGGTCAGCAGATTTCCCCAGTCCCCACGCATCTGTCTCGTTACTCCAAGAACTGCCGATTTAGAGAAACTACGGAGTCCAAGGCTGGACAAAACTGCAAGACCGTCTCTCGGCCCCGTTCTGTCGGTTCCGACCACGCGGGCTCCCCAGACGCGGCCTCGAGCATCACTGCGAATAGAGTTTTCTGGGTCCAGCTTCGTTTAGCTTGCTGGCGCCCTTGTCTGGTTTCCGATGCCGGTGCGGAGTCCGGACACACCCGTTTGGTTTCTACTTTCTCGCATCGTCCGAATGCAGGCATTTTTCCCCCCGGCACGAGATACCTGCAGTTAGTCGAGAAGTCTGGCGTCATGCAATCTGGGGAAAGGGAAGATAAATAGCTCGTCGTCCCAGAAGTGAGTATTTCATCCACATCCACAACTAGCTTCTTCATCCATCCTCTCTCTACACATTCTTGCTCCATACCATTATTAACAATGGACAAAGGCAGCGTCGACATGGTTGAGCAAGCCGACAAGCAGCAGCTCGGCTACCTCGCCGATTCGGAAGACCAGAAGCTGAGCAAATGGGACAGCCTTAAAAAGTACCCATGGACCTTCTTCTGGTGTCTCTATGCCGTCTGGTGTGTTCTCCTGGTCAGCTTCGAGAACCAGGCAGCTGGAGTCGTCATCTCAATCCCGCAATTCCGCCAGGATTTCGGCAGCTTGTACGAAGATAGCTATGTCCTCGATAGCAAGTGGCAATCGGCCTTCAGCGGCGGTCCCGTCGCTTCTGCCGTCGTGGGCGCCCTCTCCTCTGGTCAAATTGCAGATACCTTCGGTCGTAAATGGACAATCCTCGGCGCCCTGTTGATCTCCGTGGCCGCCGTAGCCCTTGAGTTCGTATCTACCACGAACGAGATGTTCTTCGGTGGAAAGTTCCTCAACGGCTTCGCTCTCGGTGCTCTCGCCTCCATCCCCGTCACCTACGTTGGCGAAATCTCCCCTCTAGCGCTTCGCGGAACGCTCACTTGTCTAACCGCATTGGCTTACTGTATTGGCCCCTTCACCGTCGCCCTCATTACAAACACCACAGGCACCTACACCACCCGCTGGGCCTATCGCTCTGTTTTCGCCGCCCAATGGGGCTTCGCAGCCATCGCCCTCTCACTTGTCCTTTTCATGCCCGAGTCCCCTTGGTGGCTCGTCTCCAGGGGCCGGGAGTCAGACGCCCTCTCCAGCCTTTCCCGCCTTGGGTACAACAACGGCGAACAAACCAAGAAACTTTCCGCTATCAAGACAACACTCGATCAGATCCGCCGCGAAACTGAAGGCGTCACCTACGCCGAGTGCTTCCGCACCTCCAACCTCCGCCGCACAATCATCTCTATCGCCCCACTCTCCATCCAGGCCATGTCCGGCATCGTCTTCGCCGCCTCCTACAGCACTTACTACTTCCAGCTAGCAGGGTACACTGACGCCATGAGCTTTCGTCTTCAAATTGTACAGCAAGTCATGTCGATTGTCGGGAATCTCATGTCCTACCTCTTGATCGACCGCCTCGGCCGCCGCAACCTCATGCTTTACGGCCTTGGCATCATGACCTGCATCCTCATGATTACGGGTGGACTTGGCGTCGTGGCATCCGACGGAAGTAACCCTAACTCCGGCGGTGCTGTCAAGGGAACCGTCGCGCTGATTCTCCTCTACTGCTGGTGGTATAACTGCACCATCGGGGCAGCGGGATACACGCTGCTCGCAGAGGTCTCAACCTCTCGTCTCCGGATTAAGACAATAGCCATTGGCCTTGCCTTGCAAAACGCCCTCTACACGATGTGGTCCTTTGTTCTCCCGTACCTATTTAACCCAGACAAGGCGGATCTCGGCGCGAAAGTGACGTTTATCTTTGGTGGGCTGTCGGTTATCTCCCTTGTCTATTTGTGGTTTTATCAGCCGGAGACGGCGGGAAGGACCTATGCGGAATTGGACGAGATGTTTGCGAAGAGGGTTCCGGCTTGGAAATTCAAGACGTATCACACGGATTCTCAAGCTATGGGCGAGGCGGCTAGGGAGGGACGTAATGTGAAGCGGGGTGTTTAGTTTTTGTCTTGCCGGATCTTCCGCTCTGGTCTTGTTGTTTAGGCGTTTGTGATTGATGTTCTGGGCTTGTAGCATATCTATAATGATACCATGTGCATTCATTGTTGATGCTTCTCTGTGATTTGAGTACTGGTTCGCTGGACAAGTGCCCGGCAGAAAACATCTTTGGTATATATCGATTAAGCATTATCATTATATTGTGATCACATATGTAGACTCTTAGCCTAACCATAACACACGAGGCAATTAATTCCCCAACCGCTTCGGCGCAGCCAGCTGCACTCAACATAACAAGGCACGCGTCAACCCTTACTAAAGTAGACGGGGACGGTGGGGTTGGGACGATGATCAGGCGTTGCGAGGGCGCGGGCGCGCGCCGCATGATCGTAATATTTGTCGCAAGGTGACGCTCAATGTTCACGTATTGAAGACGGGCATAGCAATAATATCGTTCTGGTGGAGCTTTCATTGATCAAGTTTTCAAACTATGATCAGTAGCTAATGATGGCTGGAACGAAAACATATCTATCCTGGTGAGTATTGAACAATAAGTGCAGGGGTGATTCAAACCTTTGACAGAACACCCATAGCAGTTGCATGAAGAGCACCATCACCCCATGGATAAGAACTAGAAGACACCGTCAGGGTCCTCTTGCTGGTACGTAGTGGAACAGTACCGACCTTCGTTCCCAGCCGCTTTGAGCATCTTTACCCTCCCCTGCCTCTTCAGCCACGTCGGAACCAAATCCATCTGACAGGTTCTACCTTCAATGACTAGACATCCACCTCGAGACCGGGGGCATTCTAGATGCCGGCGCCTGCGCTCCATGATCTTTCGGATCCGCCAGTTACAGAAGGCTTCGTCTGTTCGGAAAGAGCACTTCTCCATAGGACATTCCAGTTTGTGTTCGAAGCGCTCCACCAGCCAATTGACTTTCAGATGGACGCCTGTGTACACCAGCGAGTAGAAATGGCGGCAGGTATGTTTCAGAGCCAGTGCATCTGGATATGAAAGGTACGATGAGATGTGCAAGTGTAGCTCTGTTGGCAGCTCCATCAGTCTAAAATGAGGTGGGGTAGCCTCTGGTGCGCTGTTTGTAGGGTTGGATGCCATGCTATTTTGTAATCTTTTCTTGTTCAAGGTGCCGAGCTGGAGAGATTGAGGTAAGCACGGGACTCTGCGACTATTGTTTAAATATGGAGAAGACGTCTTCAAAGACCAAGATTCGCTGAGCCCCTGGGGCAGTGCAGTGCCAGGTACTTATCCTGGGAAGCCTGACGGTGAAGCTATGATATAGGAACACGACCAAGAAGTGCTGCCTAGAAACGAGACAAGGCAAAGCCTCTTTAAAGAGACCAGCGTGGCAGGTTTAAAAATAGAGGAAGCAGAGAATAGAGTTGTTTCAGTTTTTTGTAGGCTGTAAAGTTTATGAATACGAGATAGCACAGCCGCCTTGGGCTTTGGGAGACATGAAACAGTAAATTGCGCCGCTCAAGAAGCTATAGAGCAGGAAAGCATGATAATCAGCAGGGAGTGCTCTAAAAGAATCAGCAAAATCAGAGACAAGATGTAAAACAATGAAATAACTGGGCTTTGCGATGCTTATCGTGGAGTAGTGGTGGCTTGTTATGATCTGACTCGTGGAAGAACGATGATCAGCGATAAGGCTGTGCTTCACCGCCTTCCATCAATGCTAACTTTTTGCCGTTTGGTAAGTGTCGGTCTCTTCAACTACACCCAGTTACGCCTAATTTCCCAATACGAGCCTCGAACACTACTCAATTGCCCGCTAGCGCTCCAAAGTTGCCTATCATCCTAGTTTCTACCGAATTCCATTACGACCAAAGTCATGTCCACCAACAAATCCGCGTACGGCACCCCGACACCCGACACATTCGGCGGCAAAAGCTGGGATCGGGAGGAATACGCTAAAAAGGGTGCCGAAGAGGAAGCTAAGCGAAGAGAAGAAGGAAAAGCTCGATATGAGGCCAAACTGCTGGGCAAAAAATGGCACGCACCTGTCGACTACAGTTCGCTTGAAGCTACAACCTCCCGCAAAGAACGGCTCGATGTCGCGTCGATGGTTGGAAAGACGACAATCGTCTCCGCAGCAAACGCGGTGGGCAAGCGTGGTCGAGGCGCGGGATTCTACTGCTCGGACTGTGATCTGACGTTCAAGGATAATTTGCAGTTGGTGGAGCATCTGAACAGCAAGCAGCATTTGATCGCTACGGGGCAGAGCGGGGAGGTGGCAAAGGCTACAGTGGAGGATGTGCGGCAGCGGTTGAGGATGCTTGCCCACCAGAAACGGGTCAGGGAGGAAGAGGAACGGATGGTGTGGCAGATGGACCTGGGTGAACGACTTAAGGAAAGGGAGGAACAGCTTTCAAAAGAGCGAGAAGAAAAGAGGCGGAAGAGAAATGAGAAGCGTCGCAAAGGTGGAGATGGTGTAAAGCAGGAAGACAGCTGGGAAGGTCGGCTGGGGATCATCGCCTAGTTTGCACTTTATGGTGTCTTTTCCAAAAGCTTGTTTGCATATACCCCGGCGTTCGGTTTGTACTTGATGGTTCTTTGGGCGGGTCTGGTCCGAAAAAGTATATGATGTGCCGTGATGTTATTCGGCAAGATAGCATTGAAAATAGTCAATATCACCCATTAACAAGTAAACAACCAGATTACCCAACACCATAACCCAGAGCCTCCAACTCCTAACCAGTACTTTGGGACCAACCCTACTTTAGTCAATCAATGCACTCAATACCCTCCAGTGCGCGCATCGCCCGCGCCCCTTCTCTCTCGAACTGCCCGACTAGTCTTTCGCATTCTCGTTTGAGCCTTTCTTCTCCATTCTTTGCATTCCATAGGATCCATTCTTCCACCGTCATCTTCTTTTCTGGGCTTGTCAGATCCCCCTTCAGGTTGTCCAATGCACCTTGGAGATCGACATTCTCCTTGTCGCTAGCACCAGCCATCAGGATTTCATCAATATCAATGGGAACCCAGGGATGATTGGTTCGAAGTTTGCCCGTAGAAGTATGATTTCGCTTTGGGGAAGGAGTACTCGTCGTCAGAGGAAATCGAACAGAGGCATTTTTGGAGGGAGACGACAGCGGTCGGTGCGCTGGAGGCTTCGAGGACGGTGGGTGATTCTCTGCATCGGAGGACTGCGGTGACAGAGAAGGACTTCCCCTAGAAGGAGACGGAAGCGGAGACACGGCCCCATCTCCCTGGCTCTGTCTATGAGGATAACGTGTGTCTTCTGGTGATCTATCCGATGCAATAGACCGCGCATACTGTTTCTCCTGGGGAATATCACTGTACCTCTCGGTTGTCTTAGGGGGCACCCTGGACAACCTGCGGCGTGGGGGCTCTTCTTGCACTATTCCCTCTTCGTTTGGCTCGGTCGAGTGTGATTGAGGCAATGAAGGCGATCGAACTTCTGATGTTTTCTTAGTTTCCAACTGTCGGCTGTCCCGCTTCTGCTCTATCTTTTCTGCCTTATCTGTTTTGTCGCTTTTGTCGGTCGTCTTGGGCTTTTTGGATTTCTCCGATGATGACTTCTTTTTAGCTTTCTTGCTGTCCTTGCTATTTGATTCTACTTCAGTGTAGACTGCTGTGGGCTTGGATACAATTTCCACCGAAACGAACGATTCATGCCGCCGGCGGTCATCTTCCTCTCCCTCTTCAACCTCGGGCTTCTCAGGTGAAGCGGTGTTTTCCTTGGCCTCCGGCTGGTCCGTTGTGTTCCTCGAGCTGCGGCGTGTGCTCTTTTGGCCCTCGCTGGGTTTGGGCTTTTGCGGTTCGGCTATCTCGGCATCGGTCATTTTTTGATCGGTTTCGGGTTCGGGATTTGTGTGAGTTTCTGCTTCGGCAACATCTTCAACAACATCATCCACTGGCTCCGGGTTCTTTTTGGCGGTTTTCTTCTTGGATTTGGACTTCTTCGACGCAGGCTTGGTTGCGATTTCTTCAACCTTCGCTTCCTCAATTCCCAGGTCTGGAGTTTCATCTCCTTCGAGTCCAGCTTCGATCGCTGCCTCGAGCTCTGAATCTCGCGGGACTCGGGTTTTGGACGCTTTCTTCGTAGTTGAGGATGCTCTTGAGCCCCCGCGACCTTTTGAAGCAGTCTTTCTGCTTCTTCCGCGACTTGCTTTCAGATCATCCGTTTCATCATTAGTCTCGCTCTCATATTCTTGTTTACTGGGTGCGCCATCGGTAGACACTATACTCTGCGCTCGCGATCGACTAATACTTCGTTTCGTAGTCCTCCTTTTTGTAGGTGGCTCTGGCTGCTCCAGGACGTCCTCGGCGGTTATGCTCATTGCGTCCCTGTCCACGTCAGCACTGGGTCGTTTCTTGCCCCGCGTGCTACGCTTCGGTTTTGACGTTTCAGGCTCCGCGTATTCTGTCTCATCCACATCCATATGGCTTGGGAACTCTTGAGGCTCGGCTTTCTTAGTTTTTGAGTTTTTCGATTTTGATTTGGACGATTTCTTCGTTGACTTGGTTCTGGCTGGCTGGGTGAGTGCGCTCTGGTCCATATCCTCCGTGTCTGAAGCCAGAACTTCGGATGTCGTAGACTGTGTTGATTGGCGGGAGGATTTAGAAGTACGAGCTCTCTTTGACCGCGAGCCCTTTCCTTTGGCAGGCTTTGCAAACACGAAGAACGAGCAGTCGGAAGAACGGCGGTAGTGTTCGTCGCTGCTCAGTTAGTCGAAGAAAGTAAGGAAGGAACTGAGCTATACTTACTAAGGATTGTCTTTGGGCTCCCAGCCGTCTAGGGACAATTTGCAGTAGGCGCAGCTCGCGAGGTCGGCGCTTTCTTCGTTGGGACAAAAGTACCATCCGCCTTCAACCATCTACCATCAAGAAATATACCATTAGACATACAAGCCTTAGGATTGCAAAAAAGCTGCCTTACCTTGTCTGATTGGCATATCCAGCCTTTCTTGCCATCATGTGGCCATGAGTCGCCGAAGGTTGCTAGTCTTGCCTGGACTATCGGCTCACTTGTAGGGTCTTCTATCTCGGCTGGATTCGAGCTACGCTGCTGAATATCCATCATAACGGCCCAGCCACAATCCTTTGCGTGTTTCAAGTGCTCCGTGATCGGGTTGTCATCTTCCTCCCATCCGTCGAGTGCTCTTCCGCAGAGAAAACATGTTGTGTTGTCAGGGTTCGTCTCGTAGGGGTTGTAGAAGAAGCCCGCGTGCGCCAGCTACCACCGAGCAGTTAGCACGCCATGAAGCTTCAATCATTTATTTGAAGAGATTTGCCGTACCTCAGCCGGAGAAGGCTTGCTATGTGGCCAAGAGATCGGTTTCACGAATTTCGCGCTTGAAGACCGTCGGTCGGGGTGCAAAACGAGATCGAATGTAGCCAGACGGGCGGCAAACGTCTCCATTCCGTTAGCCATCGTATGCGAGCATCGAGGCTGGCACAGGTCGAGTTGATATGACTGAAGTGGCTCGTCTGGTGATTGTTTACTGCCTTTGTTTAGGTTTGGGCGGTGGGACGCGCTTGCGGAGGAACGGCGTCACGTTATGTTTCAGCCCGAGTCTGCAGGCATCAAATCAAAGCCGAGGGTATGGGGTACGTCAGTCTCTCACGGTTATTGATCGGAGACTCGATGAATAATAATTCCGCAGTGAGCTCCATCGCCAGTTTATTTGATTCCATCGTCATCTCGACCCTTCCCTGCATTTGTGATTTGAGAGTCATGGTCTGAGTCTGCAATTGTCTATATATCCCACTTTTTTCCTCGCGACAATGCGCGAAACCACTGTAAGAGACCACCTACCCAAGAGTTCCCCCTTTGTCCGCTCAGCTCAATGCTAACCCGGGTTTCTCTGACAAGCTCCTCTTTTCAAGCACTTCTTCGGGGCCTTACGTGCGGCTTCGCTCGGCCTACCCGTCTCTCGCACGGTACTCACGAAGGTCGGGTTCGTTGCGGTACTTGTCGAGCGGCCCAAACTTTCAAGATGCTGGCCTGAAACTCCCCAAAAATCGACCCATATCCCACATTGACCCCAGCGCGCATTACCCTTATACGGACACTGGTTTATTGTCATCATCGTCAGCTTCATTTTCCACTTCCTCCAAGGGATCAGATCATGGAGACTGGGACGCAAATGCAGATCTGTCGTCGATATCGGCGTTCTCGGAGCTTCCTTCGAAAGACTTCGGTATCAATCAGCACATGATTATCAACCAGGAGTTCAAGGAGGCTTTGCGCCAAATTCTTTGGCAGTTCCGAGCCCCGATTAGGTACGCTTTCGCATACGGTTCCGGTGTTTTCCCGCAGAATGGCAGCGCACCGGGCTCCGATCAATGTCATCCGTCAGCCCCGGCGGCAATCCAGAACATGCAACAAGGCAAAGGGAAGATGATTGACTTCATCTTTGGTGTTTCTTACTCACAACACTGGCATGACTTAAATCTTGCACAGCACCGAGATCATTACTCGGGCCTAGGCTCTCTCGGCTCATACACTGTCTCCCAGGTGCAGGACAGATTCGGGGCAGGTGTCTATTTCAACCCATATATAACCGTCAATGGCACATTGATCAAGTATGGCGTTGTTAATATCGACACGTTATGTAATGATCTCAGTCGGTGGGACACTTTATATCTTGCGGGTCGATTGCAAAAGCCTGTTAAAATCTTACGGGACCATCCAAAGGTACGGCTTGCGAACCAGATGAATCTGCTGTCTGCAGTCAGGGTGGCTTTGCTACTGCTTCCGGAAGAATTTACAGAGTTCCAACTATACAACACCATAGCTTCAATGAGTTACATGGGCGACCTCCGCATGGCTTTGCCTGTCGAGGACCCGCGGAAAGTCAACAATATCGTTTCTTCGCAGATGGCTAACTTCCGACGGCTGTATGCACCGCTCATCGAGAACCTACCCAACGTTGTCTTCAACGACAAGCGTTGCTCCGATCTCGACTGGATAGATGATCCTGAGGCCAATGTGCGGCTCTCACAAGATATGGATCCCGTAAAGCGCGGAAATATGGTCCGCCGCCTACCGGAGTCCTTCCGAGAGAGGCTATACTTCCAGTACCAGGCGCGCTTCGGCATTCCTCGTGGTGAATTCAACAAGATGATGAAGGAAAGTAATGACAATGATCCAGAGATTGTCCGCCGCAGGCAAGGTGGACAGTTTGAACAGCGCATTGCTAGCGATGAAGGTCTCACCAAAGAAATCCAGGCTGCAATTACAAAGACAATCCGATGGCCAAGCTCTGTGGAGACGGTAAAAGGCTTGTTCACCGCGGGGATATCCCGAACCTGGCGTTATATCAGAGCAAAGCAGGACAAGTGGAAGAACTCTGGCAAGAAAGCCCAGGAACCAAGCAAAGAGCCTACAAAGTTCTCTAAGCAAGAATAAAGACGGTAAATCATTGCATACTACTCATTTTAATCGTGTTAGAGCATATGACGGCGTTGAATTGGTGGTGGTCTATATTGAAATTTGGTACAAATCAGCGTGCCTAATAGAAGTTTCTCGTGGCTTTTCCTATGTCAATCAAAATCAATCAAGCAGTTGAAGCAATTTAAGCGATTCAGGGATGATATAGCGAAGGGCGTATAAAAGTCATAAGAATCAATCGCAGCTTGCCCTGACTCATAGATCTGTACGCCGCGGATAGTCCTTATATAAGCTCTAGACTCCCCGCTCCCCGCCAGATTTCTTTTCCTCCGCTCCTCCAGGACAAAAGGAACTTATTACCTTCACCCACGAATTTCAAACCAACATGGCTTCACGGACTACGGCTTTCGACCTCTCCAAATGCGCGCGCAAGAATATCCTGAAGTTGCAACCGTACCGTTGCGCTAGAGAGTATGTTCGTCCCCTAACCCTCCCTCCGCAATCGGCGCCGAAACTAATCAATCGCACCAGTGACTACAAAGACGATGGGACAAATGTACTACTTGACGCGAACGAGAATGCTTATGGACCGGGTCTTGCACTGAACTCTGGAGGTGCCCTTCAAGAGTCAGCGGCCAATGGCCACTCGACCGGCTCATCAAAGCCAGAGATTGATCTCTTGGGATTGAACCGATACCCTGATCCGTACGTGAACTATGCCCTCCAAGCTCTGAACTCTCACCTTTCTGATCACAACGGCTTGAAATAGCCACCAGCACCCGCTCAAGCAACTCTTCTGCAACATCCGCAACACCCACACCCACACAGACAAGACCATCACTCCCGAGAACCTCTTCGTCGGAGTCGGATCAGACGAAGCCATTGACGCCCTTCTCCGCGCCTTCTGCGTTCCCGGTAAAGACAAAATTCTCACCTGCCCTCCCACATACGGCATGTACTCCGTCAGCGCGGACGTCAACGACGTTGAGATTGTCAAGGTCCCGCTAGACACGGACAACGGATTCGCGCTACAGCCTGAAAAGATCAACGCCGCGCTCTCTGCCGACCCCACAATCAAACTTGTTTATATCTGCTCGCCCGGGAATCCCACTGCAACTCTTGTCTCAAAGTCCGACATCCAGAAAGTGCTAGAACACCCGACGTGGAACGGCGTTGTCGTCCTTGACGAAGCATACATTGATTTCGCCCCAGAGGGATCCAGTCTTGCAGAATGGGTGGCTGAGTGGCCAAACCTTGTCGTTATGCAGACACTCAGCAAGGCATTCGGCCTTGCTGGAATCCGATTAGGCGTTGCATTCACAAGTCCTGAGATTGCTACCCTTTTAAACAGTCTAAAAGCACCTTATAACATTTCCAGTCCTACTAGCGCACTGGCAATGGCGGCTCTTGGGAACCCTAAGAACCTTGAGGTCATGCGATCGTATCGCTCCAAGATTATTGCTCAGCGCGACCGAATCCTCAAGGAGCTTCCCTCTATCCCTGGTATTGGACGCTTCCGCGGTGGTACTGAGTCGAATTTCCTTCTTGTCGAGATCCTCGATAAGCCCGCGGATCAAGGCGGGAAGCCCAGCAACCCCGTCGCGCTAGCGACGTACGAGGCTATGGCTGAGAAACGAGGCGTTGTAGTGCGGTTCCGCGGAAAGGAGTTGGGTTGCGAGGGCTGTTTGAGGATTACGGTTGGAACAGAAGACGAGGTTACGAGGTTCTTGGAAGAGATCAGACATGTTCTCGGTGGATTGCTTAACGGTAATGAGATTGCATCAAGGAAGTAAGTGCCGAGAATGAGGTTACCGACTTAGGATACATCTTGGAGGTTCATTATAGAGTAAAATATGGGGACATAGACTTTTTTCGGCTGCACTTCGATATCCAAGATGGCTATTCTGCAAAGTCTTTCATTACTTGTTTCTATGTGTTCTAAATCACGCTTCATCAAAGACTAGTTGCTCGAGTAAGAGCTCATTCGACAGGTAGATAACACGGTATAGTGGTAGAAAGCTCCAGATGTCTTACCCTAATCCAGCACGAAGCACAAGTCTGAGCATAAGAACGCTAAAAGACCCACTGGTCAAAGACCACGTTAAAGTCCAAAGTATCCAAGAACTCCATACCATCAGCAGCCCAACTACTCATATCTTCTTCCGCTGGAGTATTCATAACCATCCCGACTTCTGCGGCATTGGCCGTTGCTGATGAGACCGGTAAAGAAGATTCCAAGATCTCGTCAAGGATATCGGTAAACATCTTGCTCGCGCGCTCAAACAGCGCGTAATTAAGGTTTGATGTCAATGGTCGAGCCATTGATTCTATATGCGCGTTAAAAACGCTGAGGTTGCGGATCAGCTCTGCTCTAGAGCCGGTATAGGGAATTGGGTTGCCAGTTCGGGCTTGCGTCTGGAGGGCTTTGATGAGGGTACCAGCGCTGGAAAAGCCGTATAAGACAATCTATCCCACAGGTTAATAGGCGTACTAAAGAAGAAGTGGACTGAATGTCTCACGATAGAGTTGAAATCACTCCGGATATCGATCGTAGGCTCGTGCTGCCTACCTATCTTTAGGACAACGGACAGAATCTCTGAACTCACGTCGAGCAATGCTTTCTCGGCGGAGGGGTCATGCTGGGCAAGTAGCCTATATATGAGAAAGAAATTATATAGATATATTAAGTAGGTGGAAAGTAGCATAATACGAACGGCCACGCGGTGGTTGTCGTTCCAGTCACAGATTGAATATCGTAAGTGAGCTGGTGCTGAGTTCCAGGTCTGGGTGCAGCGAGTGGCAATCTGTCTAGTCACAGTCTTGGATGTGAGAGATGATGTGAATTGATTTGTAGTGATGCTCACCTTAGTCTTCTGGCAGCTTCATGGTCAAGAGGCCGTAGAGACAATTCAAGTATCTCTTCTCGAAACGAGCTAACAAGATATCGAATCCGGTACCAGGAGGCGCGACGAAAGGTAGCATTGACACTCCAGCCCTCGCTATCTAGCTCCGCCATGGCCCGCTCCAGGTCTTGCTCATCACCTAGCAAGGCTTCCTCACTAATATCTAGAGGGAGTCCGCAGTCGGAATGCCTCCAGGATACGCGCGGTGGGCGTCCAAAAAACGTTGCTATATTCTTATCATTGTGGTATAAGCCGGCATACAGTCTTCGCCGTACTTCTCGCAGGAACACAGGAATGTTTTCTCCCTTGTGGCCGTGACCATGACTGTCACGATGTAAACCCAACTCGAAAATGCAGCTGGACAACTCTCCAAGCCGATTCCAGGTTGGGGGACCTTTGTAGTGAACAGCGTCAGCGATTCTCGTACTCATGATCTTTACCGTGCTGAGCCATGAATTGAACTTGCTGGACCTACTGGAGTCGCCATGGAACATGCAAGACAGCAGCCAGTTTTCATACAACATCCAAGCCGTTAAGTCGTTCGTTGGGGTCAGCATCCTGCATATCTGTACAGCTGTTTCGCTCGCCGACAACATCCTTCTAGAGAATTTAAGACGCTCTGCGAATGCATTGCCAGCAAACGCTGGGAACTTGTCTTGAGCAAATCCAAAAAAGCTAGCCCGTCCAGCAATGGCATACACTACGCCAATAATTTCCAGGCGCATCCGGTTGCTGCTAAACAGCTTGTGGAAGTCTCTTCCCATTATATCAGAAGGAACTCGTGGTCTTTGCGCAGTGCTCTCCAGAACCTGGATTGTCTTTTCGTGTAGAGTTTGTGACGTTTCGCTCTGTTTTATAAATTCCCGTACTTCGTTCATGAGGCTGAGAACGAAGGCAGTTGGCAGAACAGCAGTGTGAGTTACACCATAGAACTCACACACTAATCGCTCAATTGTAGGGCCTTCGGTTAGTATACTTAACATCTTTGTTGTCTCGGTTACCCAATACGAGGGTAAAACAGAGTGTCTACTTCCCACCCCTTGATATTCATCGTCCGAAGGCGTGAGCGTATTCTCTAAGCTCCCGGTAAGTGTAGACACAATACTGCTTGGGCCAAAATAGCCTGGCGGATGGGACTGGTTTGCCTCTGGAGTCCGGATAGCAATCTCGACCGACGATGGCGTAGGCGACGCTGCTTTTTGGGGAGCCTTCCGAGCAGGTTTCCTTGCTGAGCGCGATACGCGTGGTCTACCCAGTTGAAGAGCTGGGTAAGTCTGGTCTTTTGTCAGGGGGGCTGGATGGTAATAGCAATGGCTCTCTGTATTGCGTTTCCGACATCTGCCACAGACAGGGAGCTGATGATCACAGCGCACCTTGTCCATCCGACACGGCTCGCAGGAAGCAGCCTGGCCATTTCGCCGGCGTGAGCTCATCTCAATGAAAATTCTTGGGTGCTAGGACATTGAGAGAAACGGAAGTTGAAGAGAGATGGCTGGTGTTGAAAGTGCCGGGATATCCTTCGGAGTTCGGTGTTCGGTGTTCGGTGTCCAGTGTTTACTAACGACACTGTTGGAGATCACCCAAGCATGCTAGTAGTATCAGGCTTTCTTAGAAATTCTTAAAAATCAATCGAGACCATGAGCGAAAAATCGGGTTTGTAGATATGCCAAGATTGTTTTCATGTTACCAAATAATAGAAGCTATGAAAGATCAATATGCGTTTCAATGATAGGCTGATACCAAGACTACTCTCTGCTCACATCGCTAAGGATTTATTCTCAAATGCTCAGTCCCATCAAAAACTGTTTAATTCTGCGCCCATTTTAACAAGCAATCATTATGTGGGTATCTCTGCTAACTCCGGTTTACTCCCATGCAATCCACGATATAGTCCATGATATAGTCAACACGAACTCCCCATCACACTTAGATCTAGAGGGATTAGCAACTAGCACCCAGAGGTCGATGAAGCGACTTACCAATCGAAGAGGCATTCGCGCTGGCAGACGGCCATTATGAAGGAGCATCGCAATGTTCTTGTTCGGAGTAGCTTGCAGCTTGCGGTACGCCTCGCGAATGTGTCTCGGCTCCACAGGCGTACGGCCCTCCTCAGGAGGATCGAAGAGCCCCGTCTCGCGCTTGCGTTTCTTTGTATCTTCTGCGCTGTTTTCTGCTCCTCCACGGCGGTTTTTCTCGCGGTCTTCGCGTTCCTTGACCTTGAGCGCTTCTTCGGTAAGAGTCTGCACAATCTCAAAGGTCAAAAAGCCGAGAATATCGACGATATCATCATTGGGCTTCGATTCGGTAACAATCCCAAACCCAGCCCATTCTCTGAACCGCTTACTCTTGCGGTATGTGAACGATGCCTGGCGGCATTCGGACCAGAAAACGTATTCTTCTCTAGTCATGTGTTTGGTCCGCTCGTCTGCAGCGGCAAGACGCTGGAGGGTAGCATAGTTTTGCTCCTCCTCTTCTTCATCTTCTTCGTCATCTCTCTCTGGAACTTGGACTGAGTAGAAGCTATTGACGTCCCAAGCAAGCCCAACACGCGCTTTTTTGTTCTTGGGCTTAGATGCAACATCCTGGGGACCTGCAACGACGCCACCAGCCATAGGGTCATCGGCCCCGGCAAAGTCAGCCGCATCAGCGCCGCCCTTGTCGTCAGAGTCTTTCACATTCTTCCGGACATCTTTCCATGACAGAAATGTCTTCAAACGCGACACTTTAGCCTTGTCGTGACGAATCAAAAAGATCAAATCATCAGTAGATATGGATCTGACACCACGGCGAGTAGCTAAGGCAGTACTGCGAGCAAGCTATACATGCATTGGTTAGTATACGCCGACGATCCGTGAGGAAGCAGTGGCTCACAAGCTCGACTACTTGCTGTCGCACAATATCTTCTATAAGGGTGGTGGTCTCAATTGAAGGCTCAGCAGTTTCTCCAGATACAAACATCATCTAGCAGAAAAGTTAGTCATTTTGGCAGCAAACATTCTCTTGCTCTCAAAAGAGCTCTCGTTTGATTCCAGAGTTTCATCCACAGCCTCAACCTGAAGGGTCGCTCTCGCCCGCGATGCATAGATCGAGACTCCCAGAAGAGCACTACTGCCATCACGTAAGGCGAGCACGGTCTCAATCCCTGATTCTCGCCCACACGCATCAGAGAAATTCCCAGACACGTATATTTGTAAGACCATTTCTGCTTCCAAATATGGGAGCAGACGATGTCTAGGCGCAGGAGAAAGGAGATCCGTATCAGGTCCAAGACAAGGGAGTTGCTTGAGTCTCTAGCAGAGAGAACAATCGCAAGATACAACGAAGCAACGTAATAAAAATAGAGCTCTTCCACCCCACCTCTGCCAGATTCCCAAAGGGTATATTGAGACAACACAGAATACATCAAAATAATGTTGCTTACCTGCTGGATCTCCTGCCGGTACTTAGGAGTACGATCAGACGACATATTGCGAATCTGGGACCAAGGTCTAACAAGGTAACTTGTACAATGAACTATAATCAGATATCACAATGTTCTCAATTAAAAGGAAGTAATAATCCAATCAAACCATAGTTAATGATATAGTTAAGATCAAAGAAGTGGTCAGTCTCCATGCGGTGCCCTACCAGGAACAATTGTTCCTCCGTCCGCCGCCCAGCGCTTCAATTTACATGGTGGGGTACCCAAAATTCGATTACAACAAACCATTGACTGAGTTATCTACCAGAAAAAAGCACTATGCTCTATCTTGTAGGACTCGGTCTCGCCGATGAAAGGGACATCACTGTCCGCGGTCTCGAGGTGGTGAAAAAGGCCGAACGAGTTTACCTTGAAGCTTACACAGCCATTCTCCTTGTTGATAAAGCGAAACTAGTGAGACCTACCAGCAATACCCATTCTTGAGCATGTGTGCTATTTTCTTTGCCAGTCAATTAACTAATGTTTGGTCGCTTCAGTAGGAAGCATTCTATGGACGTCCTGTTATTGAAGCAGACCGGGAGCTCGTAGAGACCGGTAGTGACGACATCCTCGCAAATGCAGACAAGGTCGACGTAGCCTTCCTCGTGGTCGGAGATCCCTTTGGGTACGCTTTCTATATCTTGGACATGGTTTTCGATATTAACTCGATCCGCGCATTTAGGGCGACGACGCATACAGACCTCGTCCTCCGCGCGCGCGAACTGGGCATCGAATCCAAGGTCATCCCGAATGCCTCTATCATGTCCGGCATTGGGTGCACAGGTCTCCAGCTGTACAACTTTGGTCAAACAGTGAGCATGGTCTTTTTCACTGAGACGTGGAAGCCATCCTCGTATTATGATCGAGTGAAGGAGAACGTGCAGATTGGTCTCCATACTCTTGTACTGCTCGACATCAAGGTCAAGGAACAGTCGCTCGAGAACATGGCCAGGGGTCGCCTGATTTATGAGCCTCCGAGGTTTATGACTGTCGCACAATGCGCCGCCCAAATGTTGGAAACCGAAGAGGAACGACAGGAGGGTGTTTGGGGCCCAGACAGCCTTGCAGTGGGAGCCGCTCGTGTCGGAGCTGAAGACCAGAAGCTTGTTGCAGGAACTCTACAGGAACTGACTCAAGTCGACATGGGCCGGCCACTGCACAGTTTGGTCCTCTTAGGACGAAGAGCGCATGATCTGGAGAAAGACTATATTCGAAGATTCGCCGTAGATGAGGCGACGTTCGATGCAGCTTGGCAGAATGGTAAATATGGTTCCAGCTAATTTTGACCGAAAAACAAGATGCTATAATATGAAATAATGCAAAATGCCCACCCATGTAACCCGCTCACATAACGAGATTTAGACTCCCACAGACACCATAAGCCCGCTGATCAATATAACCATCATTCCCAATGTTTGGGGAAATAAAATCATCAGTCGTAATATAACTCGTACAGCAATCACGAAAACGTTTTGTTGAAGAATCGCGTTAATGTCTCGGGAAGCCGTATCTATACAAAGTGAAAGCCGCAACGATTAGTACATACTCAACGCATCATCAACTAACCACACATGCAAACTTACTGTCGGCGTCGACGGTGTGTTACTAGACGACCCATCACGGTCATACTCGTCGTCATCGTCATCGTAGCCATCATCCTCCATCATACCATCCTCATCTTCGTCATGAGGAAAATACCGCTCTGGATCCCCGTTGTATACAATCCACCACCCAATCCTCTCCCCAGCCGCATATTTATCCCGGAATTTGGCCAACGCTTCTGAACTAGCCGGATCCAGCGGGTTCTCCTGGAATATATCGGTATTCCAGGAGCTCCCTGCATTAGGAGACCCTGCCTCGGGTATACTGATCGTTTTCGCAGCAACATAAGCATAAGGCTTGCTGACTGCCTCATCGCTTTCGTCCTCGGGGTCATACTGTTCAATGAAGCGTAGTTCGGGAAGATTCGACATGATATCCGGCTCCGTCTTCCTAAATGAGTCCAGCAGCGACTTGTTCGTTATCGGTCTTTGTATGTATTCCGCCGTAGCGTCTTCTAGGTTGTGCAAGACGATGTAGACCCGGATTCCGGTAAAACCAGCTCGGGGCCATCGGAAGCCGTAGAGCATGTAGACTGGCATGGTAAGGCGACGACGGCCCTCGGTGCTAGTGTCAACGCTGGTAATGAGTCTGGACCTGATAGAAGTGGAGGGAGTGATGCGGAGGGGGTAAAAGCCCAGATAACCCAATGCGATCCTTGAGCAATCATATTATCCCAGTGAGGGGTGTAAATGTACCGTTCTGTGGCGTCGACCCTCGTCGGTATGGAGCTGTCGGGCTGACTGGGCTGTGGGCGGAAGCCGGAATGAAGAGCGTCGTTTGATCTCTCATCGGCGATTCGGCGTATCCATCGTTAACGGTCCTTGGCGCTGCGTCAAACTATATTTAACCCATTTTTTATTTTACCAGTCACCTTTAAATAGGCTTACTTTGTTGGGCACAATGTAATGTAAAAAAAGCTCTTTTTTATCTCCAGGATCATGCTACAATTGCTGTACATGCGCATGAGGCCTGTGCCTGCATTAATATTAAATAATCCGTAGAACTTCAAACATTAGACGGCAGGTTACAGAAGCGTTAAAGGCGGTGTCAGTCGGCAGTATCGCGCAATCAGCCCCCATGGGTGCGGAGTGAACTGACAGCTCCAGCTTCGACGCCGAGCTGTATTCCACGTCCGTGGATCTCGCACGGAGCACCGCGGGCCATCAGACAAGATGGTTTTATCATTTATACTTGTTCAGAACCGTCAGTAAGTGATTCTCTGTCGCTTACTTGCTGAACTGTTCAGAAGCTTACAAGAATAACCAGGGGCAAGACCCGACTTGCGAAGTGGTATGCGCCGTACAGTGTAAGACCCCCACGAAGTTCAACAATGCGTCGACGATGACCTAATAGCGACTTCTGATTGAAGGACGAGGAGAAAGTGAAGCTTAAGGGAGAGGTTCGTTCTGCGACCCCTTGCAGCCCGTCCCGGTCTCTGTATGTGCGGAGAAGTAATTGTACTAGGTCCATCGCTTGGTGGCTCCTCGGGATCAGAAGTATCAGTCGAACTTTGTCGAATTCAAACGAAGCACGAAGATCGTTTACCGGAGATATGCAGGCCTCTTCTTCTGCGCGTGCGTCGACGCCACAGACAATGAACTAGCATACCTCGAGGCAATTCATTTCTTTGTCGAGGTCCTGGATCAATTCTTCGGCAACGTGTGCGAGCTGGACTTGGTTTTCAATTTCTACAAGGTTGGTAATGGCGGATTAGAACTTCGCGCACCGCTGACGGTTGTACAATGCGCTAACTCTGTGGTTTGTACAGGTATATGCGATCCTGGACGAAGTTTTCCTTGCCGGGGAGATAGAAGAGACGAGCAAACAAGTCGTTTTAACAAGGCTAGAACATCTGGATAAACTGGAGTGATTATTGTTCATGTGATAAGTGAACGGCTGCATACATGGGATTTGCATGAGTGACCTCCCTCTGATTATGGTCATCACTGGAGTTACAGGATTTTCGTTATATGATTTTTTTCAAGTGTCCAGGCTGACCAGAATAGGGTCTGGCATGACCTATCATCTTTATACCCTTTTCTATAATTAAATGGATGTTGAAGGGACATGTAGATACTTGATTAAAGATGCAGATGTCAAAACAGTTAAATCAGGGTACTGATTACCTTAGTAAAAGCGTCGTCCAATATTCTGAGACCTTTTGAGTGCTGCCTGAGCCCAACAGCCGAATTTGTTGCCGTGTCTCAGACAAGCTCAATAGGGTCTCCATATCAGCCCTATGTACGGGACGGGGCCCGCGGCAGATCGAATATTTCATCAATAACGAGCGATGGTGCAAATTAAACTCAAGACATGAGCTGAGGTTAAAGTAGCTCTGTTTGGACGACCCAGGAATGAAAAGTGGCCGTCTTATCCCAAAGTAAATTTAGTGGAAGTGAGGTGATCGCGAGAAACAATTGCGAGATGCCGTGGGATTTGACAACATAGCTTGGCATCGATACTTTAAAGGCACCACATCGCACAAGTAGACCCCTATTATTCTTTCCTCGCATTCACTTGAAGCATTGCTTCCAGTGTCTTATTGCTCTGCTTGATACAAGTCTACGACAGCATACCAACCACTCAACGATCAGGCTGCTACCAGAACACCGCAAAGCTGAGACGGAGAAATTGAAGGTCTGACTCAGCTGAATCCATCAATGCAAGAATGGTTACTCCCAGCACTACGAGGAACGTGGGAACACTCTTGGCCAAATGTCCAGCTACCCTGGCATCGATTGAAGATGCCTCACTGAGTCGTCGCTGTATGCCAGGCCGTGGGCGGCGACCTCGACGAGTATGACACGGAAGAACCTCCCCGAGTTTAGGACTCAACAATCAAAGCTATCGCCTACGCTACAAAAAAAACGAGAAACCGATTCGATCCATCGGTGATCCTTATCTAACCGACCCGTCTCATTGAGTTTACCACTGTCGATGATACCTTCATTTACCTCGTATCGACATCGCTGGGACAAGGCGAGCCGGGGACGAAAAATGAATTGACCTCTTGGCTTTAGCGTTACGAATCCTTCGATGCAGCCATTTCGAAATCCTGAGCTTTTCCATCAATCATACGGAGTATACTGCCGGCGGAGATTACACCCAACTCTGCCCTGACCCTTGAGATATATTACCCCTGAAGGCGGTTCAGTTCCAAGGTTTGAGCAGCGGGGCTACTCCTGGTATCTCAATACTAGTGGTTCGACAAAAGGTGTCAAAAAAACGTTCCCGACGATGAATTGCGGGTTTTGGCGAAGATTGAGAGTAGAAACAGCCTCACTAGCCCGCCAGCACGTTTTCTTCTACGGAATACAATGATAGGTGGCGAATCTGAGACCATGCGTCCGGCTGTTCCAACCACCACTTCCCTTTGTCGCCGTCGCGTGCTGCTGCTTTTTTTGAGATCGATATGGTCAAGGCTTGAAAATAACAAGCAAACAGGACCCACTCGGGTTGATCAATTGATATTTGACATAGCGACAGCCGGAGTGAGATACTTTCTTCTCACGGTTCTGTGACGGATTTGGTGAAGAAAGCGAAGTGATCTTCTGATGAGCGAGGATCAGATACGAGTTTTTCGTTGTCTTGTGGAGAGCCGTGTTTCAGTGCTTGACGGTGCATGGAGTCTTTTTTTTGCAAAGCTAAATGGCTTACGGAGAGTGTACGCGTCAGTTGAGATGACGGTGGACACATTGGCAGGCTGGGGAGATTCCAGAATCACAATTGCGAGCCACTGCCTACGCGGCCGATCTCTCTAGGTCCGCTATGGGGGTCTTGGCATTCCCCCATCGTTCCGAATTTCTCATGATCCATCAACGCCTGAGGCCATTCACATCACAGCGTTTCGGACGAGTGGGCTCGCGCACCGCTCTTCAGAGTTATGACCGGCCCTTAGCCCTTCTCGGCTGTCATGTACATCCAACCACTGGATGAGATCCCCTGACAATCCTGTTTTGTTACGAAGCCTTACACTGCCTGTTGTTCTCAACAAGCTGTGGTGTAAGCCTCGCTGTTAACAACCTTTTCCTGCAGTATGTCTAACGGGGCTCGAATAGGCCAGAGTCAGAATGGACGGCAAAAACAAGAATGCGGAACGCACTGACGATGGTGGGCAGCGGCAGGGGATGTTTCGGCGTAATGGGCAGCTTGTTACATGATATTGCGATTGTCAAATGAGGTCAAGCCCTCCGTACTGCGACACCCCAGTTATGCAAATCCAGACTTTGGGATCCCAGGAACCTCGCCACAGGGATTGGCTCCTTTACCCAGTTTATGGCTTCATCTGCGGTTTTTTGACTTTCAATGTCAATTTATTTTCATACAATTACGCACTCCCCAGTCCCGACGCCACTCGTTCGGAGTTACAGCGCTAGTCGATCTAACTCTCGACTCCCAGTTGATGACTTATCGAGAGCCCGAGGCCTTTATTTATCTTTGATCAGCCCGGTCCCCTTTTCTGTTCTTCAGGCTTGTTCTTTTGTTGTTTCTTCAGAGTATTCTTCTACTTGATTTTCTTTCCTTAACTTGGTCCTTCATTTGAACCGTAAACCATCCAGACTCGGTTGGCACCCGACTAGTACGACATTTGACGCATTCGAGCTAGAACACGACAAAATGTCTTTGATGCTCTCTGATAACCTGGCTCCCCAGCCAGTGACGGATATCTTCACCAGCGACACCAACATTGACAGACGGAAATGCCACCGCACTGTGCCTATGAAAGTGCTAGCCCTCGGCGTTGGCCGAACAGGAACAGCTTGTATGTCAAGCCCCGGGTGTCTGTTCGCTTGTCCATGGCTAACCCGGCTACACTACCAGCTCTCCGCATTGCTCTTGAGCGTCTTGGGTACGTCAAGTGCTACCATATGATGTCTGCCAGTATGGAGAATCCTCCAGACTGCCTGATGTGGCACGATGCTCTCAATGCCAAATACGACGGTGTGGGTGAATTCGGTCGCAAAGAGTGGGATCAGCTTCTGGGAGACTGCCAGGTAATACTAATCCTTGGCCGCCGATACCATATGCCCAAGACCACTAACATGTCTCTAGGCTGTTTGCGACTGGCCAGCCTGCGCTTTCGCCAAGGAACTGATCGAAGCCTACCCCAACGCAAAGGTCATTCTGACCACCCGTGATGTGGACTCATGGCATGCCTCCGTCATGAAGACCGTCTACTGGCGTGTCTCCGACCCCGAGCACCGCTTCGTTTCCAACTTCAGCTGGGCTGCGAGCATGTATTACCCTATGCTAAACAAGTTCTTCAACACCTTCTTCCGCGGCGACTTCCCCAACAAGGGCAAGCAGGTCTACGAGGACCATGTCGCAGAGGTCCGCAGCCTCGTTCCCCCAGAGAGGCTCCTCGAGTACAAGATCAGCGACGGCTGGGGCCCGCTGTGTGAGTTCCTCGGCGAGGAAGTTCCGGACACTCCCTTCCCCCGTGGAAACGACATGGCCGACTTCTTCAAGCGCTGCCGTGGTCGCAACAGGCGCCAGATGGCCAACGCCGCACTGCAGGCTGTTACCATGGGCGGTGCCATCATCGCTGCTGGGTTCGCTGCTACCATGGCTTTCAAGCGTTTCTCTCGGTGAACTGTTCTACGTTCCTCAAATCTTGCCTTCTACTCTTGTGGTCCGCGCTGGACGTGGCCATGACTTTCTCAAGCATCATACCTTCAGCTGTGGGATTTTTTCCGTTTTCTGTCTTTCTTCGCCCAGCAGCTTGATAATATCCTGCGTTTTCTGTCATCTTATACTGTTTATTATACCAGTGAGCGGTCTTTCTGGGGTTACTTTTTTTCTCGTTATCTCCACGACTTACATAGTCTACTACCATGTTCCGAGGCGGCTGTTGTTGACCTATCTGCCAGCCATAGATATCACAAAAAGACAACAAAATTATTATAGACTCCTATTTTTTTAAAAGTACCTTAGTCTTCTATCTATACCTATCTACTCAGTATACTCTCGAATGTCCATTAGGCAACAATTATCAGCACCGGCCAAGGAACCCCTCGCAAACAGACTGCAGCCCAGACATTGGCCGCTGCCAATGTAGTGAGACAACTAGTAATGCGCGAATGATCGCACAGCTGTAACGTTGCGCCTTACGAGGCCAAATGCATGTTATGGTTGGGGTTAATGTGCACTCTTGGCGTAAGCCTCCTGATTGCACTCGGATATCAAGTTTAGACTCCTAGTAGTCGTTTGATGTACTAGGGGCGCTACATAGTGTCACTTGTATCGAGTAACCGTAAGTCCAATTCATTCTGCTAGCAAATGTTCTTATTCTATTGAGTTATACAATGCTTATTTGAATCCCATATTTCGGTCGGTTTTTCAATCTGCAAAATTTAACAAAATCATTCCGATAGCTGTTTGACTATGTAAATATATAAATATATATTTATATAACGACGGACTCAATTTGGAAAATCTGTGTAGGATTGCTCGCATTGATCGTCGTATAGCAGTAGATGTCATTTCAGCTATTCCTTTTTTTCTTTCTTAATTTTAATTTCAGCAACAATGCTGCACTGATGGCTCGTGCTAGACGTACAGAATCAACCTCTTACTCGTGGTGGGCATAGCGCTTCTTGGCATTATCTAGCCGCAACTGACTCAAAGCATCTTGCGGTTTTAATTCCTTCCGCACCTTCCGCAAGCCACTGACTTTCGAACGACTCGTTCGGAAGTTTTGCAATCGCTTACGTTGCTTCACGGAATAGAAAGTTACGCTCGGAAATGCAAGAAGGCTACGTATTCCTGCCTACTAGTCACGACGCGGCCTTACGGACTCTGTGTTGACGCGGCCCAGCCATAACGGGGCCATGGTTGGCAGCGACTGCAAGTGGGACGGCCTGGACTGAGCTCTCTCCACGATCCAGTATTTTACCGTACGCTGGCTGGTTTATTTCATCTTGAGCCTACGCTTGGCGGGAGTACGTGCAAGCCATAACGCATCTTCTTAAACGACATTGACATTGGTCCAGGCTACATTTCACGAGACTAAAAAAGCTACTAACGTCGTCTTTCCCGTCGCTCGACTGTCAAGTAAATCGATAGAGCCCGCTAGCGCAAGCAAAGCCAGGTGGAGTCTGCAACGAATGTTCCAAAACCGCCAATCATCACTGTCGACGAAACAGTTCTAAAGCAACCGGAGTTTCCAACCGGCTGTGGGGCAGTCTCGTACTAGTCGGATGATTCGCAGTTCGCGCCTCGTATCATGCTTGCGAACAGATTGACGAGGCAGTCAACGCCACGGCCACTACTCTGCTCAAGCGCTTGGAGCATAAGGCGACTGGGATGTTTGGAGTTGGGGCAGCCCTGCTGGCGGCTGACAGCTGCCGACCGAGGCGTTCTTCTCTCTTGAGTCTCCCTAGTGAATTCGCGATAATCCCGATCTTCACCTCGAAACAAAGTCAAGCAAGCATAGCCACACCCCTCTTTCTACGGACGATTGTTGCTTGTCTTAATATCATTGTGTCGATCCCTTTCCACTGCTTCTATTCTCCTTCTGGGGTTATCCCCTGTAGATACGTACATAGTACGTTTGCAGAATACCCCGCGCTCCTTATTTGGAGGGAGAGGCCACGCTCCTATTGTCCGGTATTATTTCGAGGGAACCAGACCGGGTGATGTGAAGAATCGATGCGTCTCCTCGCCCTCGCTTCCTTGGGAGCATTCGCCCAATGCCTCCGCGCTCAGATTTCGGTTATTTGCATCCTGGTCGTGCTGCTTAGCAGACCACAACCGGCTTCTGCTGAAGTCGATGCTGTTTTCAAGTCAGTAAGTGAGGCATCACCTGTAGCGCTCAATTGTTGCTGCTAATACATCTTTGAAAGCGGCCCGATCTTTATTCTCCGATATTTACCCTCGAACGTCGTGTTCCCCAAAGTTTATACCCCGGCTACATTTTCCTGGGACCATACGAGGCAGCCAACTCAGGTCCTTACATTTACGATAATGATGGGGTATGATTATGGAATAAGCATGCATCCACGCTAAAGCTGATGAATGTAGGACTTAGTTTGGAGCGGTTGGGGCAATTCCGGCCCTGGGAATGCTCATGGTATGCATGTATGCCAGTACAAAGGAAAAGACCATCTATGTTTCTTCCAGGGGATTCAGCAAAACGGATATTGTCGAGGCCATGGTGTCATCATGGACAATCATTATCACATCGTTAAGACCGTAGTCCCCGGCGGTGGTATGGCAGCGAGCGACATGCACGAGTTCAAGCTTATCAACAATGGGAAGACGGCCCTGATGACAGTTTACCAGCAGCGACAATTCGATATGAGTATATGGAACATCAAAGGTGGCATGGGCTGGTTGATGGAAAGCGTATTTCAGGAAATTGATGTGGAAAGCGGCAGGGTGCTTTTCGAATGGAGATCGCTTGACCATGTCGACCCATCAGTCAGCTATACGTACCCTGGCCACACGGATACCTCGGGCACCGGGCTGGAACCTCGCTCCCCGTGGGATTACTTTCATATTAACTCAGTCGACAAGAACGCTGATGGGGACTATATCATCTCCTCGCGCCACACGTGCGCGATCTACAAGATCTCGGGTCGCGACGGGTCTATAATTTGGACGTTACACGGTGCGAACCCGACTTTTGAGAACATCAACTTTAGTTTCTCACAGCAGCATGATGCTCGTTGGCTAAGCGAGAATTCAACCCATACGTTGTTGTCGTTGTACAACAACGGTTACAACGGTTTCAACCGCACGCACGAGTACTCTTCTGGCATGGTTATTCTAATAGATCATGTCAACAAGACTGCCACGCAGCTTCGGGAGTATGCGCCACAAAACCACGATATGATCAGCTCTAGCCAAGGCAACATGCAGGTGCTGCCGAACGGGAACGTTTTCATAGGCTGGGGAAACAATGCCTATGTCTCTGAGCACGATGAGGAAGGCAACATTCTGCTTTGGGGTTATATCGACAAGGGCAACATCATGAACTACAGGGCCCAAAAATTCCAGTGGGATGGTAATCCCACGGACATTCCAGCTCTATGGACATATTCTAAGACGAGTGATATTACTGCCTCAACCACCTTCTACGTCAGCTGGAATGGCGCCACCCGCATCAAGCACTGGCAGTTTTACGGCACAAACAACTCCACCGGTAACTATACACTGCTTGGAAAGACCCGAAAGGATGGATTCGAAACAACTTATATAGTTCCTGGTTATTACCGCTACACATATGCCGAAGCGCTTGACGCGAAAGGCAAGATCCTCGGCAAGTCACGCGAGCAGTTTACCTTCACGCCGTCGCCAGTCCTCCAGGCCTACTGCGAAGAGACGAATTGCGAGAACACTGAAGCGTATGGCGTTCCCGGCGAAGAAGGCGCACAGGCTCTCATCCCCGAAGCTGGCCTCAATACCGTTCCCTGGGTTGACCCTGACCATCCCGGTGCGCACCATACTTGGGGACTTACATGGCCTCCTGTTCCAGAGGAGAAGCCGGAGAATGCGAAGACTGTTTATAGTAAGTAAAAGATCTACCTCTACCCCCACCTTCCACAATTTGCCTCTTACACAGCTGACGGCTCAGATTCAGTAGGCTGGGTCGCACCGACGTTCGGTGTTCTTCTAGCCGTCATCGGTATCTACGTCGTGCTCCGGATGTATCGCAGACACCAGCTTTCTCGATGGGGACGACGGAGACCAACCGAACATCTAGACGAGGCCAGCGAGTCGAAAGCCTCTGTAGTTTCGAATTTGCCCTGGTGGAGCTTGTGGCGATGGGCGCCTGGTACTGGTGAGCCAGCACGTTACCTGCCTCTGAGCGAACAGAGGCAAGCACGGGATGATGCGCGATCGAGATAGTACAGCTGAGTATCAGTAATAAGTTAATGTCTATACCCCTGTATATTACCGTAAGATTTTTCGATCCAGGAAAGTATGGCCGAGTACGACTCGGACATTATGAGGCCAGGCTGGCGCTTGTAGAAATGCAGATCGATCTCCTGTAAGCTGCTGATGAAGGTGAAACGCCGTACCCCAGCCGTACTCCAAACAGTATTCAAAGTAATGTCAAGCGGAAGCGTTAGCCGATCACAGCTTGGACCTCTGTATTGCAAATACGACAATACGGATACAGTGGGGAGCGTCGCAAGCTCGGGAATAATCCTCCTAAATTAATGCTCTCCGCAGCTACAAAGATAAAAGCGATCCAAATAATGACGCGCGGTTAACGGGACACTTGAAGGAGCGTCCGAGGTCAAGAATAGTAGACAGAATAGAGAACCGTAAGTTTCTCTTTGATTAAGGAGTTGGGTTGTAGATAGCTAGTACTATCAGATTGCATAGAACGAGTAAGGAATGTTCTTTGGGGATACGAACTGATTCAGTAGGCGCACTGTTGATCTTACTGTATCGCCTGCCTTCCATCACTACCAGACGAGCTTCTTCCCTCACCCTCCCACCTCCAAGACCAAGCCCAGCCTCTCGTTACCTTTTGTGCTTCTTCGATCCGTACTACTGTTATTAGTACTAATTCTATATTTGCCGGATAAACTCCGTCGTCCACTCCCTTTTCTTTTCTGACGTCGTCCAGCCCACTAGCGCTCTTTAAACGGCCCGGTCCAACCTCACTCTCACCTAAGTCGCCCTGATGACTGGATCCAATCGCCAATCGCCGGGCTCTTCTGTTTCACCTAATAGCAACAGCGTGCCCTCTCCGTCTATCCAAAATCCTAAGACTCGGAATGCTCGTCACTCCCGCAACGTCTCTTGGGCTACCGGTCTCGATCAAGGCGGCGAATCCTCTTCCGACGGCTACACTCAACAGCAGCGGCGTCGCGGGTCTATCTTCTCTTCATCCCATGCCCCAGAGGGCCTTTCAGGCCGCAACGACGATAGCGACGAAGCAATGGCATTGAGGAACACCTCGTTTGACTGGAACGACACTGCCAGAGGCCATGTTCGGTCACGATCTCAGAGCCAACAATTGCCGGCGCCTGGAACGGTGGAGATGTCACCCCCGCGGCCGGGCCCCGTGACCTGGATGTCTCTACCGCAGAAGAAGCAGCTGGCATTGCTTGGTCTATGCCGGGTGTTTGACTTTCTTCAGATCGCTTCATTGCAAGCGTACATGTTCTACCAGCTCAAATACTTCGACCCGAACCTTTCCGATTCCGATGTCTCTACGCAGGCCGGTATCCTCCAAGGTGCCTTTACGGCCGCCCAGTTTGCAACGGCTATTCCCTGGGGACGGGTTGCTGATGCGGAGTGGGGTGGACGCAGGTTCGTCCTCCTCACTGGGTTGATTGGGACTGCGGTCTCTTGCCTAGGCGTTGCGTTTGCAACCTCGTTCGCGCAGGCCGTCTTCTGGCGGTCGTTCGGTGGTGCTATCAATGGAACTGTGGGCATAATCCGAACTATGATCGCGGAGAATGTCAAGGAGAAGAAGTACCACTCTCGAGCGTTCTTGATTCTCCCTATTGGGTTCAACATCGCTTCTCTTTTTGGGCCTGGTAGGTTTTCCATATTATGCTCTGCGAGGATTGTTGATTAATTTGTCTAGTTATGGGTGGCATGCTTTCCGATCCGGTCAGAGCCTACCCTTCGCTCTTCGGTCCTGACTCCTCGTTTGGTGGTAAGGATGGGGTCCAGTGGCTTATTCGTTATCCATATGCACTGCCCATGCTGGCTAATGCGTTCTTCCTCACTTTCTGTGCCGTCTGCGTTGGCCTTGGTCTCGAGGAGGTAAAGTCCCTTGAATCATGTATATCAGGTGCATGCTAACAGTCGCAGACTTTGGAATCGTGCAAGGGAAAGCCTGGCCTTGGTACATATTCCTTACGCCTTGTTGCTCGCGGTGTCAGAGCACTCGTTCCTTCGTCCTCGCCTCTCTATTCGAGACTACCTTTTGCCGACTATGAAGAATCGGGGCCGCTGCTGGGAAGAGCCAACGAGACGTACGAGCTTGAAGAGAAGTCGACTAAGGCCCCACGCCATACTCGCGTCCTGCCATTCCGACGGATCTGGACCAAGAACGTCCTGTGCACTTTGCTGGCTCAGGCATTCTTCGACTTCCAGATGGGGTAGGTTTACCTCAATATCTAAGTAAACAACCAGCACACTAACTTGACTAGTGCATTCAATAACCTCTGGCTTCTCTTCTTGTCTACCCCTCGCTACGACGCAAACGACCCAGCCAGTCCCGCGCAGCACCTCCCATTCATCTTCACAGGGGGACTTGGCATGCTTCCCCAGAGTGTCGGCTTCGCAACCGCGATCCTAGGCGTAATAGGCATGATCCTTCAATTCACCATCTACCCCTCCATCAACGGCCGTCTCGGCACAGCAAAGAGCTATCAGTACTTCCTCACCCTCTTCCCCGTCGCCTACGCCTTCGCTCCGTACATCGCCCTCGCTCCCTCAAGCACTCCGCCCCCAGGCCAAGCCAACGGCGGCTGGGTCTGGTTCTCTATCATCATCGTCCTTTTTCTGCAAGTCACGGCGCGCACATTCACCCTTCCCACCTCAATCATCCTTCTCAACAATTGCTCACCACACCCGTCTGTCCTTGGAACAATCCACGGCATCGGCCAGTCCGTCTCCTCCGCATTCCGTACGATAGGGCCGATCTTCTCGGGATCCTGGTACGGTTATGGCTTGGAAATCGGCATCGTTGGATTCGGGTGGTGGCTGATAGCCCTCGTTTCTGTCTGTGGCTGCATTGCTGCGATTTTCGTTTACGAGGGGTCTGGGCATGAGATCTTTCTTCCCGGTGAAGAAGAGGATATGTGATCTGCTGTGCTTCTGGTCTTGGTATATATAGTTTTTTTTTTTTTTTTTTTTTCACTTGGATTGCATTTTGGTTTAAATGTATGTAGATGGTGGGCACGTGCATTGTCGGTGTCTTCTTGCGTTCTTTTTGTCGGTTTGTTCTGTTTTATACCTCCGGTCGGCTCGTTTGGTTATGGCAAGTGTATGAAAAAGAGAGAAGCATCTGGGTTAGATCAGAACTGGGTACTCCGTACATAATACATGCAAAGATTCCATAACTCGTCATAACATAAAGCATTGGACATCCGGTTGTATATATTAAAGAAACCAGTGAATGGAAATGGATACGGTATTCTACCGCTTCAGCGCCGCAAACCGCCTCGACAACTCATCCACATCCGGAATCCCACTCTTATCACCAGCCCCAATCCTTGCACGCTGTGCACTAGGACTCGGACTTGGAGATAACTCATCGCCACCCTTTCCTTTCTCATCTGGAACCTTCACCCTCGGATTCGGATTATCAGGCCTTGGCCCCGGCGGCGCAACGCTCACAGGACTCGAATGCGCATTGAAGCCCCGCGGCGGCGTGGCGCGCGTCAACTCCGCTGTCTCTGATGCCCGCCTGACAACCTCGCCGAATCTCTCATGTTCGTCCCCAGGACCACCTAAATCTCCACCCACGTCTTCATCAACAAATTGAGGTCCCGCTTCCAGCTCCTGGTCTTCATCTTCCCACGGAACTTTATAAGCCCGCGCAATTTCCCGCAGATAACTCTCCACCAACTCTTTGCTCGGTGGACGGACCCTTAAGCCCTTGACTAACCGTTCGGGAACCTTCACGCCAGCAAGTTTATTTTCCGATGCGAGACTCATAAAGTCTTTTCCATAACGATCTGCGAGAAGAGAGCGCAGGAGCGTAAGCTCGCGTACTTCGGTGGGAAAGCGGGACCAGGCGTAGAAGATTGCAACGGAGGCTTCGTCTAGCGCGGCGTCGAGATAGTATGTTTCTGTTGCGCCCGTGTCTTCTCCTTGGGTTGCGGCTGCGGCTGCAGCCTCTGAGTCTGGGTCTTGTTCCACATCTTGTGCTGGGGTTGCAGTCGTGTTCGTGCTCGTAGTCTGTGGTTGTTGCAATGGCTGTTTTGTCCCCCTGCCAAAGAACCCGAAGAGCCCGCCGCCCCCTCCCCCTCCACTCCCACCTTTCTCCTTCTTCGCCCCATCCGCGCCACTTGGCCCTAAGCCCTTCGTCTGTCTCGCCATCTCCTCCCGAACCCTGCTCCTCATCTTCTGGCCAGCTTCCCCAAAAGCCAATCCATCCAAGACGCCCGCCCTGGCAAGGAGTAGCTCGCAGTAAAGCTCAACCATCTCCATAACCTCGACAGCGATATCAGTAGTGATGACATTCTCGACACGGATACGCGCCGAAGCATCCCGGTGGTTCTCAAGCAACTGCGCGAGTTCGCGACGCTGCACGACGGAGGACGCGGTGGATTTCTTTTGAAGGAGGCGGAGGCGCGGGATCAGAAGGTGAAGGGTTGAGGTCAGTTTTGCCTGGGAATTATACCGTTAGCTTAAAATGTAGGGTTGGGTATAGGAGATTTGGGATGGAGGGGAGTTAGGATTGGTGGTGCGGGGTTGAGTTGGTGATGACGGGATCAGGGAGATCCCTTGCGATGGAAGGGGCGAAGGTATAGCAGGGGTATTTGATGGTTAGAAAGGCTCACTGTATGTGGTGCTGGCGGCATCTTGAACAGTTATATAGGGAGAAGGTGTGGTTCGAATTTCATTGGGATGAGAAGTATGACGGTAGGTAGTATTGTACTGTAGGCAGATAAGATACGGCGGCTCAACCTTTATACTGGCCTCATTCGTCAGGCATCAATCTACAATGTACTGGGTAGAACCCTAAGGAGCAGGCAGCAACCGCGACAAATAGGATCGACTATTTGCCGACGAGTCTCGACGTAGAGCATAATGGATAGAGGGCGATATTGTACATTTTCGCTGCTATAAACATAAAAGTAAAGTATGCTAGGGATGCACTATGCATGGAAAGAGTTGATCAGTCAGACTGAGCTGATGAAGCTTCCGCCGTAACCTAGGTAAGTGTAAATCATCATCCAATCAATGTACAAGAACGTCAATCATAAGAGGTATCCCAAGAAGTAAATCAATATCATGTAAAGGTATAAGAGGTATCCAAGAAGTGAAGCGAAATAGGTATCAAGAAGGGCAGAAGGAATGTTCCACGTAGAAGATATAGGCGTTATATGCAGCTTGGTATATATGTACCCTGCGGAGTAATTTGCTAGAATGTAAATGCTGCCATCGCAACAACGGTGAACAGCGCCATCATTGCATTGTGGCTGGTTTTTTGCGCGCCCGACGTCGGGCTTGGAGTTTCTTCTTCCGCTTCGCTAGTGGACGAGGCAAACTCGTTGCCGTCGCCGGTCTCCACAAGTACATGCGGCCTGTAGGTATAGTCAGGCCAGCCGGCGCTGCTAGAGCCTGAAGGGGTACCGTGAGAGGAGCTTGAGGCGCCGACAGACTCGGTGGATGAGTAGGACTGGGATTTGGTGCTCGTGCTGGTTGTTGTGCTCATGGTTGACATGGTCGACGAGCTGCTCGAGGAAGTCGAGGACGAGGTGCTGGTGCTGGTGCTTGTGGACGTGGAACTAGGGGCTGCAGAGCTAGAGGTTTCTTCTTCCTCGTCGTCGTCCTCGTCATCGCTGCCGCTGCCGCTTGAGCTGTCAAAGACAACAAGCCTGGCCTTTTCGCCCTTGGGAACAGTAACCACGCAGAAGTTGGCGCCTCCTGCGCCGTCCGACGAAGAGCCGGTCACCTCATTGACGTCGTTCTCGGCCGGATCAATCTTGCACGGAAGACCGTTACAGCCGTCACCATCGCACTCAATCTCGACACCAAAATCAGGCCGCGTGCTCCGGAACGGAGTTGTGTCTTCCAGGTAAATTGGGTTCCATCCGATCTTGACAAAGGTGTTTCCGTCGCCGTCAGTGTTGGCTCCCGCAACATACGCAGCCCAGTTACCCCAGGGGTTTGACGAAGTACCCCAAACACAAGCCGTTTCGGGATCCTTTCCAGGCGGGTTAATGTAGAAGCTAGAACCTAGTCAGTAATGGACGGGAAAAAAGTCTGACAGAAAACTTACTGGGCAGCGGTCTCGCACCAGTAGCTGAGATCCGGCACCGCAAGAGTGGACACCTCCTCAACCAAGGTGGGAATCAACATGGCCTCGTTACCCGGCAGCACAGTCTGACAGAACGAAACGACATCACCGCACTTGTTGACGGCCTCGACGGCCCCGGTACCATCTCTACAGTACGGCTTGTCAGGGAACGGCTTCTCGATCTCCCCGTCCTCATTGCAGTATAGACCGCCATTCTATAACAGTTAACGCATGCCCAACCAGTATAAGCTTCGGCAAGCAACTTACCATGGACATCGGGTACGAGTACGATGTCGCATCCGGGTCCCACTGCATCGACACCTGGCCGGGAGGACAAGCATACGGACAATAATTGCCGGGCTCGCACGACTGGTCAGGGCTCATGGCCCAGCCGCCGTTCTTTTCACCCGGCGTGATGGCTACCAGGCCAGCATCGGTAGGAAACGCGCAGGACGAGCCCCTCTTCGCATGCACATCCGTCCTCCCGTGGTGACGGTGGTGGTGCTGACGGCCGTGGTTATGCTGGGCGGCCTCGACGGCGACGGCGCACAGTAGAGCAGAGGCGTAGACGAATCTCATATTGAAGCAAATTGGGCCTGCAGTGCTTGTTCTGTTCGTGAAAAGGAGGGCAGTACGCAACCCGCAAGCGATGGAAGCGAGCCCACCAGGGAAAAATAAATAAAAGAGAAGCGAAGAGGCCTCGTGGAAGCCAAATAGGGGGCAACGAAAGACTATGGTCAGGTCCCTGATAAGTAATAACGAGCGACTTGGAGTGGGAGGGGAAAGAGAGAGAAAGAGGGAGAGACGGGGAGAAAGAGGCTAAGAGGCTAAGAGGAGATACGAGGTTCGCTGTCAAACAAAGACGAGAACCCTCAACCCCGAAGCTGGGGCCCTGCGACCCTGCTCAACAGTAGACTAACACCAGAGCCGGTCCAGTCAGAATCGCAGACAGGACACAGCTGGTACTGGGGTGACTGGACAGGCAGGTCCACAGGGCCCTGAGGTTTCCTCTTTGGGACTGAAGTTTTGAGGCTATTTACACCGGCTGAGCTCTGGCTCAGGGGTTACAGCCAATCAGGCTAAGGCTCGTTCTCGCAGGCTCCGACGGTTCGTCAAATTAATACCACAGTCAGCAGCCAATCAACGCCACAGAACCCTGCTGGAACCCTGCTGACTCCAAGCGCAATCTTCAGCCAAAACAACACCACTGCAGATAGATATGGAGTAGAAGTATGACGGTTGAATAATATGGTGACTACAGAGTACAATTCAGCATCTTGGGCATACACTGCGAGAACAACGGTCGCTATGATTGGACATTCAATCGCACAATGTACACTCAACAAGCAGTGTTCTGTAACAGAGCCTAGACCGGGCAGATCGACCGTTCTCCTACCAGGATCCGACACTCAAACTTTGAAAGGGGGCCACCTGGTCAGCCTTACTTTGTGATGTTGAGAGATTAACGCAGTGTTGACCCGAGTCGGAGATGGTGATGTTGGAACGCTAGCGGGTCTGTGCCAATAGTCGCTGCTAGCCCAAGTGCGGCGGAGCAGATCCGGCTGTGCGCCGTGGTCCCTTAGGGCCTTCGCCAACGCCTCTGCCGAGCGCAATATTACAGTCAATCGAATCACTCCTCCGCGGATTGGCCGTCTAGGTCTCCCCAGCCGGTGAACCGAGTGCTGCCCTTTCGCCATCCCCATGCAACACAGTAATGCTGCGCCAGCAACTTCCACTCCTCGACCTCGTCCAGCATCTCCAATGCTGCCACGCGCTCTTTCTCCTCTTCAGCCACCCACCGCTCCCACAGGAAATCCACGTCCGCGGCCGCTTGGCCCCCGTTAAAGCCGTGCTCGCGCAGCCGCTGCCGCTGCGCCCCCAATGACGCATACTGGTGAAGCGTCTGGAGCTGGATCCCGCGAGTCGCAAGGTTGGCGACCATTGTCCGCCCGAACGCGTCGTCAGGCCGGATCGGCTCGTAGAGGACCAGAGCCAGTGTCTCGGTCTCCTGCGACGCCGGGAACAGTGTATGCGTGAAATAACGCACCACCCCGGCAGCGTCGTTTGGAGAAAGGTATATCAGGCAGCACTCGGATAGTAGTAACGTAGGAAGCGTCGTGTCCACGAAGTCCTGCAGTCGACGGCCCGGATCCTGTCCCGTCGACTTATCGCCTTCGCCTTTCTGCGCGAGCGTTCGTAGATCAACGGCATGGATATGGTAGGCGGGAGAGTGCAGTTCATCTCCTTCATTCGAGATACTGACCTGCGACTGTCCCAGCACTCGCTGTAGCAGCGGTGTGCCCTGAATTGCTTTGATCTTCGCGGTATTGTTGACGGCAAAATCGATCTCATGGTAGATGATGTCCAGCGCCGGGCGCAAGGACAAAAGCCGGAAGACCCTCGTATCAGACCCAGCACCCAGCGAGATAATCTGCTTCTTCTTCAATTTCCAAGTAGGATCTGAGTCCGCCTTTAGACCTAGAAAACTCGCGACAAGTTGGTCGATCGCCGTGGTGCGCACATAGGTTCCTGTCAATTTCGCATGATCTCAATCAGCCCCATATTCCAGCTCATCAAGGGATTTACAAAATCATGAAGAACAACTCACCTCGGTTGATGATAGGAAGCCGTCTCATTTCCTGGCCCATAGGCGTTAATGCCCTCGCAAATGGATCCTCCAGGTACCCAAGTTCCACCGCGCTCAGCCGGGAGACGCTGGCGTCATTGTCTGTCCCCTGCACCACTCGGTCTTTGTTTCCTGAGCTGGAGGAACTGTCAGGGCCACCACGAGCTCGAAATCGACCGCGGCCGCCGCCGCGGCGCAAGGTGTTGAGGTTAGGAATTTGGGGAGCTGACATGGCGGGGTCATGATGAAGCTTGGTTGGAGAGTGGTGGGGATGTTGAACGGCGGTACTGCAGGTGGGAGCTGAGGCGGGGCTGAAGGCACATTATCAAACATATTAGGATTTCATTACCGCTTACTTTATAGCTTCAATTCACGACTCGGGAGCTTTAGATGTCTATCATGGTTTCATTCCTCATCATACTAAATCTAATGCTACAGCTCGTCCCAAATCGCGTAAACCAGCCTGTCTTGTATCTATACCAAAACTCGTAGAAACACATCAAGCAAACGTGAACTGGTTTCGGCACAGTGGGCAAGTGCTCTGGTTACTGCTCTTGAACCATCGGTAAAGACATACCGAGTGGAAGGCATTTTTACACGTTGCGCAGCGCTTATTGGGCGTCTGCATGTCGGTCGAGATGACTGAGTAACAAATAGCGCACTCGCTCTGGCCCTTGAGCGCGCCCTGAACGTTTCGGCGGAATGCCAGCAATCCGTCTTCTAGGTTGCCATTGGCAAACATGATCACTCCTTGGATGGTGAGGAGCCAGCTCTTCCACTTCCTCTCGTCTACCAATACTCGGCTTCGGCCAAAGACTTGTGCGGGGTGCAAGGGATAAGCAGCTGGGAGGGTTATCGATATCGAGACTGGTGGTGATTCCTCATCGACCGGAATGCTTGCAATAATTTCTGCTGTCTTCGACGAGACCTTGACGTTAAGTGCACGCTCTTCGTCCTGGTCCTGCGTGGACATCCATTGGTTCACTCTTTCTAGCGCATCCTCAATGACCAGCGGTGAGATCTGTGTCGGTGTCAGTCATGTACCTGTGAAGGAAATGCTACGGCGCATACCGATTTCTCCGTCCAAGTTTCAACAGGGCCCTTGATACGCTTTTTTGCGTCGATCCACCAGGCTTTGGTCAAGTTGGCAAGATGCCTCAGACACAAAAAGTACAAGTGAACAAGCAACCATTGGATCTCCTTCTCATAGCTTTCAGACATGTCTAACTCGAAAGAGCGGATGTCGAACTTAGACGCATCCACAAGCTTTCCATGGCCCTTCTGGAGGAAATCAAACATGAAATCCAGTAACGATGGCAAAACATCGTGTTCTTTGATATTAGATGCGTACTGTTCTTGGAGAGTGAAAGACTACAAATTCATTAGCGCGGCTGCTTCTCTTAACGCAGAGCGAACACATACAGCGTTCACAAAGTGGTCGAAGACCAATCTCCAGCTCAGAAGATACGAGCGTATGTCGGCCCAGGTCCTCTCATCTCCATACGACAGGGAAATTGACTCCATAGTTGGCGCTCCAAGTAGCAGGGATATCAGCTCATATGGGAGCTTGGCCTCTGTCTTTGACAAGGCCACATCAAAGGACACTTGCTCTTGTGCAGTTGGAATGTACTGATGAAGGAGGGTGTATGCGGTGTGCTGGATAAGAAGGCTATGAGCAGTCAGTAAAGGATAATACCTACTGACGTCTTCAAGGTTCCTTGTTGGCATGATCTTTATCAAGCGACACAGACGTTGGACAGTGAGGTCCCTTGGTAGGTGGAAGGTAGTCGAGGAGTCTATCAAATCAGTATGGATCACAACTAAACCAACTCGAACGGATGACTAACCGAATTTCCATAGAGTTGATGTCAAACCGTCAAAGAGTTTTGTTTTTCGGTCAGCCCAGGCATCCTTCACGTCGTCATTAGTGTCTTCATCCTTCACTATCAACTCCAAGCTGCTGAAGAGTCTGAAAGACGAGTTTAGTACTGTCAAGGCGCCATCCCCTCCACTGGTGGCTCGCCATGTTGCACAAAGAATCTCAAAGCACTCTTCCCAGTGCGGGCCATACATTTCCTTTACCCAGGGGAGCGCGAGAGTAAGACTCTTGAATATCTCTGCTTGGAGGCCCAGAGAAAGCTGCTCTGACTGAAGGCATTTAATCAAGTGTTTCACAAAGAATATTAAACGCTGAGTAGGCATGGACTCCAGTGGGTTAACCTCATCATCAGAGAGAAGTAAGTTGAGTAGAGCTAGTTTTCGAAGCCCTTCCTCAAGTCAGTCAACCATTCTCGGAACAAGGAAATAGGAATCACTAACCATTTGCCGACTCATCTTCAACTTTCAAACCAGTTGAGTCTGCCACAAATTCATTGCAGACTCTGATACCAGCAGGGTTAGATAACATAGAACGACGTAGGACAGCGACCCAGCTAGCAGAGCGGATAGCATTGCCTGTTCGAAGTTCTTTGCACAATTGTCCGACGGCCTCAGAAGAGTAACCCATAGCGGACGGGTCCATGTCATTCATAAGTTTCGCGAAGGCTTCTCCAACCCGATATGCTGCAGGAGAGGTGTCGTCCAGTCCCTCGAGCTTAGCTTTCCAGACAGATGAAAGCGTAGATGCAATGGTCACCTCCGTGGAATGGACGTGCTGAGTCGACGAGCGCCAACTACAAATAATCTTCCGCGCCTCGTTAACGATGTCGCGATAATCCTCACGCAGCTCATGAGTCAAAGGTCCCGCAATATGATTGTATTTCTCGATGTCGAGGTCGTCTTCGATGAGCTGCACCGCCAGAGGCAAGTTAGAGAACAAGACCTCCAAGCTTTCCTGGTCAAGGTGCTCATTGAAGTTAAACAAAGACATCATTCGGACAGTAAATTGGGCAAGTCGGAATGCAGCCGAGCATTGGTTTGAATCGCGTTTAATGTCTTCAAAACGCTTGGACAGTGACTCTGGTACATCGCAATTTACCAAGTGCACAACACCTGAAAGCGGGCTTGTGATAGCTGTGGCTGAACGTGGCGGTAAGTCAAGGAAAGGTCCCAATGTTTCCTGCCATATTTGTTGAGATGGAAGTACATCCCTAGCGACCTGGGATAAATTCTCGGGTTCGCAACTGCGCAGCAATTCTTCACCGATATCCAGCAATGATTCAATCCTTCTTAAATCAGTCTTCTAGGCCAAGAGAAATAACAGAAGGAACCAGCACAGATCACTTACGATAAAGACTCGTCATTGGCATGAGCCAAACTCTCCTGCAAGATCTCGAGGCTTGCTTTGGTGCTTGTTCCTCCGACACCAGACTTTTTCATCTGGCTGAGCAATGAATGTGAGAGGCTAGAAATCTCTTCTGATGGCGACTCCGTTAGGAACAATAACTTTCCAGTTAGTTTCGAACCCTGGCTTCCAGACTGAAATCTTTTGGCCGCACTGGGAACAGAAGATACTATCTGCATTAGCCCATGCAGGGTATCAGGAACTTTATCGTCCACGGACAGATTTTCGAGTAGAGAAAGGAAAATTGAGTCTTCTAACTCTCCTTCACTGGTCGGGTTCTGCAAGGCGGAGATAATGACGGACCAGTGCAACTGACTCCCTTTACAGGCCAGTTCTAGAGCCCGGATGATAACCGGGCCAAGAATCTCCTTGTCCACTTCGTTAAAGTCAAGGCTTGAAAGAAGTTTCTGGACAGCGGTTGCATTGGTCATTACATTTTCCAGCTGCGCAACCCGCTTAACAAGCTCTTCAAAGCTGGAGGAGAAACCAGGCCAAGTGCGGCAAAGCAAAATGATTGAAATCAACCGGTCACCGCTAGGAGAGAATAGAAGCTCTGGCGCATCTTTTTGAATGAAATTCAGAAGTTCCTGCGAGTGCTGCCCGATCTGTGGAACTTTGCGCACAACTTCTTCTACAACCGCCGTTGCTCCATAGGGCTTGCCATTTCGAGACCGGAGTACATCCAAACAGCTATTTAGTAGTCTCAAGTTTAGGCTTTCAAGTGTGTGCAATGCTTTTGGCTCTAGATCTTTGTCGGCAAGGCGTACTAGTAAAGACGCTTCTAGAGAAAAAAGACGCTCGGCTTGAGCACATACCGCATCCTGCGAAGACTTGAAATCCTTCGATTGTTCGGGTGACGAAAGTCGGACAGCTTCGAGTAAGCCCTCAGACAGCTTCGTCCATAACTCGTTGAACGCGACCTCATAGCCAAACGAAAACAGAGCGGTCAAATATTCAGTGCAAATGGCTTCTGAAGATTGCATCGGGAGAGACCATCGAGATGCCTCCTGCTCGGACCTCACGTACTGCACTATCAACGGAGAAAGCTCCCCTTGCAGAAGCTCAATCGTGTCCTGATCTGATAGACCCTGGGCTAGCCACATGGCAGTTTCCACATAAATTTTCCAGCCCAGCGTTCGGTTTTGTGGGGGTTCCTCTCGTGAGCTCAGGCCCTCGTGTATTGCTTCCATCAGTGCCCTCGCACTCGATAATCCAATGGCATCATCACTAGGACCGTTAGAATCAAGCTGTGCTAGCGTTTGCATCGGGACCAGCTGTAGTAATTGGTATATGTTGGACCAGAAAAGCCCCGGACTGCCTTGAGATCCCTTACGTATGTACTGGAGCAGTCTTTTCGAAGGGGATGTCTTCCCAGAGTAGTCATCGGTCCATATCTGGGGGCGTGCAGACGTCACATGCAGTAAAGCTTCTGACAAGTCAGAGGCAGAGCCTATCTGTGTAATGTGTAGTGACTTTCCCAGTAGGGCTGCGCTAACCATTTTCCAATCCAGTTCTTCAGGTTCTCCGGAGACAACAGTCCGAATAAGGATGTACATTGAACGACGAACGAAAGGATCATCATGATAGCAGAATGTCCATAGTGACTTGCTTCCAAGGATTGTTTCAATCTTCGCAAGGTTACTTTGACGGTCCTCTCTTGTAGTGTTTCCTAGTACTATTGTCAGCGACATCCTTCATGAATGTGATACGATATGAGCGAACCTAGAATCCGGTTTAACAGCAGAATGGCGGTCCCTACCACACGGGCATACTTTGCCTCTGCATCCTCGGGCTTGACTGTCCTTTCATCGCTCAGGGTCAGAGGTGTCTGCTGAAGAATGACATCATCAACAAAGTCAAGAATCGGACTCTGAAAGACCTTCCAGACGGCGTTCCTCTTCTCATCAGTGGAGAAAACGCGCGTTATAGACTCCACGGCAGTCTGGTGAACTGGTTTATCATTATCATAAACCCCAGCCAGCCACGCCCCAACTACTTTGGGCAAAAATCGGGCAAACCGCTTCCCAACGAGGCTAGCAATCAACCCTTGGGCCGAGTGTGCGGACTGTCTCACTCGGCGATACAGATCAATTGATGCCCTTGGGTATATTCTGATCTGGCCGATGTTAGGCTTCGAAGTAGTGTTTTTTATGGAAATAAACTCACCCAAGCCTCTAAGAACCCATCATCAAGTGTACCATCATTTGCAGCTACACTGGAAACGAAAGACTTTATATCGTCTATAGCTTTCGTCCTGGTCACATCATCCTTCTTCAGAAAGTTTTTGAAAGCAATCGCCAGTTGAGGGTCCGATATCCGGGACAAATCCGGCGGCTCAGTCACATATGTAAGGGAAGACAGCTCTCTTCCCTGACCCGACACAGATGATGAGAACCCTCCAAAGCCCCCAAAGGTGCCAGCAGCAGCACGGCTGCTCGACGCTTGAGATTTGAACTTTTTGCTCATAGCAATAATGTGGGGTAGCGGGGTTGTATGGAGGAAGAAAGCCGGCCGGTTGAAGGGCAGAAACGAGAAAAATAAGATTAGAATGAGAACCGAACTCAACCAAGTGGTTCCTCTCGAATCAGTGTCATCCCAGCTAGTGAATCGCTTCTATGTTGGCAACTGCTCAAGTCAGTAGTGACGGTTCTGGCGGAGCCTTATCGGGAATTAAGCACGTGATCTGGTGTCATCGACCGCCCAGAAGGGAAAAGCTCAACGCGGTCTGGGTCTCCGGCCAGAAGCTCCCACGCATTCTGACGCCAGGCTCTGATCTATCTAGCTTCAAGCTTGTCCGGCGCAATGAAATTTTTCATTGAGTAAGTGCTACATACGCGTAAGGAGTTACAGTATCTAATATTGTTTCTCGATCTATAGTGATCTCCCGGTCCTTTTCCCGTACCCTCGTATATACCCCGAACAATATGCCTACATGTGTGATCTTAAGAAGACCCTCGATGCCGGGGGTCACTGCGTTCTCGAGATGCCTTCGGGTACTGGAAAGACGGTTACATTGCTGTCGCTGATTGTTGCCTACCAGCAACACTATCCAGAGCACAGGAAACTCATATACTGTTCTCGAACAATGTCCGAGATCGAGAAAGCGTTAGCAGAGCTAAGGGAGCTGATGAAGTTTCGTTCTGAACAATTAGGATATACTGAGGACTTTCGTGCTTTGGGCTTGACTAGTCGAAAAAACTTGTGTCTGCACCCATCCGTCAAACGGGAGAAAAGCGGCACGGTGGTTGACGCTCGATGCCGAAGTTTAACTGCCGGTTTCGTCAAGGAAAAGAAGGAAAAGGGCGAAGACGTCGAGTTGTGTGTATATCACGAGGTATGAAACGGAACTGCTCATTGTATGGAGTGCGCAGCTGATTTTATCCAGAATCTAGACCTTCTCGAGCCCCATAACCTCGTACCCCCGGGCGTGTTTACACTTGATGGCCTGTTAAACTACGGGGAGCAACATAAACAATGCCCTTATTTCTCTGCTCGGCGTATGGTAAGTCCACACCTAATGAGAGCGCACGTTTATTTATCAGCCCTTAACGCCAGTTCAGATGCCATATTGCAATGTTATCATTTACTCCTACCATTACCTCCTAGACCCGAAGATTGCCGAAAGGGTCTCTAAAGAATTCTCGAAAGACTGCATAGTGGTATTCGACGAGGCACACAATATTGATAACGTTTGCATTGAGTCGCTTAGCATTGATATAACGGAAGATTCATTGCGAAAAGCCACTCGGGGGGCAAACAACCTGGAGCGGAAGATCCAGGATGTAAAGAGTTCTGACGCAGAAAAGCTTAATAACGAATACATGAAACTCGTTGAGGGATTGCGGGAGGCTGAGCAGGCTAGAGACGAAGATCAATTCATTTCAAATCCCGTTCTTCCAGACGATCTGCTCAAAGAAGCTGTCCCAGGTAATATACGCAGGGCGGAGCATTTTGTTGCCTTCCTGAAGAGATTCATCGAATATCTCAAAACTCGAATGAAAGTCACTCACACCATCTCAGAAACGCCGCTTTCTTTTCTAAATCATGTTAAGGAATTGACTTTTATTGAGCGGAAGCCACTGAGGTTTTGCGCGGAACGCTTAACGTCACTAGTTCGGACACTGGAGCTCATCAATATAGAGGATTATCAACCACTCCAAGAGGTAGCGACGTTCGCAACCCTGGTTTCGACTTACGACAAAGGCTTCCTCTTGATCTTAGAACCTTTCGAATCAGAGGCGGCAACAGTCCCAAATCCAGTCCTACATTTTACATGTTTGGACGCCGCCATCGCTATTAAGCCTGTGTTCGATCGCTTCAGCTCTGTGGTCATTACGTCGGGTACCTTATCACCACTTGAGATGTATCCGAAGATGTTAGGATTTACGACTGTCATGCAAGAATCGTATAGTATGACCCTTGCCCGTCGATCTTTCCTTCCTATGATCGTGACTCGTGGATCGGACCAAGCACAGATTTCGTCTTCATTTCAAATCCGAAATGACCCTGGTGTCGTACGCAACTATGGAAACATAGTCCTTGAGTTCTCTCGCATAACTCCTGACGGAGTCGTCGTGTTTTTCCCATCCTATCTATACATGGAGTCAATTATCAGCATGTGGCAGGGTATGGGCATCCTCGACTCTATTTGGAACTATAAATTGATCCTTGTCGAAACTCCCGATGCCCAAGAATCATCATTAGCCCTAGAAACATACCGGACAGCATGTTGCAACGGCAGAGGTGCCTTGCTATTTTGCGTCGCACGAGGTAAAGTTTCCGAGGGTATCGATTTCGACCACCACTATGGCCGGGCTGTGCTATGCATCGGCGTTCCATTCCAATACACCGAGTCCCGCATTCTCAAAGCGAGGCTAGAATTTCTTCGGGAGAATTACCGCATCAGGGAAAATGATTTCCTTTCTTTCGATGCTATGCGGCATGCCGCTCAGTGTTTAGGTCGCGTCCTTCGAGGCAAAGACGACTACGGAATCATGGTCCTCGCCGACCGGCGGTTCCAAAAGAAACGAAATCAACTTCCCAAGTGGATTAGTCAGGCGCTTTTGGAGAGTGAAACGAATCTCAGTACGGATATGGCAGTGGCGACTGCAAAGAACTTTCTGCGCACCATGGCTCAGCCGTTCAAAGCTAAAGATCAAGAAGGTATCTCCACATGGAGTCTTGCGGACTTGGAGAGACATCGTCAGAAACAGATACAAGAGCAGGAGAGACTACAGCGGGAAACTTTCGCTCAGGGGGATAGAACGAACGGTTCTCGCAACGGAGCGGGAGATGAGTTTGATGAAGGAATTGATGAGGATCTCATGATGTTGGATGCGCAGTGAGCTTAAATGTCAACTCCTGCTTGCGCATGTCCTGTACTCTACTATTTTGTCCTTGAGAAGAAAGCTGGGAATGACTTGCATGATACCAAGGGTGTCTGGCGTTGGCTTAACTAGGGATTTAGAAGTCCATCATCTTATTCAAGCATATTTCAGATTCTATCTAATCGTCATCAGCTATAAAATGCTTATTAAATGATAGGAAACTTTTATTTCCGCTGAGACAAAACTCCGTAGTTCATGGGACACATCAGAACAAAACTGCGTATAAACGATTGGAGGGCCCTGAGAAACATGTACATCGGCTAGGCAAAGAAACAGAAACCATGATAAATCTATAAAACATACACGAACCACATCTAAGCCACAGGAGCAAGAACGTCAAAGGCACCAGTGCCAACATTTCCAGTGCGGCCGACAACGATTCTACTACTGGGGTTGTTGAGGTTGTCCCAGTCGCGTTCCAAAACCGCCTCCTTGAGGAAACCAACGGTAGTCTCAAAACTCATCTTAGCCAGGGGCGAAGAGATATCTTTGACCAACTGGTTGCGGTTGAAAGCACGGAAGCCACCAGAGTGCGTCATAACGTCACCGATCAGATTCAAGTGGCGGTTGTCCACGGAGATACTGTGGCCCTTGAAAACGGCGTCCATTTCCCGAACAATGGACGCGCGAGCGGCTTCAACACCATAGTGAATGCGCATATGCTCGATGGAGTTCGTGTAGATGGTGTGGGGCTCGATAATGTCTTGGTAGTCGCGCATGGCAAGCAGGTTGACACCGTCGGTGACAACGCAGGCGGGCTCGCCCTTTGCCTTGTCCTCTTCAACGAATGTACAGTTTCCGAGGCCGGGGATTGACTGAATGACTGCACTGCGCGCGGCTGATTCAACCAGGGGTAGAAGGAGGAGCTTGGGGGTCGAGATGTCGTATTGTAGCTGAATTGTGCAGGACGAGCCCTTGTGCGGGTTGAACTTGAATTGCGTAACTTCCGCAAATTTGCCTCTCACATCGTCCTCGCGCAACCTTGAATCCTTTGTGTGGCCTTCGTCGTCGGATTCTGCGTCAGAAGATCCGTCCATTCGGACGTCAGGGTTTTCGCCCATATCTTCGTCTTCGTCTTCGCGGGTATCTGTCTGTCGCACCATTCTTTCCTCGTCCTCCTCAGGGCCTTCGTATGAGACCGGGTTCGACCTGTTCTGAGCTCCGCGAGCCCGTTTAGCATCATCCTCGTCGTCTTCAACATCATCCTCAGGCGGTTGTTCTTCATCGTCACGACCCCTGGGGACTTCCTGGATTGTGCCAACGGAAACGCCAACCTCAGGCTGTGCCGCTGAGTTGGTTAGAGTCTTCTCATCATGCCGCTTCTTAAGCTCGGACTTTGTCAGCTTAACAAGCCTGGGTATGAACTTGTTCTGCAGAGTCGATTGCACATCCCGAATGGTGATAGCGTACTCCGCAGTATATTCTTCCGCAGGGAAGAACGTGATCTCAATGTCATAAATTTTTGCCTTTGTGCTAGCAGAAGAAATGCTCTCTCTGACCTGCACTTTATCGACGACTTCAGCGATGCTAAGCTTGCTGATAGCCTTTGCGAACCTTTCGCCGTGCTCGCGAGGTAACTCCCTATTCAAAATCAGGGTCATTGTCGGAGTCATTATTTCCTTGCTGGCAGTCATAACAATCTCACGAAGTCGTGGAATACCGAGCGTGACGTTCTTTGCGGAGTGTCCAGCTAAGTGAAACGTGTTCAGTGTCATTTGAGTTGACGGTTCACCGATTGACTGTCCAGCCATAATTCCAACAGCCTCGCCGGGTTCGATAACTGAGTTCATATACTTCATATTCATCAAAGAGTTGAATGCCCGCTTGGTCAAGCTGGTTTCGATGCCTTTCTTCTTATCTTTAAGGAGTTTGCTCTTATTTTCATCCTCAAACTGTTGACAAAAACCTATTAGTCTATGTGGAACAATAAGTTGGTAGGGGCGAAACATACCTTCTTGAGGGCTTGGGCGAACGACTCGGATGTGCTACCGAGGTTACCCCCAGGATGGTAAAGAGCAAGAACCGGATCCATAGCATCCAGCTTTCCAGTCTTGCGAACCTTCTTCATTGCATCTTTGTGCCAGTTCGCCACCGCCTCTTTCTCCAGATTATTGTGGTGTTTCTTCAAGTTTACTTGCTCCATTATGGAGACGTGGTTCGACGCCAAAAATTCGAAGTCCTGCAGATGGACCTGTTTCGTGATATCAAGACCATCCTCTCCATACAGGAACTGGACAATAGACCCATCCGAAGATTCACGTACTGAGGAGTCGTACTCGGCTCGTAAGCCTTCCATACCCTTGATCAAGCAACGCTGCAGGTAACCAGATCGGGAAGTCTTGACCGCAGTATCAATCAGACCCTCACGACCGGCCATGGCGTGAAAATAGTATTCTTGGGGTTTAATACCGGTCAAGAATCGACCATAGACATATCCACCAGCCATCGGATTTGTGTCAAAAGCCCTAAAGCAAGGAAGAGTCTTACCACTGATCATAACGGGCACACGTCGACCTTCCAGAACTTGCTGACCCAGATTGCAAGAAATCAAATTTGCGTTCACTGCGGAACCTTTGGCTCCGGTGATGGTCATTGACTGCATCTGATTCCAGGGGAAAGGTTTTGCCAGACCCTTAGGAAGACAAGCCTTGGTGATCTCGGTCGAGAGCTGCGCCGATCGTGCGTTTGATACGCTATCGAGGCCGCTCTGCTTATCATCGTCCCGCAAGACTTCCTCAAGGCGTCGCCGTAATTCAGCATCCTCGTCTGGCACCTTGGTCTGATCGAGCGTCACGTATTTAAGCGCAACATCCCGGCCCATCTTCGGTGCCTCGGCAAGTTTCTCTTTACGCAAGCGATTTCCTTCCTCAGTTAAGCGGAGATCATCAATACCGCAAGTGAAAGCGCGCATGTTCAAAAACCTGGTCAGCAGCCGCCCCAGGATACTGAGCAACTTTCCTGCAACTGTGTGGCCGTAGACTTCGTGAATGGCGTCAATCAAACCACCTGCTGTAGGTCCAATCTGTTTCTTATCTAGAATTCCGCAAAGAAGCTCTCCATTCCTGAATATGACCTTGTCCTCCTCATTGCCCTCTCCCCATCGATCTCCTGGCGTTGAGGATTTGCTATTAAGGTTGAGTCCTGCTCTCCCGGGTGGCATAATATTCCTGAGAATTGTTGTGATCACCTGCTTACCAGTCCAAAGGGGCTTTGGCTTGATTATTGCGGGGTCGACGACTTGAATCCTTTCAGAAACTGTATGCGAATTTTCGGGTCTCAAACAACTGTACAATAGCTCGTGATAGTCCTCCCTGTCGAAAAAGGCGTCTCGACAAGTGAACCATGTAGCCATCGAAATGTGATCTTGAATTAAACCTCTAAGAGGCTTGCCCGAAGTCGCAACAAGATACTGGTGGTCTGCATCTGCGAGTGTCATAGCTTCCGTTCGGGCAAGTTCGTTCTGGGGGAAATGCATGTTCATTTCATCACCATCGAAATCGGCGTTATATGTGTTACAGTTAGCGTAATGCATTCGGATTGTCTTCTCGTTCGGAAGCACACGAGCCTTATGGCCCATGATGGAGGGTTTGTGTAGTGTCGGTTGTCGATTCATCAGGACAATGTCACCAGTGGTGAGGTGGCGGTAGACTTTCTTATTGCGTGAGCCCTTGATCCTCCAATTTGAAGGCGCAAGTAGCTGGTTGGCCAACGCTATCCGCTCGTCAAGGCTCTTGAATTTGAGATTGGTAACTTGTCCTAGCTCGTTTTCGATGGCCATAGCACCAGGATACTTGTCAGGTCCGTTGATGACAGCTTGCTTCAACTCCCAGAAGTTGTGGTTGGTAACAGGTTCAGGATAAGTCAATTTCATCGCGAACACCATCGGAACACCAATTTCATTAGTTTCGATGTTAGGATCGGGCGAAATAACACTGCGAGCCGCAAAGTTGACACGTTTACCCATCATGTTTTTTCTGAACAGACCCTCCTTCTTTTCCAGGATCTGTTTGATACCATTTGCAGACTTTGCTGCCGCAGACCCCGTCAGGCCGTTTCGGTCACGGTCAATCAAACCGTTTACAGTTTCCTGAAGTTGGACAATAGCATGGAGAAGATCACGGTAATCCCGAACACGAGTAGCGGAATCATTGCCGAGAGTCTGCCTGTCCTTACTGATTTGGTTGATGATGTCGCAATTCTTCAGAATTTGAGTTAAAGGTGTATTCTGTTGCGCTTCCATAATCGCACCTCCTTGTTGTTGTGCAGCAGGTCGATACTTGTTCGGCGGAACCAGAATATTCTTGATAAAGAACATGTCCGCAGTGACTTTAGAGTCTTTCATGGACGTAGGTCGAGAGTTATATACGAGGTTTAAAATTTCTGCCTCTTTTTCGAAGAGCAGAGTAATTGCCGCATGAACTTCGGATGATGGCATATATTGTTGCGTCTCACCAGCGCCTTGCTTCTTGCTTTCTGCCTGGGCTACAACAGCATTCCCGCGTGCAACTTCTTCCTCCGCGCCATGAGCCTCGGAGGTAACGCTAGCAGTATCAGAGACGTCGTTCGCGGGACCTTTCTTCTCTTTGACGTTGAGTTTCTTCGCTTGCTGGAGCAGAATCAAAGGATTCGGTATCTGCAGCCCTGCCTGTATCATGGCCGCTCGAGCCTTCTCCGTGAAGGGTTTGCGGAAAATTTTGGAGGCCCGATCCTTTCGATAGCCTGGAGAAATGCTACTCAATGAATCAGTTACTGGCCATAATCTCACAAGGTTAAATGGGTTCGAGTAGTAGCATACCCACTGCAATGGGCACACTTTTTGGCAGCCACTACATCCTTGAAGAATTCCTTGATCAATTCTCGCCTTTTCTCCATAGCCAGAGGATTCTTTTGCCCAGCCATCACGCTCTTCAGCAACCCAGCAGCCTGTGCCTCACGGATGCACTTTTTGACATAGGCATTTCTGCGAGAGATCACATCGTCATCATCCTCTTCTTCTTCGTCGTCGGATCCGCCAGCATCCTTGCCCTTCCTCGATTTCGGCGACGTCGCTCCCATAGAGTCGATGAATGCTACTTCTTGAACCAAGCCGTATTGTAAAAGGCGCAACTTGCAAGCGTAGATATTTATTTGGGTCCGGGACATCTGAAAGCGGTGACAGAAGACGCATTGCGCTCGTAGTAAGCGGTACAGCTGGTCTAGGTGTGTTACGTTGTAAACATGTACAGGAAGCTCGATGTGTCCAGGGTGGCCGGCGCAAGACCAAGAATTCATGCGACATGTCGTGCAGCTGTAGATGTTAGCTACGGCAAAAACTGTGTATGGGCGGAGATATAACACATACACATGGTCATTCCAAGCACCTAACGCAGTATCATATAAGCCACCAGGAACAGGATTGTTGAAAGAGTCGAGGGTTGGGGTATTGTGGATTCGCTTCACGGAGATCGCTTTGATATCCTCGTCGGAATAGACATCAAAGTTGATCCCCGCGATTGCGGAGGCCACGGGACGTGCGAAAGTGGCCATTGTCCCTGACGCAGCTCCTTCAGCAACAGAAAACGCCGGGAATGCGAATCCTTTTTGTTATTGTCGGTTGCTGGCGGAAGAGCGAAAGGCGGGAGATCTTGAAGCTCCGAAGAAAAAAATGTCCCAGCATTTTTTCTGCCGCTTGAAACCGCCTTCGCGGCCACGTTAGCTGCCGCGAGTTTCTTGATGACGGTCTTTCCCCGTCTATCTCCCCAAACTTGCTGCTGTGCGGCTTATCCGACTGTGGTCGATCCAGTGATTATAAACTCATCGCGTCATTCCGGCTATTCCTCTGTTCCGGTTGGTGAGTCGGAGTCCCTCCGTCAAGAGCAATGGCGGACATGTCGGGCAACATGCTGAAGCGGCCTCATCCTGATGATGAAGACAACAATGCGCAAAAACGGCCTCGTTCAAATAATGGGTCTCCCCATCCTGGGCAAGGCGCTCCGGCCGCTGGTAATATCGACATTGAAAAGATTGTGGCCGAGGCTAGAGCAAAAGCTCAAGCCGTTCGAGATAGGCTTATGGCTGAAAAAAGAGTTTCTGCGTCTCCCTCACCAGCGCCAGCAGCTTCAAGCCCCAGTCCTGCTCCTCCAGCTGCTAGCTCCACCATGTCAAGAATAGAACAGATGAAAGCTAGAGTGGCTGCAGCTACAGGACGATCACAGGCAGCCGCGCAACAACCCAGCGCTCCGACTCCCCCACCACTTCCGCGAGCTCCTGAGGACGATGAGGACGACAGCCTCTCGCGCGCTCGTGGTGGTCTTGATGTTGGTCTGCATCCTGCCCTCCTCTCGGATACCCTCGACTTTCGGGGCAGTAAGGGACGACAGGTGCAATCGAGAAACCGGAGGACCGAGTCTCCCGGAGTCAGTGGAAAACAGGAGCGAGCTGGCCTTGATCTCTCAGGACCATCACTGGAAGAGATCAAAAACAATCCCTATTACGATCCCAATCTAGGGCCGAAAGCTACGATTTCCAAACCCCGCCAGTCGCGTCAACTCCTGTTCAACCAGAAAGGTAAATACATACAGCAGGCTGCAGCTCTTCGTCGACAGGCTCAGCTGGAGGAAATGAAGAAGCGCATCGCGGAGCGAGCACGGCAGGCCGGTATTGATGAAGATCTAGATGTGGAAAAGGCGTTTATGGTACCTGCTCCACCAGCAATTGAATGGTGGGACGAACATCTAGTGAACGAACCTGATTACGCTGCAATTGATGACGAAAATAATCTCAAAATTGACTCTGCCGATTCCATAATAACCCGATACATTCAACATCCAGTGCTCCTCGAGCCTCCACAAGAGAAGCTCAAGCCGGAACAGAAGCCGATGTATCTCACGCCGAAAGAACAAGCCAAGATACGCCGGCAAAGACGCATGGCCGACTTGAAAGAGCAGCAAGCGAAGATCCGCCTAGGTCTTGAGCCCGCTCCTCCGCCAAAGGTCAAGAAATCGAATTTGATGCGCGTATTAGGTGAGCAGGCCGTCAAGGATCCTACAGCCGTTGAGGCGCGGGTGAATCGGGAAATTGCAGAGCGGCGTGAAAAACACGAGGCCACCAACGAAGAACGCAAGCTCACGAAAGAACAACGCCATGAGAAGCTCGCCCGGCAACAGGCGCAAGACGCCGAAAAGGGTCTTATCATGACAGTATATCGAATCGACAGTCTTGCCAACGGACGACACCGATTCAAAATCAGCAAAAATGCGGAACAGAATGCGCTCACTGGCGTGTGCGTTATGCATCCCAAATTCAATCTAGTTATTGTGGAGGGTGGCGCCCATTCATCCAACAACTACAGGAAACTGATGATGAACCGAATCGACTGGACCGAGAATGCGGGGCCGAGTGCCGTACGGGAAGGAAACCGCGAAGCCCAGGCTTCATGGCTCGCCGCTGAAGATGAGAAGGGTGAACTGAAGGATCTCAGTTCAAACACATGCACTCTCCTCTGGGAGGGTCAGGTCAAGGCTCGTGCTTTCCGTAAATGGTTAGGTGCTCGGGTGTGCGAGACCGACTCTCAGGCGAAGGATGTACTTGCGCGAGCAAAGTTGGAGAGTTTCTGGACTTTGGCGAAGAGCGCAAAGCAGCAGGGCGAATTTTGAAATGCTATTTGGGCAGCAATTTTCCTTGATTACAGGCTGCTTTATCAGTTTCAGTCATATTAATGTATTAGTAAACAAATACCCTATGCCGTTCGCATGACTTCAAAACATTACTGGAATTGGTATCTCAAATATGTGGCATTGAAACAAACGTAGTAGAACTTTTCCGAGAGACGTATCCGAACCCATATGATGCAAAATGAACTCCAAACGGATATATAGATAGTATTTTTCGTCAAGAGCGAGGCGGCCATTGGTTTTGCCCATTGCTCAGCTGTCGTAGAAGATCCAGCTGCGCCTTCACCTGGTCAAAATTCATAGCCTGGTTTTGAGGCTGCGGTTGCCCTGCCCCAGGTTGTTGCTGAGGAAGAGCTTGAGTCTGCTGATATTGTTGCTGCTGTTGTTGCTGTTGCAACGCAGCCAAGAACAGCGGGTTGATATGGGGGGTGGGCGACATCTGCTGATAAGGATTAGGCTGCTGGTAAGCCTGCTGATACGGCATCTGGAAATTGAAGGGTGCTGTTGGGATTGCAGCTTGAGCGTATGGCTGCTGTTGTTGAGGTTGTTGCGGTTGTTGTGGAAGAGTCGGGTACGATGGATATTGCTGAGATGGGCTGTAGGCGGGATAGGGCTGCGGTTGATGTTGTTGAGATTGGGAATGAGGCTGAGAATCCGACCTCTCCTGTTGATGGTACGCCTGACGATCGTGGTATGACTGATGTCCGTGATCCCTACCACCCCGGCCACGACCACGACTACCTCTGCCACGATCAGAACCTCGGCCGCGGCCTCTGCCACCGAAGCCAGAAGTCCTGTTGAAAGAACCATCATTCTCCACGGGAGCTCCCTGCTGCATCATCTCGTGTAGATTTTTAGGTCTCGCAAGCGGGGTGTAGCCATCTTCGGGTACGTTATCATCGTAATTGAGCTCGCTATGACTCAACTTCGATGGGCCAGGTGGCCCCTTTGCAGGCTTCGAAGGCCCGCCGTCCTGGTTCTTCGCTCCCTTTCTCTCCTGGCGCTTCTGCTTCAACTTCCGCCTATATTCAGCTTCTTGTTCGTCGTCGGAGAACTCCACTTCATCTTCGCCGACTTCCTCATCGTGGAAGTTGGACGCATCACTTCCCTTCAAGCCTTTCAAAGGTTGTGTGAAGACAAACGTTGAGTGATCCACGACATAGTATACGACAGTGCCTCTAGAGAGACCATGCTTCTCAACATCGGCGGTTGTGGCAAATCTGACAGCATACAGCGGGTTCTCGACACGCCCTAAGGTCTCAGAGACCACACCGGCGACGCGGCGATCTTCCAAGCAGAGAAGTGAGCCAGCCTCGAGGACTTGGTATTCTCCGGTGGTGTTCGCCGCGATTAGTACAGTGTTGTCAATCGCCGCCTCCACGTGCCCTAGGAGCACGATCTTCATTTCCGGGGTAATTGAAATGTCCGGAATAGGCAGAACTTCCTCAGGGATCTCGTTCGCTGTCTTTAAAGGAGCACCGGATTTACCCTTACCCTCCCCTTCGTCATCAGAGCCTAGCTCAGCCTGCATCAGAATCCGCGCTTGTTCCTCGGGACTCAGGATCGGATAATCCTCATCCTCGTCGCTCTCGTCGGAAGAGTCCGAGGAGCTGTCAGAGGAGGACTCGTACGGGGAGGAATCCATCTCCCATTCTGGGTGCTCCTCCTCTTCCTCCTGCTGTTCGGCTTGCATGGTCGCGGCGGTGTCAGCAGCTGCATTCACGGTTCCATCCTCATCACCACCCATCTTATCAGACCCCTCCTGCGCCTTGTTCACTTCAATCTCTCTCTTGGGCTGTTTATCTTCCTCCTCGACTTCCATCGCATCTGGGCCTCCCTCTGCCGGCCTCTCAGCCCCTTCCTTCTGTGTCTCTTGTCCACTATGCACGGCAGTAGGCTGGGTTTCCATTTCCGTTTCTCGAGTAGGAATCTTTGAATCTGTAATGTTCGAGTTTTCGTTCGTGCCGGGATTCTGGCTGGACCGGTTTTGACTGAGGCTGTCGTTAACCAGACTCAAACCCGGGATTTGTGGAGGTGGGACAGAGGAGACGGGTTCCTCGGTGACCACAGGTTTGAATTCATTTTCCACCTTGTGCTCCCCATTTACCGGCGTCCCTGAAACCAGCGGAGTGTTGTAGAAATCGCTTCCATCATCTGCTGGGGTCAACGCAATGGGTGGCGTATCGTTCATATTGATTCGTTTTGTGGGCGGACCCTCTGGGACGGCCCCGGGGTTGTTCTGACTATTGGGTTGTGTCATATTTTTGACAGAGAGTATGATAAAACACAAATTATTAGAATATAGCCAAACTGAGAAAGTGTAAAATGTTCACTCGAGGATTCTTCCCGGGAATTTTTTTATGGAACTACCACTTTTGCCGTTGCGGTCGCCGAACTAGCTCCTTATCGATAAGGATTTCGGTTTCGTGTCCGCTTCTATTCTCCAGTTGCTGAGGGACGATCCTTTACGTCCAGTCTGACAACAACGAAGCAACTATCATAATGCCTCGAAAAGGAATTGAGGTTCCTTCTGTTCCACAGGGGCAGGCAGCTCCACGGACAAAGCCACGGTATCAATAACACTCTTCCTTCTCCAATGCGCCAGCTGACATCGACATCACAGTCCGCCTCCACCACCCTTCTACCTTCCCTTGAACGTCACACTTTACGTCTGCCTCATATCGAACGGAATCGCCGCTTTCCTCGCACCAATTCAAGATTGTGATGAGGTCTTCAACTTCTGGGAGCCGACTCACTACCTAGACCACGGGTACGGGCTCCAAACCTGGGAATACTCGCCCGTATATTCAATCCGCAGCTGGTTATACATCACGCTTCATGGAATTGTCGGCAAGATCGGCTCCTTAGTAGTTGGTAGTAAATCCTCTGAATTCTACTTCATTCGGTTCTCCCTAGCTATGATATGCGCAGCGTGTGAAACACGGCTATACTCCGCCATTTGTCGTACATTGAGCCCCAGGATCGGGCTGCTGTTTCTCATGATTGTCGCATTCAGTCCAGGCATGTTCCACGCCTCAGCCGCCTTTCTTCCATCTAGCTTTACCATGTATGCGTCCATGCTGGGCCTTGCTTCCTTTTTGGACTGGAGAGGTGGGCAGAAGACAGCACAAGGGATTATGTGGTTTGGGATTGGTGCGATCGTTGGGTGGCCTTTTGCTGGAGCTTTATTGCTCCCTCTTCTTTTCGAAGAGATTGTTATCGGTTATCTTTCTAAAAACATGCAGAAGGTCTTTTCTGACGTTCTGAATGGGGTTCTCAGGTGCTTGGCGATACTGGTATGACTTGATTATAATTCCAGCTCTGAATGAGCACTAACGTCTCCAGGCCGCAGAAATCGCCGTCGACTTCGCCTTCCTCCGCAAGCTTACTGTCGTGCCGTGGAATATAGTCGCCTATAACATATTCGGAGGTGAAGGTAGAGGGCCTGAGATCTTTGGTACAGAACCTTGGACGTTCTATGTCAGGAATCTGCTCCTGAATTTCAACGTCTGGTTTATATTCGCGGTCTCAGCTGGTCCACTGCTGCTCTTGCAGGCCATATTCCGCGCTCGGGCGACAAACTCTGAGACCTTGCTCAGAACCGTAACCCTTTTGTCTCCGTTTTACATGTGGCTTGGGATCTTCACCCTACAAGCTCACAAAGAGGAAAGATTCATGTACCCGGCATATCCGTTTCTTGCCCTCAATGCGGCGATCGCTTTTCATATGATTCTCTCATACATCGGCTCGAGTAACCCGAAAGAGCTGATAGGGCGAGTCCCCGCAAAATTAAAGCTTGCAGGAGTGATGTCTGTTATCTTGCTTGCCATAAACAGCGGGCTACTAAGGACCCTAGGGATGATTACCGCTTATAATGCCCCCCTGAAAGTCCTGCAGCCATTGGAGCAGTCAGAGATAGCTCAGCCGGGCGATACGGTTTGCTTTGGTAAAGAATGGTATCGCTTTCCTTCGTCTTTCTTTCTACCCGATGGCATGCGAGCCAAATTTATCCAAAGCGAGTTTCGTGGTCTGCTCCCTGGCGAGTTCCAAGACGCTCCAAGCTATTCGGCCCTGCTTGAGGGTACCTCCCGGGTACCGGAAGGTATGAATGACCGCAATAAAGAGGACACGGGGAAATACGTAAGTTCTATGGTTCTGCAATCTATGACCTTTGCGTGACTAACAATTCAATAGACCGACATCTCACAATGCTCCTTCTTGGTTGACTCCCACTTCCCCGGTCGCGAAGCCACAGCGCTGGAACCCAATTACTTGCAAGACAAGGCGCAGTGGGACGAGATCTCCTGCGCATCGTTCCTTGACGCTTCTCAAACGGACCTTTTGGGTCGTCTCATCTGGGTTCCTGATCTGCCGATCATCCCAGATCAATTCCGCAGAAGTTGGGGCCAATACTGCCTACTACGGCGGCGCACCTCGGACTCTGAGTCGGAGTTAGTATAGACTGTATGATCACCTAACAAGGGAAACCGAAAAGCAGTAACGTCTCGCTGTTGCACGTACCTGTATCCTGGTTGCGGCCGCAGCGGGAAAACCAAAGGGCTGGGCTGACACGCGGCTTTTCCTGATACGGTAAAAATATCCCAAGCTACTCGGACTCCGGGCAGCCATCAGTGCAGTCGCCATGCGGACTGATAAGCATTCCCCTCAGTTTTCATCGCAAAGACTTATAGTGCATGGTCTATCGATACCCTTTGGCTTGCCGAGGTCGCATCCGATGAACAGAACAGGCAAACAGACAAGCCATACTCTCCAGAACAACACGTACAGTTGGCTATAATAATAAGTTATCGGCTCTCGACTTCTTGATAGAATGCTAGCATGCCATCAATCTTGACCCCATTCTCTACAAGATATGATTTCAGAGACAATCTATCTCACACAGAACCCTATCGGGAATGCTGTCGCTGCCTCTGCGGTGACAACGTTATGCATATGGATTTTTGCCAAATTCCTACAAAAATGGAATGTATTCAAGTCGAAGCCTTTGAAGGTACCTAATTATCAGAAATCAACAAGGAAATATGGAGGTAGAGTCTCCTCTCTAGTTTCACAAACATACGATAGGGTGCTAAGCATCGCTCTGGATGTAGAATGGACACCGTCCAACTTCAAGAGACCAACCGCATCTCCCTACCCCAACTGGGACGTCCACACCACGAAGCCAATTCCGTACCGACCATTTAGATACGGACCGTAAGTGATTCTGAAGCTTCTTGGATGTCTGTAGAGTTAACGCGCCACAGCAACTACTTCATTACCATGGGCCTGCGAAGCATGAAATGGGACGAGTGGATCGGTAAGCCCTGATCTCATATTCAGCCACACTTACTGACAGCAACCAGAGCTGGACAACCACTACTTCCGCTACCACAGAGACAAATCCCGTCGGCTCAAAGAACGTGGAGACAAATGCTGCGCAACCGCCCCCGAAGCATGGGACGCCGCTGTCGAACTTCTTGAAGAACTGTATAACACCCCTGCCTCCATCGATCCCTTCAAGTATAGCTAACACTCCATCCAAAACACAGTACTTCCTACCTTCCCGAGCGCTACCCAAGCATGTTCCGCAAAACTCCAACTGGGCTCACCAACCTTCTCACAAATGAAACCTTCGATATCACACAGCGCCCACTCCCCGAAGACCCCATGGCTATGTGCGCTCGCCTAATCCAGGACGACCTCGCTCTCATGATTGAAAAGCCTGACGGCGAATACTACCTCCTAGCCGGTGCGATCCTCCTCGCCGGCTTCTGGCGCCTCTCCGACAAATATGGCATGCGACTGTCTGAAATCCACACATCCGGCGACGTCCCAGGCTACAAAGAGAAATTAGAAAGGGGGATGATGAACTTCTTCCGACGCCTGAAGGTTGAGGACCCTGTCGTGCGCAATAACTACTTCATCCAGGTCGACGACAATCTAGCCTGGAGTCACAGTATTGGGTCGGAAGATGCGGACGTGGTATCTTGGAACACGGCGCAGAAAGATAAGGCCATTGAACACCACTACTTCCGGTCCGAGAGACAGTCTCTGCGGCGGTTACCGAGGACAGGCGCAGTGGTGTTCACCATCAGGACGTATTTCGAGCCGATCACAAAGATTGTCGAGGAGCCATATGTTGCGGGAAGGCTCGCAAGTGCGATTCGGAGTTGGGGCGATGATGTGGCGAAGTATAAGGGGAGAGAAAAGTATGGGGATGTTCTGCTGGAGTTCTTGGATCGAAAACATGCGGAACAAGTTGCGGCTGGATTGGATCTCGAGAGGGAGGACAAGGTGAGGAGTTATCCTTTTTAGCCCTATGACTATGCCGCAGCGTCTTTGACTATTTCACGGTATTGTGATTGTTAGATGTACATATTCACATCTGATAATTCTACATACTTTGTCTATCTTGGCTTCAGGTTGTTGGTCTTCATAGAAACACCAAGCGCAATGCAATAAGCCCGTTCAGTCCAACGCCAATACTGATATATGACGAATCAGCCCAATAAGATGCAACATGAAGATAAAACGCCGCCACCATAGTATGCTAGGCAGAGTTTCCAAAGAACGCCAATAAAGACTAATAAACCAAATTTGTGAGACAAATCAAGCCGCCGCGTTATGCCGCTTTTTCCTCGCATACGCCCACTCCCGCTCCTGGCGCCACTCGCACTCGTCCTGAAACTCGCAGATGCGGCATTTCCAAGCCTCCATAACTTCGACACCGCGCGGGGTTCGCTGGCCGCGCCACCAGGTCATCTGATCAGAAACATACGCCTCAAGTGAAGTAGGGTCGAATAGGAAGGACCGACTGCCCAAGACGCGCGGATGCAATTCGGCAGTTGGGGCAGAAGATATATAGCGGGCTGTTAGCAGAGGAGAAAGAATAGTTGGGTAGGACTCTAGCATAGACGGTTGGATCTCGGAGGGAATGGAGGGAGCGACGGAGGCGGTTGTCAGTGTTGGTGGGAGAAAGGTAAGACGGAGTTGGTCTTTCATGAGTTTCCAGAGGCGACTTAGGTTGCTGTGGGCGACGAGGACGCTGGTTGAATCCTGGCTAGCAGAGGGGTTTTGTAATTTTGCGTCGTCGGACCTTGACGCTGAGTTGCCGATATTTTGCGACATTTGCTGGCGTGTGATTGCGTCTTCGGGGGTAGGGATATAGTCCGGATCAAACTCGAGCGAAGAGAGGGCATCAAAGAATTGGTCGTTCAAGGAGCCGACTTCACAAATGAAAGCGTCGGTAAATGTCTTCTCGGGGTCCAACCCATACCGCGACGCGAGCAACTCAATAGTAACATCATCGGTCAGTACCAACCGGTTCAGCATGTGATAGTAAAGCTGGAGCTGGAGCAGCGTCGGTCGGAACGAGGAGCTCTTGACCGTCGGCGTGGAGTTGCTCCCTCGCGTCTTGATGTCTGTCAAGTAGATCCGAGGGAGCTGCTGAAGTTCAGCAGTGGATTGGCTGCTAACCGGATCCTCCGCAGCCTGTGGTTCTACCTCATGGCGCGACATGTCCGCAAGCCTCTTCCCCCCCTGCGCAGGCGATAGCAAGTAGTCCGTCAGCGACATCTGGTACTCAGGCAAGACAGCCCTCGACGCTGCCGCCTCCGCATAGTAAGAAGCAGCCGAAGCCTCGAGCTCCATGTCGGGACACTCATAACAAAGCTGGTCAATAACCCCATTGACCAGCTCCCCATCCACTAGCCCCCAGATCTCCAACTCCCGCGTAATTCCAAACTCCCTCAATGTCCGCAATCCCTGTATGACATTCCATATCCGTAGCGCCAGCGCATCCTCCTTCGTCGTAACCTCTACCGGAACAGTCGTATAGATCTCGTCCTCGAGCGTCTTGTGTATCGTACTGCCCTTCTTCATCGCTGCTGTTCTCTGCTTCCTCCCATGTTTAGTGAGCGTATACCAGTATTGCACTTCGCACCAGGCAGGCGAGATCAAATCAGTGACGGAAAAAGCCTTGTTCGGCGGGCGTCGAAAACGCTCCACGGGCGATCGCGTATCGAGGGAAACCTTCACTTTCGAGTCCCCATTCCCCTTAATAGTGTCCTGCTCGCGAGCCACGTCCCTTTCCCGCTGCCGCTCCCGACCTTCTGTGGAGTTGGGATGCTCAACTAATCGCTTCATAGTCAGGTCAGCGTTCTCAAACCATACAACGGATCAAGTCCCAGAAAAGTGTCCCCATACCAAACGTGGCCCCCCTACTGACAGGGACCCAGCCTGCCTCATGTGTAAACGCGTCCGGGAGTACCCCTCCAGCCGTCTGAATCTGCCAAATAGGATGCCTCTTCTCTTTCCCCAGTATCCTAGACACGCGCTCGCCCGATACATCGTCACCCAGGTCTTCGATATCCGGAACAGCCGCAGGGACGGGCTGGGATGGAGAAAATAAGCCCTGTCGCGTCGGGCTGTGACGAAGTTGGAGCGTTGTGGCTGCTGGTGCCACAGGGCCGGTCGCGTCAACTTGCGCGAGAAGCTGGTTCAACAGGTCGGTTTCATCGGCGCTAAAGTCCGATCCGTAGTCGCTGCTGAAGCTCAGGAAATCATCATCGTCTGGTGAGGGATCAAATGGTGGTTGCGGTGAAAATGGCATTCCTGTGGGGAGGTTTGGTTAGAGGCCAAGGTGAGAGCTTCGCAGGGAGGCGAGAGTCATGGAGGGAGATGGCGTCACAACGTCATCCTTAGGTGGACTTACTGGGCAGTCCTGCCCGTCTTCATCATCCTAATAATCCTAAAGGATGAGCAGAAGTAGGAGACATTTCTGTGATATTCCAGTCGAGTTCGCGTTTGTCAAATCATAGACGTGCGCATGGTTTTTTTAAATATGCGGATAGATTCAACCCTCTTCACGAGCCTTACGGGTTGTCGTTTAGAGCAATAAAAAAACTTGCAGCTACTAGTCCTGATTCACTTGTAGCTTCAAGCCTATTGTCTAACTTTGCGCCAGAATAGGTATTGTTTTGACAATTGTCCTGCAGAAGTCTTTGCTGAGATGTCTGTAAATATGTATTCTTTTTTAGTCGGTATACAACCCGCATCAGCTCTTATAGAACAAGGTCAGCAATTACCTCTATCAATTTGTTTATATTCTATTGCCATTACTAAGGGACATATGCGCCTATAAACAAGTCTATAGTCTAGTCAAATACCAAAAAACCACCAAGGATGCAAAAAACGTCGCAAAAAGGGCTCTAGTGAACTGATGCTGGCCCAATCTAAGCCTTAATAACGACTGCAACCTGCTCCTCTGACGGAGCCGGCTCCGTCAACGCAGTTTCAACCTGTCTTGCAGCCTTCTGATTCAACCAGCTCAAATAAGTCTGCCACCCGACCGCAATGCAACCTGAGAACACGTTGCGGAACTGCGGCGGGACATACATGAAGCTGAACGCCGTAACCATGGGCCAGAACTTGGCGCTATTCACAATACTCCGAGGCAGCGCGACCTTCAGCCGTTCCCATGTCTCTTCCAATGATGCGCCGGAGAGCAAAGAGTGTACGCTGAAGAAGTAGGTGTTGAAGACGGGAGTGAAGACGGCTTGCTGGACGACGACTTTCGTGAGGATGGAAAGGGGTTTAGAGGCGAAGTTGAAGTTGTTGTGGAGGAACATGAACCTAGATGATCTCGGTTAGCCTGGCTTCCTGTTGACATTGAAGAATCTCTCTAAGAGGGTATAGAGGAGCGGGCGAACTCACCAGTTATACGACGGAATGCTGGACCCAATACCGACAGTTAGATGGCGCATTGTCCTCCACGGGTCATACCCTCCTTTCTTCTCAGCAACACCTCCATTATCGTCCTTTTCCGGCTGAGACTCCATTCTTCTCTGCGGTGGATTTTCTGGCGGAAAGAAAAACTGCGCACTCAGATCCCCGCACAGATAGATAACAATCGAACTGCACACCTGCGTCGTATACGGCCGTTTCTCCTGAAATCGCGAGTACGACCGCCCCATCCTCCCCAAAGGACCAGCCTGGATTATTTGCCGTAGCGATCGAGGCGCAGCCCGAGCGGGAACGGGCGGCGGCGTAGGGGGTATACTGATATGCGACTGCGCGGGCAACTCGCTTTTAGGGGTCGTGGCATGATCGGGTTGTCGTTGGGTGGGTGTATTTGACTCATATCGCCGTGATTGTAAGCGCGCTTGAGGGGGAGCAGACGATCTGGAGGGGCTCGGGCTGAGAGCTGGGCGTCGGATGAATGCATGTCTCATTATGAGAAGGGGCGCACCGCGCTTGCAGCGCGGGGCTCTAGCTCTTTGGTGCTCTAGTGTAGCTTCGTGATCTATTCAGGACATAGATTGGAGGACGTAAAAACAGAGAGTGAATGGGCGAAAAGAGCGGCCGGATGGGTACAAACAACGATGGTATACTTTGAAACGTGGAGCGACTTGTCTTGCTGACGAGGCCACGCACGAAACTAAAGGAGAGTATAAATGATAAGCAAACGAAAAGATCTATGACTGCAAAGAACGAGGGCTAAGGTGAAATTGATGATCGTGATGGCGACTACCGCGAAAGAAAATCGGCAAACTGGCAGTGGCCGCCAGAAATGCCGAGGACCGGAAAGGCCTGCCTATCAGAGCGTCTCCAGACGTTACTCCAAATCTGCCTTACAATCTTTAAACCTCGAACAAAGAGTTAGAGGAGACTGAGTTAGAAGATTATGGAATTATATCATCAAGCTAATAATCACTGTCTATATGCAACAAATCATGCAGGGTATATATCAACAATGCAGAGAGACAAAATGACTTTTCGCTTCCATCGCATCACACATGGACACATTAAATGGGTAAAGCGCAAAAGCAATGCAAAGATGCAGACTAAAGACTATATGTATCGGGGTATAAGTAAGGAGACCAAGTGCTGAACTCTATTTTCCTCCAAAGGACTCGCGCGTGTTCACGCGGTCAATATCGTAAGGGTTGCCCTCATAGAGTGATTTATGCGACTTGTGAGAAGCGAACGATCGGGCCGAGGCCTTGCTGCGAAGCTGTCTGATCGAGGGAAGCTCTTCGACTGCAGAATCAGCTTCAGAGCTCACATCGTCCTCGGGGTGAGGGGCAGGGGCTTCAGTACGGTCGAACTTCTCAATCTCCTCATCCTCAGCAGCCTCCTCTTCGGCAGCGGGTTCGGGCTTGACCTGCGCCATCATGCGGCGCATGAAGGCATCGGACAGGGCGGCGTACTTGCAGCGGAGACGGATCGGCTTGCCGTACTTGTAGAAGAGGAAGGGGAAAGGAACACAGGCGAGCGCGAGGAAGGCCGGGATGGACGAGGCCCAATGGATGCCGAGATCTTCATACATATATGTGGTGAAGAGCGGGAAAACGGCACCGAAGATCGAACGGAGAACAGAGTTTGCTGCCAGAACGGAGGCAGCGAAGATGGTGTAAGTGTCAATCAGGTAGCTCATGATACTCAGGAAAACCAACACCATGCCGAAACCGAAGGGTACACCGGCGGCAATGCAGGCCATCCAGTGAATCGACGGGTAATTGGTCCAGGCGAACCAGAACAGGCCGATTGGGATCGCAACGGAGGCCACCATGCAGGGAGGCAGACGTGCCTCCGGAGGGGCAAATCCTTCATTCTCGTCCTGAGCCCGGATGTACCGCTTGTTATCCCAGATGCTGTAAACAATAGCGAAGAGCATGCCAACCATGATACCCAGGAACGGGAGCGCACCAATACCCTGGTTCCAGCCGCGAACCTTTTGGAACACGATGGGGTAGGCGGCGAAGAGCATGTACAGGGTTCCATAGACAATGGCCATGTACAGAGACAGCAGGAACACAATAGGCTCGCGGAAGAGTAGAATCCAGGGTCGAGAAAGAGCTGTCTTGAAAGCCTCCCCCAGAGTGATTCTGCCCTGCTCGATATCCGACTTGCTTCGATAGACCTTACCAGTGATCTTGGAAAGTCTCTCAGCACGGCGGCGAAGGAGAACCGGGGCATATGTCTCTGGCATAAAGAGAGACCCGGCGATCCAGAGCGCACCAGAGAAGGCGCCGAGGAATCCCATGACCCATCTCCAGCCGCCATTCATTCCGAGAAATCCACCGGTAATAGGACCGAGGACCGGGCCTAGAACATACGACGTCAGCTCCAAGCACTCAAACAAGCAGCCAACCAAGCAGCACGGGCTGAAGCAACATACCTAAAAAGGGAGCCGCAGCAAACAAACTCATGGCGACACCTCTCTGCTTAGCAGAGAACATATCGGCAATCACACCGCCAGCATTGGTGAGTGGTGACGAACCGAACGCACCGGCAAAGAAACGAAGGATGATGAGGGTCCACGAGTTCTTCGCGCCGGCGCATCCACAGTTGAAAGCCGTAAGAGCCATATAAGTAAAAAAGTAGACGATCTGACGACCGAACATCTCACTCAGCGGTGCCCAGAGCAGAGGCCCAATCGCGAACCCGAGCACGAAAAGCGAGACACCGAGCGTTGCAACCTCACTGCCGATGCCGAACTCGACCTGGATTTCCGCAACACCACCAGTATACGCCGACGAGACCAAAGCAACAGCCAGAGTCGCAATCGCAGCAACGCCCGTCAGGAACCATTTCATCATCGCTGAGAACTCCATCGGATTTCGAGGGTCGTTGGGGATCCAGACGACAACATATGGGTCCTCCTCTGTACCTGATCCAGCATATTTGTGATCGACGACTTCTTGCGTGACGATGCCCTGGTCGACGACCAGGCGCCAGAACGGGATCTTTCGCGGGGCGGGCGCCTCAATGGGAGACGTCCCATTGGGCGCTCCATGGTCGTAGGCCATGGCGAGAGCTTGCGAGCTTCGATTGACGCTCAGCACTTCAGGGCCTAGGGGTGAGCCGAAAAACCGGAACGGGTGGGTGCAGCTGTCAGGCCAGCACTATAGAGAGCTAGTTCTATTGGTGAGGTGAGCGAGGGGTTCGTGGAGGACAGTCCAGAGTAACACGGGTGTATTAAGAGATTCCGGTGTAGATAAGCTTTTATGTAGATGAATGCGTAGGTAGAGCACGAGGCAGATATTTCAAACAAACAGGTCTATCTTTTTAGGGACCCCTCCACCAGGATATATATACAGAAACTTAAGTAGCAAAAAAAAGTCTTCTGACTTCATAATTATGGAACCAGGGAAATCTTGACTCGTGTAGACTAGCCTCGGGTCTGATGCTCAGACGGTCTTGGGCTTGGTAATGTTCTGGGCAGGACCCAGCACGCTAGGCGGGCTTAAGCGGGCTAATGCCCGCTTATGCCGCCGCTATGCACAGCCTGGAGCCCATAAAATTTCCGGATGCGATGGCAAGATCGGGCTTAACCGACAACGGAACCGAGCGCAAAACTGCTTATGGATGAGCGCCACTAAGATGTGAAGCAGCGCACGATGATTTGTCCATGACGAGGGTCTTCCAGAGATGACGCTCGAAAAGTCTGGCTGATCTAGAAGACTCTACCACCGGGCACGGTCTGGGATCCATGTATACTATCGCATATATATTATCGCATATATACTATCGCGGGCATAATATCAAAATTATGGTCATTATTATGAAGTCTCACTTTAAGGAGTCAAAGCTGGGTTCCAGCTGAATGCGGATTTAGCACGTTAACGGCGTTCATGCCAGTCCCGCAATCGGCTCACACGGCATCTAAGCTGCACTGGGACTCGGCTACTGCGCCCTTCTACGCGTGGCTTATCTAGAATAACAGTCAGATTCTAGTTCGGTACTGTAAGTAATTCTCCGCCATGACCGCCATGACCTGCAGTGCAACCGTCTATACGAGCTAGGCCTCATGACTCTTTCGCCCTCAGAGGCCGCTCTTCCATCGTCAATGACGATCAGAAATCAGAACCTTGAATTCGGGTCCCTTTTAGAGATTATTCTTTATTAATGGTTCCTATATAGTGATTACTTCTCAGAGATTGCTATTTAGATCTTACTAGTTACTATTTAGGAATTAGTGATCCTACTCTGTACACTACGGTCTCGGTCTGGACAAACCAGCCTGAGTCGTAAGCCGTAACCTCTATCTAAACAGTGGACCCGTCACTTTCGGGACCTCGGCAAAGTAGAAAACTTAGCAAGCGGCAACCCCATTCTGACCCACCGTGCCTGGTGAAGACCGTTAAGGGGCACGTCTAGATCGATTTATGAGGCTTATGAACAACTGTCGGATAGACTGATCTGAGTCATCCAATAATTACAATAATTATGCTGCAACCTGACCAGATTTGCCGAGGTATATCCTGGAAATGTTTCATCTGGTGGCGCTTCACTTAATGGTAGAGGGGCTTTGGTCTCGGGGCTTTTGCTAGAATCAACTAATATGATCAACTTATTTCTGTTTCTGTTTGGGATTGTTTTTTTTTTTTTTTGATTATAAATTATTAATCTCATCGCTGGAAGCTTGGCTGTTGGATCGTTGGTGCCTTAGGGACGGAATTCGGAAGCATACTTTGGCAGCATACTGATCGACTTATGGCCTGTGCTAGACTGTGCTCGAAGATGCCTCTCGGATTCTTAGCCAAAATTCGGTGGACGCTAACAAAGAACCTCAGTCTTGGTTTCTTAATCCGAAGGGATCCACTGAGCTTCACTATGCCACTGATGTATTTGCATCCTATAAGTGGCTCCTAGTATATGTCTATAGGCAGCTATAGCGGCACGGATATATATATCCAACAAAGTCGCCACCTTCTATAAAGTGAACTATGCGACTTTCTAATCGGTGGAGGGTCGAAGATACGCAGTGGATGATGTGAATCTTTAGTGGCAAGGTATACTGTGCGTTCAGCAATGATATGTATATAACGCACTCGAGCTTATTGTAAAGACAGCCGGAAGTCGCAGACCATCCGGCCCAGCGTCCGTTTGCGCGTGCCCAAGAAAGCGAGCTTCAGTTGTCATAGGACAGAATCTAATTGATACGAAGTAGATGAGAATGATGACGAGGACAACGAAGATGAGATGAGAACATGTCTGTCTGGGAACCCTGTCTGGGAACCGTTCGAGCAGCTTCCAACTAGCAGGAACGAAACAGCACACAGGCAGAACTTATGCTAAGCTGTCTAAGGCTAAGAGATGTCGAGTGGTAGTATTGAGTTTCGAGAAGGGACAAGGTTGTTACATGGTCAGAATTGGCCAGTCTATGGAACTTGACGGGTATAGTGACACGTTTGGTCAAGGCTTGATGACAGAAGTCCCACATTTCATTCATGCACCCAAATATATGAGCCGTTTGTTGCGGTACTGGTTCAAGATATTCCAGTACATGGTTTCGTAGAGTGTCAAAGAACAAGGGTGGTGATTTTATAGTTCAGAGACTGGCCAGCGGTCGCATTGTGACTGACGAGAATCCAATCGATCGCGTTTCCTCAGAGGGAAATCACCCTACAAAGACTACTTAAGCTACTGATCACTGCATATTCGATCATGGACACAAAGCGGATGGAAATCAGAACTTTGCGTCAAGCACAGTTGTTTCTGTAGACGCATGTAGCCGTGAGCGTGAACACGGCCGACACGTCTTATGGTTACTGCAAGACGAATAGGGGCGACTGGAGTTGATTTGATCATAGATACTGAATTCGTGTCTATGCCATCCGGTGGCATCGACAAGACACCATGTGGAAGATTCTTAATGTACATAGTATTCAAGACCCATGAGAATCCGTCCAGCCGCTAATGGGCAGCCTACTATTTAACGTAGCGAGAAAAAACAAAACCCAGTGCCGAACCCATTGATATTGGAAAAAGAAAACCCGTCATGTATCGCCAGTCATGAAAAAGAAAAGATGAACCCCGTTATCGCCGTCCCAGAAGAACCAACCACGAAAAACAACTTAAGATCGCTCACCACGGAGGCGACGAGCAAGCTGGATGTCCTTGGACTGGATGGTGACACGCTTGGCGTGGATAGCGCACAGGTTGGTGTCTTCGAAGAGGGAGACGAGGTAGGCCTCAACGGACTCCTGGAGAGCACCGATGGCGGAGGACTGGAAGCGGAGGTCGGACTTGAAGTCCTGGGCGATTTCACGGACCAGACGCTGGAAGGGGAGCTTTCGGATCAGAAGCTCAGTGGACTTCTGGTAGCGACGGATCTCACGGAGAGCGACGGTACCTTGGAGTACGTTAGAGACGCAACCACGAACCAAGTCATAGGTATTACTTACCAGGCTTGTAGCGGTGAGGCTTCTTGACACCTCCAGTGGAGGGAGCGGCCTTACGGGCAGCCTTGGACGCGAGCTGCTTACGGGGAGCCTTGCCACCAGTAGACTTGCCTGTTGGGGTAAAGTTAGCATCGTGAAGCAGTTGGGAGACGCGACCGTGACACGACCACGACACGAGAGGTAGGGCAACAAAGTGAGGACTTACGGGCAGTCTGCTTAGTGCGAGCCATTATTGACGATGAGTTTTGATGGAATTAGTGGGGCTTTGAGATGAAAATGGTATAGAATTGATGGAAAGTCGATGGCCGAATATAGGATGTCGGAAAGGATAGATGAAAGAAAGATGGAGGGGGCGGGTGGGGGATGGTATTTGTAGTAAGCGAGAGGCGGGTGGTGATCCTGTGGTTTGGCTGCAAAGCCGGGTGGTCTTAGCGCCCTTTCCTTTGATCAAAAAAACCGTCCGGAAACCAGCACACCATAAGCAGTGATTTCGCGGCCCAGTTTTGCTGGCAAGATCGAAAGGGTTGCGGGCCAGGGCGGTCAGGCTGGCAGTTGCGCTAAGCGAGACTTTCCCGGGCAGCCAATAAGCATTCAGGATCATTGATCTGGAATGTCCCCCAGTTACATACTGATCCCAACCCCATCCCTGAATTTTTAGGATATCAGAAGAATTCCAGGAGTCTCTGTAGTACGTAGGAATTTACTATGCACTCTCAAATCTCAAATCCGCGTCTTGACGCGTCCTCGCGCCGCGATCAAATTCCTCTTGCAAGATCAACTGCGTCATGGTCACGTTACCGCCCGTCTAGGGCCGCGCATCAGATCAACATGCCCCGCCCTCTGATTGGTCGATCCTCCGACAGTGAGTGATTCCAGCTCTCTCCCCACGCGCTTCCGTCTTCTATACAAATATCTGCCGTCCCGTGGGAGCCCATCCGGTCTTCCATTCTCAACATCTCTCGCCGTCCACTTGACGTTTAATTTATCTCCACCTCACAACTTTAACCTTAAATCTCTTCACACATCAACATGTCTGGACGTAAGTGACATCCATATCACCATGAGGCTATCTCAATCATCCTAACGCGTCTCAACAGGCGGAAAGGGTGGCAAGGGTCTCGGAAAAGGTGGCGCCAAGCGTCACCGTAAGATCTTACGTGACAACATCCAGGGTATCACCAAGCCCGCTATCCGCCGTCTCGCTCGCCGTGGTGGTGTCAAGCGTATCTCTGCCATGATCTACGAGGAGACCCGTGGTGTCCTCAAGACCTTCCTCGAGGGTGTCATCCGTGACGCCGTCACCTACACTGAGCACGCCAAGCGCAAGACCGTCACATCTCTCGACGTTGTCTACGCTCTCAAGCGTCAAGGCCGTGAGTGTTCCTCTGCCCCTGAAACGTCAATTCCTTCTAACGCGTCCGCTCTCAGGCACCCTCTACGGTTTCGGTGGTTAAGCGCGCTCTTTCTTGCTTTGTTTTCGTTTCCACCATCCTGCGCGGTCGGCGCGTCAGTTGTCCTTCCGCAGCAGTGACGCGACGGTTTGCTTTTTCGGGTTGGTTCACGGTATGACTGGGACGTTGGGGTGTTCTTGATCTTTTATTACACAAGTGTCATGGGTCTCTGGGTTTGCTTTAACGTACTTTCTATTTACTATTTCCCACACGTCCACTACTGGCCAGTTAGTGTTCGTCTTTGGTTTTCTGTATCATAGCCTTCATGCTCCCGGCTGGCGCCATGGGCTAAACACGACCGTGCTGCATGAGACGCGGTCATATGAATACAAACGATCAAAAAATCAACCCTTGCTCCTAGTAATGCTCGTAACCGGCTTTGTTAATCACCATACTCCCTTCTGAGGTCTTCGCTCTGTTTTGGTCGCGCGTTCGCGTCCGCGTCGTGGTGCGGCTAGTCGGCTGATCTGATGGTCCTGGTTATGTCGTTGAGTTCTGGAGTGACAGCGTGGAAGGCTCCGGGCTTTGTTCTACCTATTCTTCATCTTAGTAGCTAATGTACCCTACGTATGCATTGTGTTTCTTTCCCGCTCGTGGTTGTTTTGGTTTGCTGTAGCTTTGTTGCGGCGTGTACCTTAACATGCTGTCGACATAGATTCGGCTTCGCTCGACACTTTTTCCTTGATCTTTGCGCCATGTCGGTATATCTTTGTGATTAGATTTCATTGGGAGTACTTGTATAGTTTGTGCTTTGTGTCAAAATTTCAAGTCTTCGGCGGTTGCTGATTGACATTTAATAGTTGGTGGGAAGATGGTATACTCCCACTAAACAGAACCTGATGACAAAATATATATAAAGGATATACAAAGCGCGGATCCATTAAAACAATCTGGCCAAGCACCCTGACTGCGTATAAACATATAGCAATACCGAAACAAGTGAACCAATGTACATTTTGCCCGGACATATTTATATTGACGTGAGGCTACCATATAAAGCTGCTATTTGATATTGATATATACGGCTCGGACCCGGGTCGGTCGAGCGCAGCAATCAACCCATGCCAAGCCTTACTCTATATAGAATGTCTTGGCACGGGTTCGAGGTACAACCCAAAAGCCAAACACACCGAATAGGAACGGTCGCGTCGGCCACCCCAGAAAATAAGCAACGCGATGCACACCCCTTTCACCAAATCCTGTGCCGCCAGTAATCTGGATAGATCGTGCTCGTACCCCTAGCTCGTCATGGGTGCGCTTGTCAACCTCCGCGTCTTCCCAGGTCAGCAGCTCGCAGCCTAAGGGGCCGTACTTTAGGACAATGGACCAGCATGAGTCAGCACAGGACACGACGTTCGATTGCCACACTCGGCACGTAGCAGCACCATACTTGAAGACGCTGGAATCAGTACGCTGAAACAGCAAGGCATTACGAAATCTGGAAGGCCATGACGCATGGATTCCGAACTGGGAATGAAACTTGAAATAGTAACAAACACTCCCTAGTCATACCAGGCAATTACCCGCCATATAAGCCGAAACTGGAAGACATGACCTTATCTGTCCGATGATCGCATCCATCGTCTGACCTCAGCGAAGTCAAAGTTCGAACTATAGTCCCCACAAGCGAAGCAGAAATGTCACAGTACATCCATAGAACCAAAGTCATCGAGGGTCTGAGGGAAACCTCGAGGAGCGCGGGCCGGCATACCGGACAGAGTGCAGGCTGGCAAGCCAAGTGAGAATATAATGGGTCGACAAACGCCCAGGCGGCTTGACAAAGGAATAAAAATGGCCCGCCAGGTTGCATTACCTGATTAATTCTCACCCGCGTAGAGCAATATCCACGTGTTGTGAGGACCTGATTCGCAGCCACACTGGCGGCTACTACAAGAGAGTGATATCTTACTGATTTGAAGCGATTTACTTCTGGATCGAGAACCACACTACCGCACACAGCTATACAGATGGCAGTGAAATTCAGCAACAGCCCACACTCGGGTGCCAGGACACGTCCAGTCCGGCCCCGCGACACTACAACCATCAACCAGAACAATGGCCCTCAAAGGAGCACATACACTGGAGCAGACAATGACGGCAACGGCTTGAAGGCTGACCCATTGTGCCTTCAGGTGGATATTCCCGGAAGACCATGCCGGACCTCTATGGTCATTAGGTTGCCCGTGAGGAGGAAGATCATGAAGTACGCGAATGTGGGATCATAAGCCAAGGGTGTGACGGCGCCAAGAGGCCTAATAAACTCCCCGAGGCCAAAGGGCACTGGCTGAGATGTCGATTAGGACTGGACGTTTCTTGCTCAACCCCCGCCAGTATGAGCGGGGTGGAAGGATGAGCATATGCTTCCAAGTAGTGGAGGGACAAGAGCAGCACAGCGACCCTTCACCCATTATCCCTGGATACGCCAATAGCCTGGAAGGTGATACCAGGCTCCGACCATGGCCAATTTGTCCGACCACTTGTCGATAAGTCACTTGAGGTTCGTCGGTGGGGTTGAGCCTGGATTTTGGGAGACTCTGCCGGCTCGAACCTAGACGTTGGGCGGTGTTGCCTCCTTGTAGGGGCAGTATCGATATGAGATAGTCTAACTGGCACCAGACGATCTCTGGCATGGGGTAGGCCCTTGACCACCTTCAGCTGTTTATTAAACAAAGCTACTATTGCTCGCCGGAAAATCTGGTTTTGCAACCCGGCGTCCTGGTCAATGTGCATGCTGAGAGTTTGTTGAGAGGCATCCCCTGGTCCATGACTGCTCGCTGGTCAGGAAATTCGTCTTCCTCTCCTCCGACCCTTAAAGACTGCTCCGTCTCCCATCGCTCTGCCCGTTAGGTGTTTCAGAGATACTTCACAAATCTTGCTCAAGAGATCGATTTCGTTAACAAGTCGTCTTATCCATTGAACGTGTCAGATCGTACTCCCAAGCCAACCTGGAATCATAGCTCAGTCTTTTCCAATAAACCTGCCGCTATTGGAGCGGTGGATATACAGCTCTATAATTATGACATTGGGAACAAACTTGGCTGTTGACCCTCACACCGCGAAGGCCTTGGAAGTATTAATGAGTATACTCGGACTTGCAAATCCGACGCCCGAAACAGTGGCCTGTGTCATGGCGTTTGCGCCCCCTGTTACACTATAATTGGGTTAGTGACACCTTGCTATGTACGGTTTAGTTATCTAGCTCTAGGTTTCTCACGATGGTATTTACATATCACGGAACCATATCCATACAGTGCACCGAAACAAAAACAGCTTGCTGCAAAGCCAGTGCAGAAGCAAAAAAGAAACGGCTCCATCCGCGGATCGAACGCGGGACCTCTCGCATTTGTGCTTCAGGGTTAGCCCTAAGCGAGAATCATACCACTAGACCAACGGAGCAGTTGTTGGAAACTTGTTTAACTTGATGCAAATATGTGGATAAAAAAAAGTCTTACGCCAAGACCAGTCACGCCAATTTATCGAGGGGTCAAGCAATTTATCGAGGGGTCTCTTGACCCTTCTGTCGAAGCATGGGTTGCCCCTTGGTCTGCACAGTCTTAGTCAGCATGTCATTAGTATTTAGCTTAGCTTCCTTGTGCATCCGCACCCCTGAATACCAGACTCCTTCATGCTTCCACAATGCAGCAGCTAAAGCCTTAACTTTCTCAATGGCTAGAATATCAATGTATGTTTATCAAAAACAACCAATCAATTGCTCCGTTGGTCTAGTGGTATGATTCTCGCTTAGGGCTAACCCTGAAGCACAAATGCGAGAGGTCCCGCGTTCGATCCGCGGATGGAGCCGTTTCTTTTTTATATATTCCACTATTGGTGCTGTCATTATGTCTGCCTAATTGTCCTCTAAAAGGTAGCTAATCCTAATTGCAGGATATCCTAGTTGCAGGAAACGCTTTTTTAATAGCTCAACACTGTTTTTTCCTGATCCTGCAAGCGTCATTCTGGAAACCCTTACGTAGCCCTAGTTCCAGTTGATACCATGTATGCCTCACAGGATGACTGTACTTCAGCACATGAGTCGAATTCAGGACGACCTGACTGCCAGCCCAGCAGACCTGCTTCTTAACCAGTTCCTTTCTTGAGACTGTACTCAGCAGCCACCTTCATACGATTTGGCAATCGTCGTGCCTTGCCAAATGCTGAAGACAAACCACGATTTGTGGTCTTATCTCACCTGTTGACTTTACCAACTCTCCTATATGTACCTCAGCTATACGATGCCATGTACTGTCCTTGATTAATCCAGATTCGGCTATATCTGAATCTCAGAGCCTCGTCTACCGGATCCCAACTGATCAGCTGCTCATTTTTTGCTACAAGCTCGCAGACTTGAAAGGCCTGTCGCTGACCATGCATGCTGTTTCACACTTGAGGCTTTCACCCCCTCCTCTTTTCAACTTTAACTGAGTCCGGACGAGTCAGAGAGCGCAAGGAAATTGGGAGATAAGCGAGAGTTTCAGGTAGGCTAGTCAAAAATGGGTGGTCGTTGATATTAGGGGTGAAGCATTAGCTGAGCCCCCTCAATGAGTAAGACTTCACTCAAAAATCAATCTGGATGTCAAGGAATACCCAGATGCGAGATTTTGCGCAGTAACGGATGCTGCGAAGTCTTCTCTGCTCCGGATCATCATGACCCTAACAACTCTGAGAAACCTAGGAACAGTCGAAATCGTAGATGCCATAGCTCCTCCATACACAGGAAATATCGCCTCTAGAGGCGCACAAATGTATCACCGGATCAGGGACGCGAGCGCATTGGCATGTTTCTCCATTCGCCAGTTCGCATGGCGCCGTTGCTCGGACAGCAGTAGTGCTTTCGAGGCACCTCGAGGTCGCTCCCACAGCGGATTGCACGAATCATACACCGGTCCCCAGCCGCGCGAATGATTTCTGCTTCGCGGATACTCCGGCCCAGAGCACGAGTCTCTGACAGGCTTTGAGCTCTGCTGCGGGGAAAGTTCCCCAAGCGCCAAACTCGAGAGTAAAGGGATCAACACACACGTCCACCTGCCTCTAAGATGGAATATAGTTGGAGCACACCCCAGACTCGCACGACACAAGCTTCGTCTGAAGATTCAGGGACATGGTCCAAGTGACCCCGGGTCTTTCAGGGAGGGTTGCACTGCTTTATTCAGTACCTGCATGGTAGGGTTGCACGGTCCAAAATGACGCCGTCACCACCTATCGTTTTCCCACATGATGGTTGCAATGACCACAGGGGAGTATGCGAGCCAAGCAGCTCGATATTGCACGGGCGCTTCAGCCAGCTTTGTAATGAACCGAGGGACCTATTAGGCCATTTAGGGCTGGATAGAAGACGCGATATTCAGGGCGGTTGGTCAGTTGACTGTAGGTGGCAATTCCGCTGGGCAGAGCAAGCGCAGAGTAGGCCTGGATCTCGATCCCTAAACGATACTCCCTAGTGTTGACTAGGACCAAAATAGTAGACAATAAGTAACCAAAAGGCAGTCTTGCAAAACGCAAGCTTGGTTTAGAGGGTCATTTGGAGAGGTCATCTCCAGCTGGAGCTAAAATCTCCTAGAGCGATCCCTAAGCGCCGACAAGGATATTATTAGATCGCGGGGAATTCTCTGCGAATGAGCGTAATCTTCAGCTGCAGACAAGCCTTTGGCAGCCCAATCACAGCGCTGGACTGACTGAACGATTCTGCATCTCGATGCGCCGGCCCAACACCCCCCTTGTTCGCTCCCGATTTAGGGCAAGCTGAAGGATCTGGAGTTTGCTTGTCAGCGCATACCGAGCCCAATGGCAGAGCTGGGTCGAGCTCTTCCTTCATGGGCGCTTTTAACCGGCCTCTCACTCGACGCTGTTTATAGATCAGACCCTTGGGGTCTCGGGTAGAGATCCTCGTCGGTTTTGTCTGCATGGTCGTACCCGCCATCTTGCAGGAGGCCATCAATACCGTTCTGGGTATATAATCAACCCAGCCTCCTACGCCTTGGATTCTGCAGCCATTTCAATTCTTCAGCTTTGATTTTTGTTTTTGCATTTTCCTTGGTCAGCTGAAAGCCCTGGTGGTCATCGGTTTTCCTCTTTGTTTTGCTCTCCACTCAACTTTTCTCACATATCAGACCAGCTCACTCTCTACTCTCAACCTTCCCATTATACCCATCTCAGTTATCCATCATTGCCCGCATCCGGAATGCGTTCAGTGCTCCTTATTAGCTGCCTGGCGGCATGCTCTGCCGCTGCCCCCATCTTTGAGAACTTCTACAACTTCTCCGATGATATGGCTGAGTTCCTGGGCCGAGTGAGCAAGGCTATCCACAGCGAGGTCAACTCGTTGACCTGCGACACATCCTCAATTGCTCTCCCCTCTTTTGCCTCTGGCCTCCCAGCCCCCACCGGCCAGAAGCCCCTCTACGTCGCACTCGGACGCGGGACACAGGTGAGCACCCAGCTCGATTCCAAACCCATCCGAAGCAGAACCTAACCGGCTAGTAGAACTACACCTGCGCCGACTCAACCTCCTCCTCGACGCCCGAGGCCGTCGGCGCCGTCGCCCGCCTTTACAATGCAACATGCCTCGCCGCGAGACTCCCAAAGGCCATCGAGCTGCTCCCCGCGATTGCCTACAAGCTCACCCTCCCAGCAAACGAATACGACCCACTCCCCCCATCCAATTTTAACCTCCTCGGCCACCACTTCTTCGAGGGCAAAGTCCCCGTCTTTGACCTTGACACAACGCCGGACCGACAGCTGGGAATCGCGAAAGTGAAGAAAGAAGCCGACCTTCCCGCTCCAACGTCTGCGGTGCGTGGCGATGACGACGAAGGCGCCGTTGCCTGGCTTTATCTTTCAAGAAGCAATGGCACCGTAGGCCGGTACTCGAGCGTTTACCGCGTTGATACCGCAGGTGGATCGCCGCCTGAGACTTGTGAGGGGATGGCGCGGAGTTTCGAGGTCGAGTATGCGGCAAACTATTATATCTATGGGCAATAGGTCTTTAGCTACAGGCAGGATGGGTCGGCGGTCTGATTTCTATGTATATATCGAATTAATGAAATGTGATGAGATGTCAATGTCTTGAACTGGACTATACCCATTATCCTACTCTCTCCCTTCGGTTTCTGGCCTGTGTATCGACTCGTCGACTGCTGTTTACAGTAAATTGTGCCGTCGGGTAAGGGACTTAATATGAAAAAGCACGTAAATTGACCCATGTCGAGCAATCGCAGCAGGCTTTCAATCTAACGGCAGACATGACGGTATGGTTATGTGTAATATAATATGCTTCAGCGACCACCAAAACCGCTGCACCGTTCCTTGAGGCGGATAGTGTGGTGGTAAATTTTAGCCAATAACCCTAATTTGCTTGATGCTATAACTTTCCCGTTTTATCTCCTTCAATCGTATGGGCGGCTACCAACTCTTTATTCTGCGTTCTGGCCTATGGGACGATGGTCAGAATATATGTAGACGAGGTGCGACAATTCCCAGTTCTGATTCGTGAACGTGATGTTCGCAGTCAAACTGGGAGAGGTATAGAGAACCACGGTCGGTACCATCGGCAGTATAAACGCCAGGCATTGATGAACTAGATAGTATATACTTGGATTACTCATATTTATATCTGGATGGAAAAGTGCCTCATATCTTCTGTAAAGATGAACTGGCTTGTGAAGCGAGGTCCAGGAAGGCCAAGTTAGGGCTTAGGAAGTCACCACACCCCGGGTATCCACCAAATTACATACATCTTCCAGTGACTCTACAATAACCTGAGAACAGCCTCTATAAGTATGCACTAACTGTCGCCGCGTAAGGAGCTCCTCTTACAAAAAATGATCGAACAACTGAATTAGTAATGACAGATGCAAGTTCAAGTCCAGCAAGTAAGCCTCAGGGCCCTGTCATCATTCTATATCATTCATTCCTAGAAAACTACAGTTCTAGCTTGCAGACTCAGGTCTACTTAGCCTAGGTTCCATATTTCCTACCTGCCCGTAGATTATGCCTCTCGCTACTAAGTATCTCCCCAAAGATTTGCTCAAAAAACATTGCCCCAGAGATGACGGTACTTAATACTCGGCGGTCGATTAGGGTCCCTGTAGTAGCCTTCAGCTCAACCGGGCATCCCATCCCCTCCAGAGTTGTCCCAATTCACGAACATCCATTCGTTTGGAAGGGCGGTACTATCGACATCGTAGCTCATACTTTGATCTTGTACAATTGAATTCCCAGAATGCCGGGCAGAATAAACTGGTCAGCTAGTGGTAGGGGTCAGCTAGGCACGTCATCTTTTAAATCGGGGCCAGTGAGTCTCACGGTCATGGAAACTCATATTGTCCGGTGAAGTGTTATCTAGGTCAAAGTCGCCGGTCGAACCGGGCATGGTCATGACCGGGCGATTATTGCCGGCGTGTTTATCGAGGCCGAGGGGAAGATCGCCTCCGCTCGCTCTAACCCCAATCCTTGAAAGCACAATACCAACAGTGTCTGCAGCTCTCTTTGCTTCTTTCGAAGCGGAGCTCCTGCGTATCCAGACTGCTCTCGCACGCTGGAGCGCCCGTAAAGTCTCATCTTTCCTCTCCATTGCTTGTTCGTGGTGTAACAAGGAGCACAAGATCATTGCTGCCGTGAGGAACTGGTGATTCATGAGGGAGGTGAATCGCCAGCGCATCGCGTGGAGTTGACCTCCAGCGCGAGTTTCCTCGTCGAGCACACTCTGAAGCTCGAGAGAACCCATTGATGCATCAATGCAAGCTTGCTGTGAGTGACGAAAGCTGTCCTCATTGTTAGAGGGGGACTGCCCGCCCAGGAATCGCTGATGTAGCATCATTTGGCCCTTGTAGATCAAATGTCTGATAAATAGTCGAGCAATAATAACCTGTGGCGAATCAGTCACACTCGCTGCTATTGGCTTCCACTTCAGAGGTGCAGGGATGCTAGCAGCAGCATCATGCAGGATCCGGTCGACCTGCATAACCTCTTCGTAGGAGCAGAGCTTTACCCTGTGTGTGAGATCGGCAACGATACCGAGGGCCTTAAGTACCCGTCTACGAGCGATGATGCCCAATGAGGTTGTAAGTTCGGTTTCCGGTCGTGAAGGCGGCAGTTCTTTGGTGTCTTCATCGAAATCGGCGTCGTTCAGGTTCCGCGGCTCGGCCGTATCACACTTCCAGTCGGAGATCATCCGTGGCATCCCCATTTGATTTGAGATCATGATATCGCTCATAAGCACAGTTGCCCATACGCGGCGCCGCATCTCACCACGAAAAGGTGAGATTCCAGGAAAGTGGTTGGGATCACGATGGTAACCCATGCGCATCGCGAGGTTGACCTCTATGGCGAGGAGGAACCACATATCCTTGTTCGCATCCGTGCATATGCAGAATTCGGCGTATATATAGTTGATGACCGTTTCCAGTACATATGGACCCGACTTTGTATATTCGCCCATGATCAAGCATTGAACGGTTTTTTAGCGGTAGAGGTCAAACAGGAGAGATTGCATTTCTGCTTCCGGATTATCAGCCTGGTTTGAGGCCACACATGCAAGACATATCATGCTGAACAGCAGCCCGACCCACATTATGGGGACAGCCGAGGGGTCGGCCCAGAAGGCCTCGTACTACGGCCTGTTAGTATGGAATCTTCAAAGCATATGATGGCGGGATAGTTCGAACTCTAGCACTTGCCTCGCGTAAGAAAACGGGCCCATGGACAGCAGCTGATTTTACCAGAACATGTGAGCCATAGATCGTCAATAGTATTGGTGGACGCACCAGAGGAGACGAGATCCAGGTAGTTAAAGTAGCGGGATATGTAGCGATCAACTGCGTATCTTGGAAGCAGCGCCGCGAGGATTTCCTCTCGAGATGCCGGTCGGCAACGCCCATATAACAATATTGCACCATATCGGTTCTGACCCGGTGCATTTGAGTCTCTACTACCGCCAATGTTCTCGGGTTCATCCGCAGCCTCACCTGGATTCTCTACCAGCCGCCGTTGTTCCTCCCTGTCCACATGGTCTTTTAGATCGGCTATTCCTTCCAAGACGGCAACCCAGTGATCCCCTCCAATGTAGCGCAGCTCTGAAGCGCTGATTCGCATGCTTCCACACTCTGAACGCTCATCCATCGGAGTGTCTTCCAGCAGTGTATCTGTAGAGGTCGGCACCAGTTGCCGCACTCCTGCGTCAGTATTGGCATGCACGCTAGCAACGGCAGCAGAGTTTGACATGGCAGACATAACAAGGCGTTCCAGTTGAACTAGACGATCATGCATATTCGACTGTGCCGTCGGGCCTGTCTTCGATGAATCGCCAGCAGTTGAGCCATTCTCCGGATATGTACATGTCTGACCGCGTGAGGCACAAAAAGAGCATGGCCTCTTGCGGTCGCATCGTGATCTAGACAGTCAGTGCCACAAGTAGTGTGAATGATGCTGCAGATTGCTTACTTCCGACGCCTGCACTGGTTGCACGACAGCTGCGGCTTCTCTCTGCGCCGACTGGGGTTGTACTGCGACTGGGATGATTTTCCACCGTCAGGATGAGCTACAAACTGGGAGGACTTCATGGGCGAATAAGTATTGTGATGATTTGGAGAGGAATAGTTGATTGAGGAGAGGGGAGAATGGTGTTGGTAGTGTTATGTGCCTGAGGCATAAACACACTGCTGTTTCCCTTTCGGGCATTCGTAGGTATACGCACGTGACAGCCTTGTCCCCTCCCAGAGAGATTAGTCTTTCTCTCTTCCTGTTCCTTCAAGATACAGGTCGACCTTACAGTCGTGAGCTAGTCGGATAGACGGGGCTGGATTATAAGGCGACAGCTCGCCAATGCTAGGTCCTCCAGGTAAATCATTATCTGCGATCGTCCGATCCGACCCTCCGATCCTCCGATCTGCTATGCGTCCACTATATGGCGAAGAGATGTTTCCTCCGCCACGTCCCCGACCCCCTACGACCAAATTATGCAGTCAATTCTAGTATGCTATCGTCCTATCTCCGGTCTCTTCCATCTATTTAATGCCTCGATGGCGTCTCTCAGCTTGCAAAGGGTGAGAGTTCGATTGGCTTTGATCCTATTCATTCTCGTATTGCATCGACGTCTACGCATCAGCCAAAAGCACTAGGATGACTCCAAAACAACTGGAAAAGGGTAACCTGGAAAATCGTACTTACCCAGAGACCGATGTTGTCGACTGGGACGGAGAGGACGATCCGACCAATCCTCGCAACTGGTCAGAGCCCAAGAGATGGGCGCATGTTGTTACAATCTCTATTCTGGCTCTCATCACGTACGGCGTCTCTCTATGCGCAATTAAGGTGCCCATTGGCTAACATTTCTGTAGGAACATGGCCCCTACGATGTGCGCTCCGGGCGTCACGGCAATTGAGGCTGACTTGCAGATAAGTTCCAGTGTTGCCAGTACACTTGCGGTCACACTGTACGTACTGGGAATCGCGATTGGCCCTATGTTTATGTCGCCACTCAGCGAGCTCTACCGCCGTGCGCCTGTTTACCACGCCGCCAACATGATGTTCGTGGCCTTTATCGTTGGCAGTGCGTTAAGCCAGAGCCTCGCCCAGTTTCTCGTCTTCCGGTTCTTCTCCGGCTGCGCTGGTGGTACCCCGATGGCGCTTGGCGGTGGAACGATTGCCGATATCACAACTATCCAGAAACGAGCGGCGGCAATGGCGTTGTTCAGTATGGGACCTCTGACGGGACCGGTAAGTCGCTCGCTGTCGCTCCCGCTCCCGCTCTCTAGGCTTTATTCTGTGCAAGCATCGGCTTGGCTAATGAATCCGTTTAGGTTCTCGGTCCAGTCATCGGAGGCTTCGTTACCGCAGGAATGGGTTGGCGTTGGACGTTCTGGTTGCTATCTATTCTGGGAGGGGTGGCCGGAGCGACGGCGCTGGTTGTCATGCGGGAGACGCACCCTAAAGTCATTCTGGAGCGCAAAGCAGCCAATCTACGTGCTACTACTGGCGACTTGAAACTGCGTTCCAGGCTTGCCAGTGGTACTCCGCTCTCACCCGGACAGGTCCTTCTCCAAATTCTGATCCGACCACTCATGCTGCTTTTTGGATCGCCTATTCTACTCGTCATATCCCTCTACGTGGCCTTGGTGTTTGGTGTGATGTACCTTCTCTTTACTACCTTTCCTAGCGTCTTCGAGGGTCAATACGGGTTCAGCACGTCTGTATCCGGGCTGGTATACCTGGGTCTGGGTGTAGCATTAGTCGCTAGCATGCTTCTATTTTACGTTCTCAATGAGCGGGTACAGGCGGCACAGATGAAAGCAGACGGAGTGCAACAAGTTCGACCAGAGTACCGGCTGCTCCTGATGATCTGGTTCAGCCCGTTCGTCGGGGTGGGCCTGATCATCTACGGCTGGACAGCATACTACAAGGTTCATTGGATCGTGCCTATAATCGGCACTGTCTTCATGGGGTTCGGAGCCTTTTTTGTGATTGTAGGTCTCTCACAATATCTAAGGAACTGATGCTAACAATTGGTCATTTAGATGCCGGCACAACTCTACCTGGTCGACGTATTTGGGTCCCAGGCGGCAGCCTCTGCTCTAGGCGCCAACAACCTGTTGCGCTACATCTCAAGTACCTTCTTGCCACTGGCGGGGCCTGCCATGTACCGTAGAACTGATTACGGGTGGGGGAATACGTTACTAGGGCTCCTTGCACTTGCATTCGTTCCGGGGCCTCTTTTGTTCTATCGATACGGTGAGCGTTTGCGCAACAACTCTACGCGACGTATAGAATGAACTGAAAACGATGCATCATCTGAGAGGAGTCGACAAGGTCTGGCGCACTCTTTGTAGTGCGGACGACTTGGAGTATGGCAACAGATTCGTCTACGAGGCCGCGGAATTCAGCTGAAGATGCGGTACCATTACTTTCAAACAGAATGTCTCGATCCATACCGTCTGGCCTGCAGAATTTGAGCCCACAGCAAGCTCTTGACGTTATGATTAGATTCACGCTTGAAGTCCGGACTGACATATGCCGAGCAGCACTACTAAAATCTGGCCTGGGCAATGTTACCAAGTACTTCATATGGAGTAGCTGTATATGCAACACCCATTGTGATCTTTTATTATGCCACACAACTACGGCCTCATTATCCTGTCCTCCCATGTCCTCTAGTCTACAATATTAACGTTGAAAGAACAAAAGTGGTGCAAGCTCAGCCCTGGACTTTGCCCTGATCTGTCCCCACGGGTTTGTGTAAATCCTGCCGCAGATTTCGCAAAAACGCTCTGGATATTACCGTCCAGCATTTGGCTAAGCACAAGCTTTGACCTGTTACCTGACTTGATGCGCTTGCAGATATGAGGTCTTTGAGATTATGACCACCGCTAGGTGGCTATCGTCTCCCTTAGTGGCGTGCTGATGATATTTCATGCACGATTGATTTACATCCGTACCGGCATGCCCGCAAAAGTCCAGCGAAGCTTCGTGCAATGCACCTTTTCTTGGAAGATTCTTGCTCGGGGTATAGTCCATTCCTCCGTGGTGGAATATCCAGCGGTTTTAATTGGCAACTGTTTATCGAATCTGTAGAGTTATGCGGCAGCTGTATCTTTCAGCTCAGGATCTCTTTTCGCGCTGAATCCGCTTGCGATGCTACCAATGAACAAACCTTTCTTGTAGACGGCCGGTATAGCAGTATAATATTGACCTGCGGATATTCTTTCTTTTCTTCTTCTTCTTCTTCTTTTTTCTTTTTAGAATATAGAATAAAATTGCTTAACAGAGGTTAAATAAGTTTGATTTAGCTAAGATATATTTAGCAGGAGGCCGGTGGCCATCTTGATCCGGCCTGGCACGCTGGGCTATTATGCCTGTTGAGAGAACGCTTACTTCTAATAAAGAACCCAAGGGCTGAGCATTCCTTAGCTACTGCTATTCTTGGTTTTGGTATTATGGATTGGTTCAATGACCGGACTACATGACCTTCTTCCACTTCCAAAGCGAGGTGGAATTGCAATACTGCTTCAAGCCGGTCATGCCCCATTCACTGCCGAGGCCGCTCCATTTATGCCCGCCGAATGGAACGTTCGGAGCGACATCAAAGTGCGAGTTGAGCCAAACGCTGCCGGCAGACAGTTGCCTGCCGATTCGCTCCGCCCGATCGAGATCCTTGCTCCAGACGGAGGCACCTAGCCCGTCTTTCAGGCTGTTGGCGCGTGCAATCACATCCTCCTCGTCAGACCATTTGAGAAGAGGAACGATGGGGCCGAAGGGCTCCTCGAGGACGATACGCGAATCTTCAGGAGGGTTGTCAATGATGGCAGGGCTGATGTAATAGCCCTTGGAGTTCTCGAATACCTTGCCCTCGAGAGCCTGTTTCCAGTTGCGCTTTCCGATCTCAGAGTACATGTCTTTGACTTTTTCGTACCTTTTACTCTGATTAGCTTGAAGTCTCCAAAAAATTCAAAATCAGGGAATAAATATATGAAAAAAACTTACTGCATGCTGTTCTGGATCGGCCCGACGAACGCGTCTGGCTCAAACCCGTCTGCGGTCTTGATCGACTTTGCAAACGCGACCATAGCGTCACGAAAGGCATCGTAGATACTCTCGTGGATGTATACCCGTTTAATGAGCATACAGATCTGGCCGGAGTTGAGGAACGCGAGACTGGTGATCTTGGGCACAATAGCATCGATATCAACATCCTCACAGATGATAGCCGGGTCGTTGCCCCCGAGCTCCAGAGTCACGCGTTTCAGTGTTTTGGCGCAGCTCTGCATGACCAGCTTCCCCGTAGCGCTCGACCCTGTAAATGTAATCTTATCAATGCCAGGATGCTGCGTAAGTATCGGACCCAGCTCGTCGCCGCCGCTGAGCACCTGGAGGACACCCGGCGGGAAGATGCGCATGCCAATTTCGCCGAGCTTCAGATCGCAGTAAGGCGTGTACGGGGACGGCTTGATGATCATAGTATTCCCGGTGATGAGGGCTGGGCCGACCTTGCCCAGGGCGAGCAGGACCGGCCAGTTCCAGGGAACGATGCCGCAGCACACGCCCAGCGGCGGAAAGGTCTGGGTGATAGAGCGCTCCTCGTTATCGTCCAGGAGCTCGTCCTTGACCTCCATTGTCACAAATGTGCGCAACCACTGCACGCTCATGTCGAGCTCCGTCTGGGCCAGGCTCAGAGGCTTACCCTGTTCCAGGACCAGCAGTTTCGCCAATGGCGCACGCTCTGCCTCCACGGCATCCGCATACGCGACCAGAAGCCGCGAACGCTCCTGGAACGGAAGCCGGGACCACGACTTGAAGGCAGTACGGGCGTGCTCTACGGCGCGGTCGACATCTTCCTCTGTAGCCCAGGGCACCTCATATAAGGGCTCGCCGGTGGAAGGGTTGGTGGAGTGACGGGTCCTCGCGGAGGGCACGAACTGGTTATTGATGATGTTCCCCGGATAATGCTTGGACTCGTCAGATGCGCTCTACCTTAAGCCTGGTGGTTAGGGACTGACCGTAGTATCGATCTGAGAAGACATCCTAGATTCGTAGACTCGTAATCGTATTGATATTGGTATTTTTGGTAATTATGGTGGGGGTTGTACAGAGTGGTACGACGGCAGAGATGACGTTGACTGGGAAGTTTGGCTGGATGTCCACTGCGATGTCAACTGGGATCCCTGTCTCTTATAAAGCCGTACAGCGGGGTACAGAATCAATTACAGTTGCATTTGCGGGGACGTCTGGCCATTGTTGGGGGCGAAAATTCAGCCAGTATCAACCAAAACCAGACAAAACCAGCCAAACCAGCTAAACCAGCAAAACGAGCCAGTTAAACCTCGGGAGAGCTGTGACGGTGACTGTGACATTTACTGACAGCCGGCCTGAGAGCTAAGCTGACAGTCTGGTACAAGTACGCCCCCACAGCGGCACTGGCCGGGCGTCCCGCAATGTACGTACGCCAAAGTACTGGCATTGCAGATTGCTGGAAGATAGTTCCGCGCTCGCTATGCCATTTTGCGCAACTGCTAACGATCGTTCAGCCATTATATTGCAAGGCTGACATCCAGAGGTTTCAACTGTCGGTCCTTTTCTATCTCTTTTTTCTTTTTCTTTTTTTTTTCTTTATCTCTCCTTTTTGGTCCGTCTCATTTTTCATTTTTATTGTTTTCCTGTAATTTCTGAACTCTCATTACCTTTAGGCGGCGATTCCCTCATGTTTCGAGACTGTACGATACGAGCAGTCCTCCGTTCCGTCTCGGACGCTATCGCTGCCGCTATTGGGTGTGTATTGAAATCTTACTGAATTTCAAGTGCTCTTTCGGGATGTACAGATAACACGGAATATTTCCGCGCAGACTACTTATCTTTCAAGCATTCTAGGGATTGCTAGCTGTCCCTTCCCGCTTGGCTCGCAGTAGCCCAGGGTCGAAGAACTGGACGGCAGCCACCGGCTGGGGGTTGGCATGAACCGGCAGGTCTAGGTACAAGCAATGCTCAGCGTACAGCAATGCATAAGTTTCCGCTGCATCTTTTGTCGTCTGGTGTGGGGAAAGACTATATCTGACGGCGTTTGCCATTGGAATCAGTCCAAACTCGAGGAAGCAGTGACCATCCAGGGTTGTTTGGCCAGAAAGCAGGCAAATGAATTATTACGTCTTCTCGCCATACACTGGATGCCGACCAACAACCGGTCTGTGTTCAGACCAGAAAATGGCCCTATCCAGCACTGTCGTGTGCAGAGTATTGCTGCCTTACTGGACGGCCAGAGGATCAGGGATCAGGTGCCTGACATTGCTCTGATCTTGGTGGGGTCTCTGCTGACGGCCGTCTGGGTGAAGAACCAGACGGCTCGAAACAGCTGGGCTTCTACCGGTATCCAGGAAGGCTTTATGCAGCCGCTGCGTAGCTGGTGAAGTGCCTGCGATATTTAGCAGTCGCTGTTAAGATCGGAGGCATTATCCATACAGACGCTATCTCGAGGAGTCGAGACCCTTGATGACTCCAGGAAATACCTGGGATCAGGTCGCTGCAGACAGTCCTGGTGATTGGTGCACCTTGGCGTCTGCATTGGGATACCTCGAACTGCATCTGATGGTGCGGACAGAGCCATGAACTAACTGTAATGCTCTCTGTAGCCTCTCAACATGGAGACCTGTAGCTGGGCAAACTCCTCGATACAAGACAGCAGCTGAGACAAACAGGCTGAGAAGGCGATGCAGCATCTGTATGTCAGTTCAGAATGATGCAAGGAAAAATAGAAGAGCCATGAAGTAGGCTGCCTGCTCGTACGCGGATACGCAACTCCAATCCAGTGGCGAGGTGCTCTTACACCTTCCTCGATATTTCTCTCCGTCAACAATATTTTTCCATAAATCAAGCATGACCGTATATAGTACCCTTTCTTCATCTATGCACCCTGCAGAATCCATCTCTTGGACCCTGAGCTTCCTGATCATGCACCACTGCCGCCTTGTCATTCAGGGTTCGTTCCATTGGAATCGGAAGCAGCCGATCATTGCCAGCTTTTCCGGATGATGAAACGACGGAAATGCTTTTCACTCCAATAACATTATTCGCTCCTGCGCCTTCATTTAAGATGGACGCTCGGCGCGCCTTTTTCTGACCGCGCTCGCGGCTCCTCCCGTGCTGAATCGGGATGGTTGGTCTGGAGGCTGCATGCGATTCGAGGGGAAACATGGGGTGCGTTTCTTGGCCTGGGGAAACTTCTTCAGGAAGCTGTATCACTCTAATCATTCTATACTCGGTGTATACAGGTGCCGAGATGGTCAACGCTGCTTACCGGGTCTGGGATCGTCTATAAAACCCTCCGGAGAGTTCACCAGGAAGAGGAATGCGATACAGTCCAACGCACTTTCTTGCAGTCTCTTTGCGATCTACTACCTCGGTTCATAGTTTCTCAGCTGCACAATGAGGTTCACCCCTCTCTTCCTGCTGGCCGCTGTGGCCATTGCCTCCCCTGCGCCGGACCTCAACGCCCGTCATGAATTGACCCGCCGCCAGGCCTCAGAAAGCTGCCCGATCGGGTACTGCACACAGAACGGTGGCACTACCGGTGGTGCGGCCGGTGACACCGTGACCGTGACCAATCTGGCCGACCTGACTGAAGCCGCCGAGAGCGATGGGCCGCTGACGATCATCGTGTCTGGGTCCATCTCGGGCAGTGCCAAGATCCGCGTGGCCTCAGATAAGACGATCTTTGGAGAGTCGGGTAGTTGTACGTCTTCTCTTTCCAGGCAAAAAGGATAGAAATTAGATTCGTGGACGTCGTTGACTTGGGCGTAGCTATCACCGGTATCGGATTCTACATTCGCCGCGTCAGCAATGTCATCATGCGGAACTTGAAGATCAGCAAGGTCGACGCAGACAACGGCGATGCCATTGGCATTGATGCCTCCTCCAATGTCTGGGTCGATCATTGCGACCTCTCTGGAGACCTCAGCGGTGGGAAGGATGACTTGGACGGACTGGTCGATATCAGCCATGGCGCGGAATGGATCACCGTCTCGAACACTTACTTCCACGACCATGTCCGTCTACCCAGCCCCTTTCTGGCCCAAGACTACTAACAATGAGCAGTGGAAAGGTTCCCTTATCGGCCACTCCGACAACAATGAAGACGAGGACCTAGGCCATCTGCACGTCACCTACGCTAACAACTACTGGTACAACGTGTACAGCCGTACACCCCTGATCCGGTTCGCCACAGTGCACATCATCAACAACTATTGGGACAGCCTGATCGACACGGGCGTGAACTGCCGTATGGATGCACAGGTGCTGATCCAGTCCTCCGCGTTCCACAACTGCCCCGACAGAGCGATCTTCTTCGCCGACTCAGACTACACCGGGTATGCTGTCGTAGACGATGTTGACCTGGGCGGCTCGAGTAACTCGGTGCCCGAGGGAACCCTGACGCCTAGCTCCTTGCCTTATGCGGCCATTACTGCGCTGGGATCTGGCCAGGTTGCAAGCGTGATTCCGGGTACAGCCGGACAGAAATTGTAAGTCATTGAGCGAGCGCATAGCGCCATGCAGGCTTGGATGGACCGTCTGTGCTGGGATGTTCATCTCCTATTAGGTAGTTCATGCTGGAACTTCCAGACCGGATGGTCCAACATCAGCGACGTTTGTAGTGCTTTGAGTTGATCATTTTATATGAATCGTCTGAATGGACTATATCAATATGATATCGGGTACTCGTAGCAACGGTAACTAGCCCAGACACCTTGCGGACTGACCCCGGGTCCGGCCACTGAGCTTGTAGCCACCAGGTCAGAGGCTGGGCGTAGTAGTGCTGACTGCAGCACAAATGTTGCAATCAGACTTTATTACCAAGCATCCACTATCTCTCAGACTGCAACCTTAGTTTATGCTTGTTTCTTGTACATCGGGATGCTCTTTTGCAATGCCGTAGAATAAGTCAACGGGGACTTGGCCATGGAAATATAGAGCTTGTTTGTCCGACGAGCTGTTATTCAGACCATCAAGACCTAGCTTATTATCCGGTCCTATAAACTAGCTTGTCGGCCTGGTGGAGCTGTTTTTCGCCGCGCTGGAGGAGCGGCCAACGGAACTTCTCACAGGAAGAGAGCAGTTGTAATCTATTCCAATTAAGCCATTTCTTATCGTTTATTTTTCTTCCCCTTTCTCTTGTCTTTAGTAATCTGCTTCATAAAGCCCAGCTCGTCGACAGTTAATCGTTCCGGTCCCGGTGACGATGCCAGTGATCTAGCAAGATGGACACGGAAAGGGCATGGCCTATGTGGTCCTCGAATCTGCGAATTTCAAGGCTAGACCATGAAATGGTCTCGCTGACCGGTCTCCACATTGTACCTTGAGACTTTATGTACTTCGCTCTGGTAGCCGCCGGGAAGCATATATGCAATGTTGATATGGAAATGACATGTGATGCTCATTCTGTACACCAGTTGTACAGAATAAGACTGCTGGCTTACGCCATGTGATATTGTGGCTTGGCCAAGATCTCCAACCCCTGAGGGTCTGACCCTTCAATGTATCGTATTAAGAGATTGAAGAGGGTATCTATCATCAACAAGATAGATAATCAACCGTCATATGGTGTTTGATCCTTAGTAGGCTATGTTCGTGTAGTTGATCCAGTCCCACTTCTGCCCTTCCCCCTTTGAGCATATATGCGTACCCACAACAAAGGTATTAGCGGCTGCCTGCCGCTGGTGACGGATTTTTGCTTTCTAGCCTCGTACTGATTAAGAGATATCAAGTGTGAGACTGCATCTCAGATCTTTGGTCCTCATTTATCCCTTTCGTCTATATATCAGTCTATGTCTGATATTTCATCAAACCCAGACAAACTCCCTCTTTGCCAGTTGCTGCCCGAAATTATCGCGGCATAATAAGTTTGAAGATACTGCTGACAAACCCGGGATGAACCCTTTGGGCCAACCAACCCTCGTCGCTTGCACAAAGCACATGTATTTACTTTAGCCATCATTTGACCAGGCTGACTTGGTCGCTTACCTAAATGTCTGGATTCGCCAGGCGGCGCCATGCCCCTTCCTCGAAATGCCCTTATACCTCTACGACCCCAGGCTCAGGGCCTGGAGATCAAGTCCCATTGAGCCTAGCGAGGTCACGTTAAACCACAAAAGGTTCATGCGGAAGAAATGGTTATGCCCTGAGATTATGTAATACATGGCGCTTGGACCAAGCCAGGGCAGCCGCTGACGTCATTACTGGGCTCTCATCTAACAATCGCAGTGCAAGGGCGCCGCGTAGTTTCCTCAAACCTCTTGCTCTCGATCTTTGATCGCTTCAACCCTTTGAGCATGACGTCAGATTTTCAAGGGCCACCACGAACACTTGCCCCATTGCCCGTTTCGCAGTATCTTGGCCAGCCTCGCCCTGTTCCCCGGATCTCGAAACGGTCAAACGCATGCACGGCATGCAAAACGCGAAGAATCAAAGTAAGCAGAACGAAATTTCCTCCCGCCACACAGAATGGCCAGTGGTTGACATGGTACGTCCATTTTGTAGTGTCGCGGGTCCAAGCCATGTGACAACTGCGCTGCAACCAATCGCACCTGCGTATTCTTGGTTGAGAATGACCGACGCAGAAAAAATGCACTCAGACGTGCAGAGCAAGAGCTCAATACGGTCCAGCAGCATCTAGACAGGATCCTTGAGGTGTTCAAGGCAGGCGACAAGACGCAGCTCGACTATCTCCTTGCCACTGCCGCGGAATTTCGCACCGCCTCAACCTTAGGCCCTGCTTTGCAGGATGGTATGTTTGCAGGCATCGATCAGGTATGTAGAGCCATCGCTAGAGCTGGAGCGCTATTGTCGTTCTCGCAGTCCTAATGCCGTTTCTAGCTCTCGGACATTCCCGGCATCGATGGGGAGAGGCGGACCTCTGAAAACACAGGGGAGGACTTCGCCACTGACGGGCACATGGTATGTCGACCATGTTTCATGTTTCGGGTGTTACTCTTTGCCTTCTAGTAAAGAAATCAAGTTGATACGGATCTCCTGATTCAAAACAGTCTGCTCCCGGACTGCCCGAGTCCAGTTGGAGCACGCCTCCTTCCTTTCCAACGCCCTTTTTCATCCCCGTGGGGATCCCAGGTCAAGGCGAGTTCCTGACCAAGGATCCCAACCGCGACGAAGCCAGTAGAGCTACAGGCTACATTGGCAGCTCCTCGGAGATTGATTGGCTGCAAGAGCTAGGTAATAAGGTCAACAACTCGACCAAGCATACAGGGCAACAATGCTGGCCCAATATTGATGATTCCGCCGCGGCGATGAACTACCATTTGGACTATACTCCGCTACCCGAAACTATTCCCACCGACCAAAGGTCGTTGCCGCCGAAGCCATGGGCGAAAACCCTGGTCGGCCTTTTTTTCGAAACAGTCTATCCTTCGTTTCCAGTTGTCAGTAAATCGTTATTTATTATCCAATTTGAACAGGCTTATACCTTCTCTGCGGTTCAGCCATCGCGAAAATGGCTTGCTGTCCTCAACCTGATACTGGCGCTGGGCTCCAGGTACTACCAAGAAACAGAGCCGGTCTCTGGACGGGACGTCGATGATCGCGTCTACATATCGCGGGCACTTGCTCTAGCCAGTACTCCTGCTACGCGTACCAGCTATGCAGGCTTACAGCAGGTCCAGGTTGAAGTCCTGCTAGCGATCTACTATCTAGCCTCGGGCCATGTCAACCAGTAAGAGCTCCCCCTTTCTGTCTTTTAATGAACGCTAACGCCTGACTTGGATAGATCATGGCAGACTAATGGCCGTGCTGCCCGCTTGGCTATCTCTATGGGCCTGAATCTCTGGGCGGACGGGGACCAGATAGACCCCGTATCGAAGGAGACGCGAACGCGGATCCGGTGGTCTATCTTCACCCTGGAGCATGCCCTTTCAGGCATGACTGGTCGGCCGTCGTGCATCGACAGTCAATTCATGTCTGTGCGTTTACCGCTGCCGTTCGACGAGGCCCAATTCCAAACCCCAGGAGTGGAAGAATTGCTGAAAGCATCCGCTGCGCGTGAACGCAAGCTCCAGTGGACTGTGCATGCGACCGACGCCGAACTGGACGCGAGGGACCAGTGGTTCGTGACTATTCGCCCGCGCCAGTCTCTCTACTTCTTCCATCTGGTCGACCTTTCTGTCATCATGCAAGCAGCCTCAAGAGCCATTTACTGTTTAACCACCGCCAATGACGGTGCCGAGGGCAATATTACTTTTTATAGGGGAAAGCTCAAGTCGTGGCTGTCTAGCCTGCAGCCAGCATTCGCTTTCACTACCGACAGTGCCAACGCTCGCCGCCGGAGCTCTGGTGAGATGCCGGTCTTGGCGAGCCACTGTCGCGAAAGAACCGGTCTCGCCTTAGCCTACTATAGTTCCCAGGTCGTATTGACTCGTTCATGTCTTACCTATCCGGAGGTGCAGTTTGGGACGAGTGCCCAAACTTCTCGGTCTCGGTTCGGAGACGATACGGCCAAATCTTGTGTCCATTTCGCTCTTGCTCTTGTCTCTGTTCTTCCCGACCAGCCAGACATGAAATGGATCTCGAAACTGACTTCGTGGTGGTTTTTATTGCACTCTATCATGCGCGCATTGACGGTCTTGCTTATCCAACTTTCAATCGGCCAGGTGCCGGTGCGGAGCATATCAGGCGAGCGGGAGGGCATAGCAAGGGAAGGAGAGGGTAGCGATGCAGTTCGCGACGCAATAAAAAAGATCCTTCTCTGGCTACACAGTATGGCCAAGCAAGACCCTAGCTCGAAGCGCGCGTTTCATATCGGCCAGAGAATTTTCGCCGCCATCGCGCGCACGAACGGGCTTGATCTGCAAGGCGTGGCGTCCGTCTTAATGGCGAAAGAAGAGGCTTCAAACCTTGAAGATTTGGACCGGGGCAGTTTCTATCCCGAGTCCTCGAAGATGCAGGTGGATTTTGCGGACTGGGGCCCCGACGTTACGGGGTCCGAGAGCGGCTATGAGCAGGATCAGGTTCCTTTCGTTGACCCAGCCTTGTTGTCATTTGAAGAGTACAGGTTCTAAGCGGGCCGAAGTTTCATGGCGTCTGCCCGTCGCGGCTGGACATACTCTCTCCTATGCCTTTTCGTGGGTAGATCAGATATTGAACCCCACCACTGCTCAAAAATTTAGGGTTATAAGATGTATTTCAAAGTCCAGACGAACTAGACTGAATCTTCGAGCGAAGACCATGAGAGTCGCCAGGGGTGAAATAAATTCTATCTCATCATATGATTAATATATCGCAATGTTCAGAGCCCAAGCGGCTGTAACATCTGTAACCCCTTCCTAGTCCGAAAAAACCACTCTAAACATCAGACATAAGTTAAAAGCTACGGAGTATTCTACCCTGCTCACTCCCGGGTAAGATAAACAGCTCCGTCACCATACCCCCTGAGCTTCTCCTTCAACTCCTCAACCGCCTCCGGTCTGAACCCGAAGCGCCCCCAGAAAGCCTCCGTGCCATAAACCGATACTAAACAGGTCCTCGAGAACCCCTTCGCAGCCGCAACCCCTAGAAGGCGGCCTATCCCCTGCGCAGCGAGACCCTGCCCCCTCAGTCCCGGCAGGACCGCAACATCGTGGATATAGTACTCACCTGCATCAGCGGGGATCTCACCTAGCAGGGTATTCAGTGCTGGCGGCTGGTGATGTCGGATTGGATGCGAGATGGCGTAGCCGTGAAGCTCGCCAGTTTCGTTAACGAGGGCCAGACACCCGTCCGGGTAGAGGGCGACGCGCTCAGCGAAGATGCTAGCACGTTCTGGTAGGTCTGGGTGAATGGTATTTGCGACGTGCATGAGGTTGTTGATGTCGGATGCGGTTAGGTTGCGCCAGACTGCTGCTGGTGTGGGGGCCATTTCCGGCTGTAATTGGAGATACGGTCTGATTGTGGTAGTCTGCGAATGTAGGTCAGTAAATAGTGCGAATGACTGATTGTGGTCACAGGGAATCTGCAGTGTACTTGCGAGCTTTCAGGTCTGATTGGAGAGCCAGGAGCTACCTCTCTAGGGCACGGAATGATAGGCGAAGAAAGGTGCAGCTTTCGAGGATCCAGGAAAGAAGAAGAGGGGCACGCAGAAAAGGATCCGCTAGGGAAAAGCGGGGAAATACGGCACTATTTAAATATACGAGCGAAACATTAAAGGAGCATTTGCTGCTACTCATCGACTTATTTCCCCAAGCTGCGGAAGCGTGTGATTTCTCTTGTTTATAAAGACAAACCAAGACAAGTGCTCTCAATGCATGAAAAAACTCTATAACGCCATTCAGTATCTAGGATTGAGATCAAATGGCATCAAAATGAATCACATAGGGCTCACAAGTGCGGCTGGATGGCCTCTTTCCAGCACGGGCCATAGGAAGGTATCTCATGAAGCTGAGCCAGAAGCCTCTATGCCAGGGAGACGGAGAAATATATTTGGTACCTAGACAGTCCAAATTGACAGGTTGATTGACGGTGAGTTTTCATTTACCATTTTGCGGCCGTTTCCAAAGAAGGTTCTTATTGATAAGTCTCGGTAACAGCGCAATCCTTCTGGTTAGACTATGAAGACGTTCACTCGCAGAGTGCCCCCCAGTCAGACATACATGGACACTCAGACCTGGCACCGGGCCCTCTCTAACTACCCAGCAAAGAGTGACAATTGAATACGAAGAACATATCATGGATGGTAGGCCGACAGAGGATTGACGGCTTATGCCAACCATGTTAGGGACGACGGTGCTTGGACTATTAAAAGCCGCCTTCTATAATGATAGCAGGCGCCCCAAGCAGAAAAGACCAATGGGCCATGCCCAGATTTGAGATGGCGAACCCAAGAGTCATTAAGATCAAGGAGAACCGGCATACAACTGCGAGTTCTGATTGAGACCGGGCGCTTAGGGCTGCCACTCACCACTCCCACTACTATGGGCATTCAATCTTCTCATAAGAGAGTAAGATCTGACCCGGACCAGTCAGTACCCTTGTCGGTTGGCGAGCACACCCCTGTCCTCTCCAACTACCCCGCCACGGGTGTAGCCTCCATCAGGGACGCCAGCACCAAGATCACTTGGGTATCCTTGTCTTCTCACAGTCCTGAGCCTAGAGGAAGTATTATTTGCCAACAAGGCGCTCGCTGTCCTTATACAAGTCCAGTACAGTTTGTCTATCTATGTTCCTCGAATTCTCCAAGTTTACTGACGTACCCTCAGACCGTGTTTGTGACCCGCCCTAGCCGCCAGTGCGTATTGTGCCGCGCGTACTACTGCGATCTCCAACTCCACAACGTCGACATCGACGCGATACCTCCAGATGTACAATATGGCCACGGATGCTACCACCGGAATCAAGGCAATGCAAGGACAATGGGAGGACATTTCCGTCTATAGATTCGAGATTCGCGAGCACATGATTATGGCATTCGAGGGTGCTTCGTGCAGCATCTCGGATGTCAATGGCCAGCACCAAGCTAGTTTCGCGAGCAAGGATGCGCTGGTACTTCGGGAGGTTCGACCTGGGGATAAGTGTTATGTCCAGAGGGGTCGTGTGAAGTTCGACAGGATTTTTTGAATGGAGGGGCTCGTCAATCACTTGTTTATTGCTCCGGCACTAAATACCAGTGTAAAGCATGTATACAGGCGCTTGCTTGTTCGAGGCACCTGCAGAGACGCCAGGGTAGACTTGCTGGTCTAATTAAAGACCATTTGTTGTCATGTCGGCAGATAGACAGCTTCTTCTCATTGATTCCTCAGAAATAATCCTGCTTCAGACCGACCTTGCTAACCCTAAGCAGCCCTAGAACCCTAATACCGCACAGACGACCATAGACCCAAGCATGGTCCCAAAACTGGCATGATACCTCTTCATCAATATCTGTTTCCCTCTGTTCCTGACCCGATGACTCTGAAACGACGCTCAATGAAGGACCGCGAGTCCAAGAGCATTGCCAAACCGCGAGGCGTTGAAAACTGCATCAGCCAAGGCCTCATGTCTTTCGTAAAGCTATCGGTAATGACAATCAAAGCGGCTGTGTAGGGGACACTGAAGCTAATGGGCTGCAGCACTTGGGCGACAAAGACTTTGGCCCAGTATGGCGTAGAGGGGTGGAAAAGGGCCATGAGTAAGGGTGACCCGGCGCAGTCGGCGGAGGCTGCAGTGACGATCTATAATGCGGGAATTCGGTGTACGAATTGTTCTACCATTACATTTCTCAGAACGCTGGCGACATGACTAGGTAGGATGCAAGTGGATGCTTGTAGGGCGGAGAGGCCTTGAACTTCCTGAAAACTGGGTCACGTTGTTCATCAACGTCAAAGGAAGACATTCATGAGATGAATCAGAGCCCGTTATGTACATAAAACTGGCGAAGAGCTCCATGGCGTTTAGTGCCTCGTTGGAAAGCGCGACCGTAGCACAAATACTCGAAAATGATTTGCTTTTCCACAGCGCGTTGGGAATGAGGGTTGGATTTCCCTCTTCACCTGATGATGCCGAGGAATAAGTAAACTTGCCAAAGGCTCAATCGTATGTTGTCTTGACGACAAGAGGAAAGGCGCCAAAAAAAGAGGAAGAATGTCCCGAGAAGGATGGCCAAATAAAGGTCTCGACAGAGCACATGTGCTCTAGAAGCAGCATCTGGAGATGTCTAGAGGGAAGTCCATAGTTCTGATGATAAGCCACCTTCGCGATAATAGTACGAGCTTGAAGACTCAGACTCATGGCGGGCCTTGATATGGACCCGTCTCCGGCACAGAAAGCACAATCAGAACCAACAGACCCCAGGCTAGATCTTGACGAATTAGTACATCCGCCTCCACTGCGTGTGGTAGTTGATGGATTCTCCAAGCACAGGTTCCAGGACCGGACTAATAAATGGCGCCGGCGAGATAACTGGCATCGGCTTCTGGATCTCATCCTTCACAAACACCCCTACGTGGCTCCTGCAACAGAGAGGAAAGCACCTCTTGCGAAGCTTTTGAAGAACTTGCCAACAATGAGGGTCATTGTTTTCTTTCGATGGCCGATGGAGTTATCCAAATGATGAACATCGTCCAATTACCTAAGTAGAAAGGCCTGCGGTCGTAGTGCTCACTCAGCGGGCCGGTCAGTAACGGACCAAGCCGATGCCAAACACGAAGGAAGACAGTCCAACAGTTGCGAGGAGAGATGGAGTGCTGATTTAGATAGTAATTTGTTCGTAACTAGCTGTGTAGATCGAACTGGCGCATGGCCTGAGTCAGTCAGTGATACTTCATGCTACGGATGGCAGACGCTCCTGGTGCAAAAGATCATGACGATAATCCACCTGTCTCAGCAACATATCTTGGGGAAACGGCCTGCTAACCGTCTCCATGTTATCCATAATGGTGTTCAAGACTGAGGATGGGAATGCAAGAAGCTCTGCTTCTTGATTCATACGGGTAAGAAACCCTAGGTGACTTGGCCCTAAGTGCCTAGTTCTCCACACTCCACACTCCACACATAAAGCCTCAGGCTCTCAACTACTTCTCACCAGCACAAGGCGGGGATCACAGACGCACCAAGCAAGCATGACAGATTATCACTTGTCAAAACGAGCCGCTTACAACTCTGTTCATGGGGATGTCTGGGGCCCCAGAGAACAGTCAATGGGTAACCCATGGTCCCCTTTCAATCCGACCGGGACGTGAGTCAACCACGAGAGCATACCTACATGAATCGCTTATATAGACTGACTTGAAACAAAGGGTCAACCTCCGTCTTGCCGAGAATAGCCTTATGCATGAGGAAATTGCCCAGTCCATAAAGTCGGAGGTGAGTCCTACCGATACTTCCAAGACCTTTCTTCCAGAGCTCACCTATTAACATGCCACTAGATTAATGTCTTGCCTCTTGAACACCTCACCTACAGCACAGGCCCTCGAGGCTCGCGCCGTCTTCGAGGCGCTGCTGCTGAGTTCTTGAACCAGGCCTTTCACTCTTGTCAGCCCATCACAGCAAACGACATTTTCGTCACACCCGGCCTGGCAAGTGGCATTGACGCCTTGGCATGGTGCATTTGCAACGATGGCGATGGAATTCTGATTCCACAGCCGCTTTACAATGGATTTCGGGTTGATCTCCTGAGCCGGAGTAATGCCCACGTGGTCCCCGTGCCATATACGGGCGTCGATGGGTACTCGTCGCTGGATGATCTCTTCCGTCCGGACGTAAATCGGAAGGCGTTGAAGGCTGCATTTGAAAGAGCTCAGGATAGTGGTATTACTGTCCGTGCCCTCTTGATTTCAAAGTTAGTACTTACTGTTCATCTTGCGCTCGCCGTCAACCTCAGCGAAGCAACTGACAATTCGCAATATCCAGCCCTCATAACCCGCTGGGAAGATGCTATGTCCGTTCTGTGACCTTGGTCCCATTACCGCAGTGCAGTCCAGACAAAGCTGATCAATTTTTATAGCCGCCGGAAACCATTGAGGAATTCATATTGTTCTGCGCCGCGCACCGCCTCCATTTGATATCCGACGAGATCTACGCACATTCCGTCTTCAAAAACCCAGCTTTACCAAATGCAACACCGTTCGTTTCAATTCTATCACTCAATCTTGTCAATTCCCATACCATAGATCCTACCATGATTCATGTGCTCTACGGTGCAAGCAAGGACTTTTGCGCTAACGGCTTGCGCCTCGGCATTGTTTGCACACGCAACCAGGGTATCATCCGTGCGATGTCTAGTATTAGGTGTGAATATACCTCCAATTGGACAGAACAAAATCTCACTAACATTATGGCGCTCGCCTCGCTCTAGTATGTTCTCTTGGTCGCCGCATCTCCTCCATGACGTCTGGGCCAGGATGCTGGAGGACGAGCAATGGTTGAAGAGCTTCATGGCGAGAAAGCGCGAGCTCATGGCTGATCACTACGAAATTGCCGCACGCTTCTTCCGCGAATGCGGGATACCTTTTTATGAGATGTAGGTGAGCCCGGCCTCTATAGTTTCGTCAGTCCCAGTTTCAGCTTACCAACCACTAATCTTACCTAGGAATGCCGGACTCTTCTTCTGGATCAACCTTCAACACCTGATTTTCCCAGATTCAAAATCGAGCTCGGAGTCAGCGTCAACTGACACAAGTAAAAAACCGTCTTCGTTGAGTATTACCTCCTCAGACTCTGACGAGCATCGGCGACGCGAGCAGAGGATCTGCAATATCTGCATGGAGCACGGCGTGCTCATCGCCCCTGGGCACGTGTACATGGCCGAGGAACCCGGCTGGTTCCGGATCACGTTCACGGTCGGCAGGGAGGCGTTGGAGGAAGGTCTTAAAAGGCTGAAGAAATCCCTTTTGCGTGTACGAGCGGAGTCCGAGGAGGGCGTAAAGCCGCAGTAGTGAAAGGAGTGCGCCCGTCAGTTGGGAAGTACGGAGTTAACACTCAAGATAACACTAATCCGGTGGACTGAGACGGCTGCGCTGGCAGCTTGGACATGGCTTGAAACAGATAGGTGCACGAGTAGGCCTGGTGGTCATTATGGATGGAGAGGATGAGATACACTTAGCGACCAGTATCAGGAGGAATCGAGGATTTTTATTCGGCATACTCTCCTACTATGCTAGCGGATTGGGAGTATATCTTATGGTCCATATTGGATTTACACCTCACAGCTTACACCGGCTTCATTCGAATCCCTTGAGATTTGAAAGGCGGCTGGTCCTCATAAGCAGCAGACATTCTACAGCCATGCCGAGTAATTATAGGTACCATCCCAAGCCAATGTACCTCTCCACCTACACTATTATTATCACAAATGAATCTCTTGTGATAACATGCAGCCTGGCATTACAATCAGCCCCAATAACCCAAGTGCGAAATACCTGATGCCTTTTCCATGAGCCGTCTCCGTCTCCTGTATCCCCTCGACTGTCATCATTGTAACTGAGCATAAACTGGGTGTGCAGATATAGATATCACAATTTCGCCCAAAACCCCTCAATGTAGTCAAAGCTTGGATCTGAATGTCAGTTTCCAGATAACCGGTCCACACGAGCCTTTATGCTACATATCTCCTGGGTTGATGGTAGCTACGAGACCGTGCTCGATGCGTCCGTAACGATTAATCAGCGGCTGGGTCACAACGCTGCGACCTGGCCGCTGACCTTTGCGGGTGGTGTTGCCCCGGCATTGAAACCCAGATCCTTGAAAAGGGAGCAGTATAGCTACGCGACAGGAGATAAAGGAAGAGAAGCGGTGGGACATGTTGCGGCAGGGGAAGGCTGTTAAAGCAGCGAATGTCAATGCTTTTCCTGAAGAGGTACGCGCTATACCGCAAGCGACAGTTCAATACCTCCGAAATAGGCGGTGGTAAGTGGCAGAATAATGCCTCAATGAGGGTTGTTTTCAACTCCCGCTAACAAACATACTGGTGGCTAGCGCGTTTTGGATCTCGTCTATGGTCACATGATCCCAAGCCCACAGAGCTTGACTGAGCTATTCCACAAACGCACTAGCGCCAACAGATTTTCGAAAGATCCCAAGCGTCGGTTGAAAAAACTCGACTGCAACAACGACGAGCTCCACGGCCATCCCCGAAAATTGACTGCCAGAGCGGGCGTGATATTTTCGAGATTCATTTTCTGAACGACGTCTCCTCATCGCATCTGACGCTCATCGCGCTTTCGAGTGACCCTCTACCGTCCGAACCTTTTTCGAAAGCTCTTGCGGTAGCCTCTTTCCACGGCTCCGATTTCCAATAAACTTATCAACACAACTTCAATCCACATATCATAATGGCTTTCGGTGGCCCTCGAGGAGGAGGTCGCGGTGGACCTCGTGGTGGTGGTGGTGGTCGCGGTGCTCCCCGTGGCGGCGCTGGTGGCCGTGGTGGTGGTCGAGGTTTGTGACCGACCTACAATTACAGGGATGGGAGGATGCTAGGTTGCGGTACTTCCGGATTTCAGTCTGGCTACAGTGTCTACGGACGCTTTTGCCTAGGAATCGTTAAGCTACAATGCGACGCGGCATCCTCCTTGATCTTCCTTTCACGAACTGGCGCTAATTCGTTTCTTCGTTGACTTCAGGTGGCTTCGGCGGTGCTCCCCGTGGTCGTGGAGGCGGTCGTGGTGCTCCTCGCGGTGGCCGTGGTGGCCGCGGTGGTCGCGGCGGTGGCCGTGGTGGTGCTAAGGGCGGTGCTAAGGGTGGTGCCAAGGTCATCATCGTAAGTTGATTTCCAGGCTGTTACGGTAACCTAGCATTTGTTGACCAGGATCTCTAGGAACCTCACCGTCACGCCGGTGTTTTTGTTGCCCGCGGTGGTAAGGAAGATTTGCTCGTCACCAAGAACTTGACTCCTGGCGAGGCCGTCTATGGTGAGAAGCGCATTGCGGTTGAGTCTCCTGCGGGAGAGGATGGTGCCGTTACCAAGACCGAGTACCGTGTCTGGAACCCCTTCCGTAGTAAGCTGGCTGCCGGTATTCTCGGTGGTCTGGATGACATCTACATGCGCCCTGGCTCCAAGGTGCTCTACCTTGGTTCCGCCAGCGGTACATCCGTCAGTCACGTCGCTGATATCGTTGGACCGACCGGAAACGTCTACGCTGTCGAATTCTCCCACCGTTCTGGCCGTGACCTGATCGGCATGGCTACTCACCGCACCAATGTCATCCCCATTGTTGAGGACGCCCGTCACCCTCTGCGCTACCGTATGCTCGTCCCCATGGTCGACGTTATCTTCGCCGACGTTGCCCAGCCTGACCAGGCCCGTATTGTCGGCCTGAACGCCCACATGTTCCTCAAGTCTGGCGGTGGTGTCATCATCTCCGTCAAGGCCAGCTGTATCGACAGCACAGCCAAGCCTGAGGTTGTGTTCGCCCGCGAGGTCCAGAAGATGAGAGATGAGAAGATCAAGCCCAAGGAGCAGCTGACTTTGGAGCCCTTCGAGCGAGACCACTGTATCGTCTCCGGTATCTACAATCGTTCGTCGTAAAAGCCAAAAGCAGGGTCCTTTATAACGGTTTTTCTTTTTCCTTCTCATGTCTTAATCTTGTGCTCTGTCCTGGCGTCGAGTGTGCTACGATTTTTCTTGATCTGTTTCGCTTTTTGTTCAATGTCAGGAATTTAGATGTGTTTCTGGACATGTAACGTGCATGGAGTTAATTCATTTTCTCTCTTCAATTTCCAAGGCCTGGTATCCGAGTAATCATGTGCCGTAGTCAATATCTCGGACTTACGCCGGTCCCCAACCTCTATCACGCCAGCTCGGTTGTCGGACTGTTGCCCGACCAATTCGCCTTCGGAATTGTTGCGGGACGTTAACTGACACTGGCTAATCACAGTCGATCCCCTACGCAGTGGAAGAATACCTACGTAGCCATAGGGGTGCAGAGCGGGGATAAATCCTGGGGATGCCCCGCAGGACACCTAAGTACTTAAGAAGACCGTGGAAAGACTCAATCCAGCACATTGCCTCTGCGATTCGTCTGTCATCTTCTGTCACTTTTCATTGTTTCCTTTACACGCTAGAAAATCCAAGATGTCTGTCCTTATTACCGGCGCAGGCGGCTACGTCGGCCAGGAGCTGGCGTCTGCCCTCCTTGCCAGCTCCCCAGATTTGACTGTGACCCTGGCAGACGTCGTGGCCCCAGTCATCCCTGCATCTGCAGCGCAACATGCGTCACGAACAAAGTGTATTCAAGCCGATCTTACTTCACCGAAAGTAGTCGACGAACTCTTTACATCGTCCAACCGCTATGACACAATCTACCTCCTACATGGAATCATGTCCAGCGGCGCCGAGGCCAACTTCGAGCTTGGAATGCGCGTCAACTTCGACGCAACTCGGGATATCCTCGACAGGCTCCGCGCCGTCCAGCCCGGGGTCAAAGTCGTCTTTACGTCTAGCCTAGCGGTCTACGGACTTGCGCCCAAGGGCTTCGTGATTGACGAGACAAACTTCCCACCCGTACCTTCGTCATCCTACGGCACACAGAAGCTTATGATCGAACTGCTACTCAACGACTACTCTCGTCGTGGGTTCATCGACGGTCGCGCCGTCCGTCTCCCTACGGTGACTGTACGAGCCGGGAAACCAACGCAAGCGGCGAGTAGCTTCGCGAGCGGAATTATCCGAGAGCCATTTCACGGCGAGAAGGCGATTCTGCCAGTTAGCAAGGACACAGAGATGTGGATCTGTTCCCCGTATACGGTTGTCAAGAACCTTATCCATGCGGCCACGGTCCCTGCTGAGGCGTTTGGTGATTCCAGGTCTGTCAATCTGCCTGGTCTTGTGGTTAGCGTGCAAGAGATGTTGGATGCCTTGGAGGAGATCGGTGGCAAGGAGAAACGGGCGCTTGTCGAGGAGAAATACGATGCGGATATTGATCGAATTGTGCAGACGTGGTCGCCGCACTTTAACCCGGCCCGAGCACTGAGTTTGGGATTCTCGGAGGATATTCCCATGATTGAAAATGTGCGGCAGTACGCTAGTCAGTTCAAGTAGAAATATCAATAGAACAACTGAAATTGGTATAATGGAGGCATTGTTGATAGTAGTTGATCGGAATGATGTAGTGGTGTCTAAACTAGGTGGCTCTGTTAGGCCGTAGGAAAGTGTCGGAGCGGTCTTGGAAAAGCAAGTCATGTGATTGGCTGACTGGCTGGCGAACAATTTGACGACTCCCGAACTTCAACCTCGCAACTCCAGGGTCGCAGGCTCATCATCCTCTACTCTACCTCCCCCCCTCTCCACATCCACTATTTATCCCTCACAATGGCTTCCCGGCGCCTAGCGTACAACTTCAACCAGGCTCTGCGCAGTCGCGCCGCCCTGAAGTCCATCCAGCCCGTCAAGCGTGGCTTTGCTTCTCCCGTCGCTCTCCCGTCCACCACTCAGTCCACCACCCTCTCCAACGGTTTCACGGTACGACGACGCATTGGCTCTTGAGATTGTGTCCTGGCTTTGCTAACGACTATAGATCGCCACTGAATACTCGCCGTGGGCCCAGACATCGACCGTCGGCGTCTGGATCGATGCCGGTAGCCGAGCAGAGACTGACAAGACCAACGGAACCGCGCACTTCCTGGAGCACCTTGCCTTCAAGGTGTGTTTCCTAAAAACCCACAATTAAATGATGGCTAACAGGTCATAGGGCACTAGCAAGCGCTCGCAGCATCAGCTGGAGCTCGAGATTGAGAACATGGGTGCTCACCTCAACGCCTACACATCGGTACGCTCGGATTGATGGAACGATCGATGGTTTTGCGTCATTGCAAACTAACAATGCTTTTAGAGGGAAAATACTGTCTACTACGCCAAGTCTTTCAACAACGATGTCCCCAAGGCCGTCGATATCCTCGCCGATATTCTGCAGAACTCCAAGCTCGAGTCCGCTGCCATTGAGCGTGAGAGGGACGTGATCCTCCGTGAGCAGGAGGAGGTTGACAAGCAGCTCGAGGAAGTTGTCTTCGACCACCTTCACGCTACCGCTTACCAGCACCAGCCCCTTGGCCGCACCATCCTCGGCCCCAAGGAGAACATTCAGACCATCACCCGCGACAACCTGACCGACTACATCAAGACCAACTACACTGCTGACCGCATGGTCCTCGTTGGTGCTGGTGGTATCCCCCACGAGCAGCTCGTCAAGCTCGCTGAGCAGCACTTTGGCTCGCTCCCAAGCAAGCCCCCAACCTCCGCCCTTGCCGCCCTCACCGCTGAGCAGAAGCGCCAGCCTGAGTTCATTGGATCCGAGATCCGTATCCGTGATGATACTCTTCCCACTGCTCACATCGCTCTTGCCGTCGAGGGTGTCAGCTGGAAGGACGACGACTACTTCACTGCCCTTGTTGCCCAGGCCATCGTCGGCAACTGGGACCGTGCCATGGGCAACTCTCCCTACCTTGGCAGCAAGCTCAGCTCCTTCGTTGAGCGCAACAACCTTGCCAACAGCTTCATGAGCTTCTCCACCAGCTACAGCGACACTGGGTAAGCACCTTGTCCCGCTTTATTGGCTCTTTCACTAATTTTGCAGTCTCTGGGGTATCTACCTCGTCTCCGAGAACATGACCGGTCTTGACGACCTTATCCACTTTGCCCTCCGCGAGTGGTCTCGTCTGTCCTTTAACGTCACCGCGGCCGAGGTTGAGCGCGCCAAGGCCCAGCTCAAGGCTTCCATCCTCCTCTCCCTCGACGGTACCACCGCCATTGCTGAAGACATTGGTCGCCAGATCATCACCACCGGACGCCGTCTCTCCCCTGAGGACATCGAGCGCACGATTGGCCAGATCACCGAGAAGGACGTGATGGACTTTGCCAACCGCAAGCTGTGGGATCAGGATATCGCCATGAGCGCCGTCGGCAGCATCGAGGGTATCCTCGATTATAACCGTATCCGATCGGACATGAGCCGAAACGCCTACTAAACGCCTAGCTAGAATATGCGGTTTCTTTTGTTCTGCCGATCTGATGCCTTGTTTTGCGAGTGGTGATTTAATAGATAGATACGGTGAGCGAGGAGGATGAAGCTGAAGCGTGTCCTGTACAGTACGCAACTGTCACTGATATATCAAAATGTATTCCTTTGTTCTTGATTCGTGTCTCCTGTAGTGTCAAGTTAGCAGTTCTACCCGGTCCTGGTACTAACTGCTTTGGTTGACGCTGCATTGCGTAACGCAGAGAGCCTGGCAGGATCACGGTGGGAGCTTAATGTGAGAACTCAGTGTTACTCTTAGAGACTGCACTCGTAACCTATTAAATCCAAATAACACATATCAACGCCAATCCTCACCTCGCCGTCAACTTTTAAGAGTCTATCGTAGTGTGATAGTGCCACCAACCGATTTGCATCACTATAAACCCCAAATTTACAGGATAGCCCCTTGGTGGCCTTGACAATGGTAGCAGGCTGACGAAACCTACAGTAATGATATACATCCGCCCAAATATGCGCAAATATTCCGAATAAGCGCCTGGGCAAGAACCCGGATTAATAACTGGACATTGGGTCCCTCTGGCCATACCGCCATAAACATGAGACCTCATATTTCCAATCCCCGCGCAGTGCGTCCCCGAGCATCCTATTTTGAAAGGTACCACAGGCACTCCCGCCCGGTGTACATGTTATACCAGTGTGATCGTCAAATCGGATTCGTGACGCTTGCCAGTAAGAAGTGACAGAATCTTGTTATACCCTTTAACCGGACTGTAACGGTAGGAAGCTCTAATCTGTTTTTGCATCCCCATCCTTCACGTGATCCTTGGCTTCCTCGAAGGAAGAATTGAGACTCAAGAATAGACTATGACAAAGCCCGAAACCGAACAAACGGGTTGGATCGAGGGTTAGGACCCGTACCCAAAGCCCGCAAACCCGCTGTTCAGCCGCCAAGAACCATCTTACATAAATCTCGCCGATAGGCTAGATGCTCTGTATAAAAATGCTGACTCATTTTATACAACGTGTTTGTGTTGTTGGCAAACCGCTGGCTACCCAAAAGCCCGTACGGGTTCATGGTCTGGGCCTATACTTATTCAGAGTAAGCCGCGGGTTCAGATAGTGTACCCAAACCTGATCCGTGACAGGTAACTCGCGGGTCGTGTCAAGGTCTGCTCAAGATCTCGACTGCTCCGAAAGATTTTATAAGTTAATTTGCCGCTTGCTGTTTTATTAGGACTAAAATTCCAAAGGCCTTGGAAGCCGCATGCACCCAAGTCTCGGATTACAAAACACTACTACCTTTTGCCAGTACCAGTCAACTGTAAATAAGTTAATCTCAGTGTCCATTTCTGAACAGAAACAGACCATGAATCCCATGTAGTTAAGGAAAACATTGCATATTACCATGATACCAATGTTCGGACAAGCTGGATACTGCTGCTATTGCTGAAATTGAAAATGATCCTGAGATAACTGAATCTAGCAAAAAGTTTATTGACTCGAAAAAATAGCTCGTCAGCTTCATAAGTATAAGCGTCTAGCAATTAAAAGCTATTGGTAAAGTGAAAGCAGCAAGAAGCACCTTCTTAGAAATAGGAGTTTATCAAGAACTTGTGGAAGGCCTCCACCATGACTATATCATGGGAAACAAGTTTGATAAGAAAGACCCAACGAATTTTGACATATACTACAAACTATTGCCAGAAGGAACCAGCTGCAACAGATGCTGTTCACGGAGAATGTATTATAGAGACCTTTCACGGCACTTGCAGATATGCCTAACCTTCACAGGAACAAGAGGCATATCGTCCTGGTGTATTGCCAACGGACGGGATGTGCCTAATCTAGAAGAGAAATGTCTAATATGTTGCTTTCTAGTGTAATTATTTTGCTAGCTGAGGCAACCAAGTCAACCATTAGAACGGGTTGGCCGGATGACCCGCGTACAGGAATTAGGGCTACACAATAGAGTATGCCAGTTTGTGGATGCCCATAACTGGGGGAAAGGCACCAACCAAACCCAATTCAGCTTACTATAGCTATCCAAATAGTGCTGACACGCTCTGGCTTAGCGGGAAATTTTGAGATGTCAGCGGTAATATTAACTGCGGTAATAATGCACCACCTTAAAATAGCCTTTACTACTGATTTTGCTGCATCAAGGCCTTATTTGCTGCTTTTATTATATTGCTATTAGATTCCCCTCGAGTGACACCTCTTCCATGTGACAGCGTGGCCTCGATCTCTAGCTATGGCATAGAGTACGTCGTTTGTATGTTGCTTGAACAAGAGCTAGGCTACTGCAACGCCTATCAGGCCACTTCCAGTCAAACCCTGCCTTTTCCCTCCCGATCATCATCTCCAACACAATGCAGAATTTTTCGAAACAAGACAGAAAACGCGCCCAAGACAGAGCCGCCCAGCGAGCATCAAGGACCCGTATCAAGGATTGGCTGGCCCGTCTGGAGTTTCAGATCGCCCAGCTCCAGGGCGGCGCTGACCAGGCCCTGCTGAAGGAAGTGAATTGCTTGCGACAGGAACGGTCACAGCTGCGGACCTTGACTGATCAGTTCCTGAACGTCGCCGGCGCTGTGCACATCACTCTGGACCCCATGGACGACGGCCTTGGCGTCTTGTCGCGCCAGTCGCGCAATCCACGGCCAAATCTCCTCAGTAACATTATTCAAGACTGTGAGGTACTCAAAACCACGCACCAGACGCCTCTCACGGATCCGTATCCCATCCTTTGCTGGAATTCTGAATGGCTGGAACACCACAGTAGCCGACAAGGAGAAACTGGTCCAGCGCCTCATGGCCAATCTTCATCGCAGCCTCATACTCGAGCGACCCTTGGTTCGCCTTATTGACCAGCTTGCTATTCTATATTTGGCGCAGATGTCACTGTTGGTGAGATTTGGCCCTCTCCCGGTGACTTTTCTCTGTCTCATCGGATTTATGTCCCAGGTTCTGCTTGCCCAACACGAGGCTTACCGAGTTATCTGTTCCATATCCCTGGCTGGTTGTATCCCATGTAAGAGGCCTAACCCTAACCCTTCGAACGTTTGCTGGCCTCGCGAATGACATCCGCAGACCAGCTCAAACATCGATCGCGCATAATGTCACCATCGACATGATCCCATGGTGAGTTGCCCTTGGTGCACCAAACTAATAGATGGTTGATGGAAACCAATCAACCCTAGGCACCAGCTACGCATGCACCCTTTCTCTTAGCCGGACGTCGTGAGTTACGACACCAAGCCTTGCAATGACTTTGCGACGGCCATCCTCCGTAACCTGCTTTTCGTGCCCGAAATCAACTTCGAGGACGCTTACATTGTCGATGCAGACCATCGACTAACTTTAAGTCCGCGATTCAGCCAGCTATTCTCTCCCGGGGCCCCTATGCCGCCGTTTGCCGTGAAAACGGTGAACACGGCCTTTTTAGGTCAGTATCCGGCCTTGCGTGAACTCGTTCCCGAGTGGCAAGCGCATGATCATGTTTCCCAACCCCACAAATTTCGCCCCAAGGGATCCCAAAATATCACCGCACTGCCTAACCAGTCCCGCCCCAGCGGCTCCAGCGCCGGCGACGACCAGCAGAGACTCGAGAGACTCGGCCATGCCAGCCCTGGACTGCTGGAGGGCAAGCCCTCCGTGGACGCGACACAGAACGTGTCCGCCGGCACCCATCGTGAATCGCCGCTTCTCAAGTGGGCGATGTGTCCCTTTCATCCTCGATGGCTCTTCCACCGGCGTCCCCCAGACACAGTATGTCCGGGCTTGAGCCAATAGGGAATTGGGATGAAGCGTTTAGTGTGTTGGCAGAAACGGATTCCATGCCTGCCTGGTTGCTAGATCCTGCTGGCGACGGGCTGGATAGTCTGTGATGAGTCCTGTGAGAGACCAGGAGGTAATAAGTTCAGATTGAGAGAAACGCCCTTCAGGTTTTCTAATCATTCACACTACTCCATGTGTTATAACCACATAGCTCGCAGCTGGATAGGTGCATCTAATATAGCCACCCTCCGACAACACCGTCCAAGAGAACTACAGCGTAATCAACATCCATAACCAATCTCGGGTCGCATGCGCAGGAAAAACCCCCTGAGGCACCTGTATAGATGACTGTTGTGAATATGTTCTTTACTCACCATCACGCGACCGCTAATGTCTTTTACAACTTCATGGTCAACATGGGGCTCGCCCCGGTGGCCGCGGGGTACTGTACGATTGCTCAGGGGCGGCACTGGATCTAGTGGTGGATGTTGATCATGCTAGCTATCAATACGCTGCTGTTATTCTTGCGTCTAAGGAACAAAGTCCGTTCCTACGTTCCTCGGGCGGCCTAGCAGGCGTGGACACACCGGAGGCAAAGCACTGTCCAAAAGAGCCCACGTTAAGTCCGCCAGCAATGCTCAGGCCACTGATAAGCTGGCCACCGAGCCAGATGATACCAGCGAAAGCTGTACCGAGAACGTCTAACCCTGATCACAAAGAGAGACAATTCAATCGGGGAAGCGTCAAGCAGCCGCTGATTCTTTCTCTGCAGTCACCTTTACAACATTCGTATGGGGCTGCCTCTCCTGGTTTTCAATCATCACAACAACTCAATCCTCATACCTTGCGCTGTCCCCATATAAATATAATCCCTCAGAGATTGGCTATATTATCTTCCTCCATTCAAGATCGTAGGTGGTGTGCTCAGCGGACCGATAAACGACTGGTACGTCCTTTGGCGGGCAAAACGCAACAATGACATTTCAAGCCTGAAACAGACTACATATGGCCTTACCCGCTATCATTTCTACGCCCGTTAGGTTGCTTGCTTCTGATATTGAACTGGCAAAGGTTGGCCGGATGCACACAAACCCCAACCGTATGGACTAACGGTGGCAGGGCTGGCCGGGGCCCTGGGCAGCGGAGTCTTCGACATCCATGTTCGGCACCGGCGCTCATGCGCTTATGTATTTTGCGGATGCTATCAGGAGTAGGTGCACGCCGCTCAATCTCCCCCGTCCCTTCATACCGCTCATCTTAACTTGCTGTGGATAGATAATTGGCGACGCACTAGTCGGCGTAGACTTCATCCGCAACGGCCTAGCGACCGCCTTGGTCTTTGCATTGACGCCGTAATCGAAGCTTCTGATTTAATCAATATGTTTATTGCGGTAGCGTGCACTGCGACGGCTAAGACGCTAACGATGATCACTATGATGTGTTCGGGGCGGCTAAGGGCTTGGACGAAGGCAAGTATCGACAAACGATGGCGTTGCAACGGGAGCTTGGGTGTCAAGTCAAAAAAATATTGGAGCGAGGTTGGAAAAAGAGACCAAATGTAGAACACCCTATTCTCTTCCTGTACTCGGGCCTGGAAAAGGCGTAAATTGCTGTTTATCTTATGTTAGACGAGAAAAGGGTGCTGGGAGAGGGGTGCTTACCTCGTCTTAGGTGTGCTATCTTGACTATAAGGTGTGTTGATCATCCGGGCTCACGTTCACTGTCGCATTGACGGAGTATGCCAAAGATGCTCTGGCCGGATTAGTTGTGGCAGACATGGATGTCAGGGAATGGATTGATGGATGGACGAGTCTTGCTAGTCACGTGTCTGAACTCTGGCAGTTGCGTCCATGTCTTGTAAGGGAGGTGGGCTGATGGAGGATAAATGGGCGTAGGGAATGCGTGGCGCAGCTCGATCACCCAAGGTAATGAAGGCTGCTAACAGGCTGGGTAGTCCCTGTGTGACTTGGTTTGGACTCGTAAAGGTGGCAAGTGAAGAGTGGGCCAGTACAGATGATTTGATGGTTTGAGAGATGGAGATGGCATTTAATACAGATCTGGCAGTTGTACGAAGCAATAGATAGAGAAGAGTCGGTGTATGTGACTACGATGGCGCTTGCCAGTGGCTCGGGTACTAAGTGGGCGACTACACGCACGTTTGATTATGTATAAGATCTACTTGTATAGTGATTTTGGTCATGTCTGACTGCCCAATTGACTGCCGATCCACCCGAAAGACAACCCCTCTGAAACAAAAACAGGCAGTAGCAAAAACGAGGCTGAGTTGTAAAAAGGGCGTAGGTGACGTACGTCGTCCGCCGAGCAAACATGAAAAAGAAAAAAAATCAAGAAGATGAGCGGAAAGAGGGAAAAAGAAAAAGAAGAAGAACGAAATGGAAGACAACTGAGGTTTATTTTTGACGATGCGTTTTCTGATGTGTCTTTAGGTGGTCTTTCCTACCAAAACGCTTCTCGCAGTTGGGACAGGGGTAGGCGTTGCGAGCGATGTGAACTGACTTTAAATGGCGTATCAGATCTGCTTCGCGGGCGAACACAGTGGTACTGCGGCAGCCTTTCCACTCGCACTGAAAAATCGGCGCATCCCCATTCGCGAGACTGCTAGGCCAGGGAGAGTTAGAGACCCGGCTGTAACAGTCGTGAAGAACCCTAGAAGGAGGAGGTCTGCTTACAGTAGTGGCTCGCCAAGTGCGTCGACATTCGGACAATAGGAAGTTAGGGCTGGGTTAGGAATTGCTTGTTTCTGGATGTCGCCCTCAGGTGCATTGGTCAAAGCGTAGCCGATTTCTGGCAGCATCTCGTAGGAAACTTTGCTAGGAAGATTACTGGTCCCAGGGCCTGGAAGGGGTGTGTCCCTAGCCGCCTGCTCTAGTTCAATCCCATGGGGATTTAACCAATCCTCGACAGGGAGGTATGGGCAGTCCCGGGTTGAGAGGCTGGGTACAATTTGCGAATTGGCAGCGGCTGTTGCTTGGGGATGTGTCGAAACAAAATATACACCATTCTGCTGTTCGGCATTGATACCTGGCAGACGGGAAGCATTAGTTAGATGTTCCATCGCGACAGCTGGCTGGGCAATTTCAAGGATTTGCAAGCAGATCGAGATGAAGGGGGGATGTCTGTTGACCGGGCCTACTGGACGGAGGGAGAATGGGGTTTTATAGAATTGAGCTTCGACAATTGTATGCGTTCTTCGAATGAAGCCTTGATTGTGATCCTAACAATAGGGAGGCGCCGCAACGTTATGTCTCTATACTCCCTTGACCTTAAAGTGGAGTGAGAATTTGAGAAATGGCCAACCAGGAACGATACCAGGTACTAGATGATGCGGCGGACAAACAGCCCCAGGCGATAGGAGACAATGGGCTCCACAGTGTGCGAAAACTTTGGACGCAGCCAATAAGGCTGCGCGGCAGCAAGCCATAATGCATGAGGCAGACTGCAAAAGGTGAAAGTAGGAAGATTGGAGACTCAGCCTCGTCCGCAGTCCATATAAGGGCAGCTGCGCGCAGCCCACGGGCAACCTTTGCTCACCGATAACAACGCCTGCCATGGAAGACTCACTGTGGGAAGCATACAAGCCAGAGCTGCATCGACTGTACATACGAGAGGGAATGACCTTGTCTGCAGTGATGGAGTATATGGAATCCAAGTACAGCTTCGGCAAAACGTGAGCTTGCCTCTTGTCCCTTGCCTCTTGATTCCCCCAACCATACTAAGGACAGGTTAGAAAGGCGCAGTACACAAAACACTTCGGAAAGTGGGGTTTCCAGAAGAATCAAAAGGTTTCAGCATCTGATGCTGTCTTCATTGAGAGACGCATCCAGAAACGAAAACAAGTGTTCGACAAGGAGAGCGAAGTCTACATCGACGGCGTTGAGTACCCTTCCAAGAAGCGCAAGAAGGCTCCGTATGGCAAAGCATATGTTTCGACAACGGAACGTCTTCGTCTTGCTGGTGGTAGGCACCATCCACGAATGTCAACTGGTCTGATATAAGCTGATGCGGTTCTCTCCTAGCTCCCTCCCCATGTACCCCCGAGGGTATCGTCGTCTGTACCCCAGCAACACCAGGGATGTGGCTTAACTGGGATCTATCTCTTCCGTGGCTACGGTTCTCAAAGCTATTGCGGCCGCCGACGCAAGATGAAGGTACGGTGAGAATCGTGTCCGCAAGTTGTTGGTTCGGGTGGATGTCTGATATCTGCACTCTAGATCTACTTTCAACCAGCCCTACCCTGGCGGTAACCTCACCCCGAGGGACAAATGTCTCATCGTACGCCCCGAACATGGAACTGTTGAAACGCTTGGGCTCGGTCGTACCGTGGAACCGACTGACCCATCCACCGAACGTGAATAGCTGTTCACGCACGGCGACGGCACTGAGCATCATTATGCCGGCAGAGTCCGAGGGTCAACTGCGCGGCTTGGCCAGCCGATTCGCTGAGTCCAAGCAATCAACAATTGATATCCTGGGAGTTGAGTTGTTCTTGCTGTCGAATAACCTGGTCTCTCATGGGCCCGATGGGAAAACCTTTGGTAGCATGAGATCTCACGACCAGCGGGTGTTGGAAATGTTCCGATTATCCAGCTGGAACAACGTAGCTCGGCTTAAGGTCCTTGTATCAAGCCAAGAACCAACAGCTGGGGCCATAGCAGAGCAGCTGTTTGCCAGCTCCGTGCGGGAGATGGAGATAGAGAGTGTTAGAATGTTGCTCGAGGCCGGTATGAGCCCCAATGGCTATATTGACACTGTTGACGAGGGGTCACTCACTCCCTTGCAATATGCTACGCTTGCTCTTGGTTCGGGGGATCCCAAAGCCTTGCAGCTCCTTGAACTTCTTCTGTCCCATGGTGCAGATCTCGACAAATCTAGCAACGATATTTCGCCCCTTGGATATGCACTTCAGATCCATAGCCTGGAAGCCATTGATGAATTACTCTCCCATGGAGCATATGCCACACCGTCATGCCTAGCATTTGCTGCTTATAGTCTCAAAGATTCAGAGCTCTTCAAGCAATTACTGGGTCCAGATACAGATGTCAACGCACGGAGCGGGCTGCAGGGCCCCAGTCCATTGAGCCAGGCTGTAAAGGGCGGGAACATCGAAATCATCAAAGTCTTGCTTGATAGAGGAGCCGATTTGAATGCACTAGTTGACATTGAATTCGACGGAGATTGGGCAGTCACGACGGTGCTCGGATACGCTGTACAGTCAGCCGGGCTGGAAATTATCGAGACTCTACTACATGCTTGTCTGGATGTCAATCCAAACATCGACGGGTTGCCCTATGCTTCCCCTCTTGTCCTAGCCGTGGCTAGAGCTAAGGCTAATCCTCGGCTGGTTAACCTTCTACTCCAAAAAGGATTCGATATTCAGATTGCCGATGATTGTGGGGCACAAACGCTCTTAGAGCGAGCACTAAAAGCGAAGAATACAAGCCTGTGCGAGATACTGATCCGAAACGGGGCCAGGATAGATAGGCCATTTTCTGACAAGGAGCATGCTACCTCTGCTCTTGTTTGCGCTATTCAGACCGGTGCCGCTGAAGTTGCTAGGTTGTTGATCGATATGGGAGCACGCTTGAATGATTCTTATAGCAATTCTCCCGGAACAGTACTGGGAGCAGCCATTGAGCGGGGGGATATGATTATTCTTGATATGGCATGGACTGCTGGCGCTGTCTCAGTTAACCCAAGACTTGGGAGGCTTGGTAATATGCAGACGGCAGTATACCTGGAGCAAAGAGGATTGCTTGCAGATATCCTCAACATGGCCGGGACCCCGCTCCTAGGAGCCGCACTATCGGCAAAGGATGATGGTTTAGTATGGATGCTGCTATCCTACACATTCGAACTCAACCGTGTCACTATGGACACCAGGATCCATGACCACCCTGTAACCTACAAGGACCCGCTGCAGGCTGCAATCAGAAATGGGCGTCTCTCAATTGCATATGCCTTACTTGACCGCGGCGCGAAGGTGACCGATAGTGATATTGCAGATGTTGTGATGTATCTGGATAGTAATGACACCACTGAAGGTACCGAGTTACTCCAACGCCTACTCAAGGACTTCCAAGGAGCAGCCCCCACTGCCACAGCAGAGGCAATTCTATCGGACAGGTTGGACCTATTTGACTCTCTCCTTGCCGCGCGTATTGATCCAAGGGGGAAGCCACAACAATTCCTGGACGTGTGGGAGTTTGATACAGGAAGAGATTATCGCCTTGATCCGCCAGAGTCCATTCTCGAGATAGTTTGCCAAACTGGCGATATGATGGTGCTCGAAACTCTCTTTCAGGCTTGCCCCTGGGATTCAAGGCTCGTTGGTCGTGCTTTGACACTGTCAATTCTCTTCAACTATACCGAATTGTTTGAATACTTGTTTTCATGGGCTCCTGATATCAACCAAGAGATTGCGATCCACCATCTGGACACTGAGGACGAAGAGGGGTTATTTGTTTCAGGGTATACGGAAGTGGTAACTCCGCTGCAAGTTGCATCAAGAGACCAACGGGTATCCGTGGTACAAAAACTGCTTGGACATCCAAATATTGATGTCAACTACCTGGGCGCAGGTCCCCGGCGTCGCACAGCTCTTCAGCATGCCGTCGGGAATGGAAACATGGAATTAATCAATCTCTTCCTTAACCGTGGAGCCGACATCAACGGCCGTCCTGCCCGAGATGGTGGAGCAACTGCACTGCAGATAGCAGCAATTCAAGGATATCTCGGGATTGCCCACAGGCTGATTCATCTGCATGCCAATATCAACGCCCCCCCTGCAAGAATAAATGGTAGAACAGCCCTGGAAGGAGCAGCAGAGTATGGCCGGATTGATATGCTCCAGATGCTTCTTGATAGTGGCGCTTCGGTCACTGGGGATGATGGGCAGCGCCAGTACCACCGAGCTATTGAGCTTGCGGAGAGAAATGGGCATCATGCTGCCGCAAGGCTGTTAATAGCTTTCGAGCCACAGGGTGTGTAAGTCCGGTAGCGTCGTCAGTTGCTATTCTGAGTCAATGCATTACACAGTCTATATCACATAATATGTTCTAAGTAAAAGGAGCCTCCGCCGGGTCGATTGCAATATTGTGGTTTTGAGAGATTGGCAAAGAGAGGAGCTTAACGATCATGGGAGGCAGTTATATCTCTCTGTTGTGTTCGTCTCTGCGCAAAGTCCGGGGAAAGTGGGTATGGGGACCGAGGTGGAATGTGCAGCTGTCGGGGTTGAGACCATTGCGCGTACCCGATCTGCCCTATGAGCGTATATTGCACGAGTGGGAGACCCTACAATGCGTCTAGAATCTCCAAGCCGAACGACTCCAGTCCTTCAAGGTACGCCAACCCCACCACCAGTCTTAATCAATGAATCGATGCCTGGCACCTCATGAATTCATTTGGGCTGAGCTGTACCGTTCGTGGCATGAGTGAGACGCGGGGGATGGGCGTGTGTACGTCTGGGAGCATGCCGCAGTTGTTGCAGTCGCTAAAGAGACAGAGGTGGGGAGATTACAGGATTAGATACTGGGAAGAAGGAGACAGGAGTAAAGGGCAAGAAAGAGGGGAATATACTCACGTCTCCGGGGGATAAAATATGGTCTAAGAGGGCGCAGCCGCGAAGGAATCGTGGTGGATGTGGAGCCCTATATTCGAACCTAGGGTTCAGAGAGTAGGATGTGCAGATGTTGTTGCCGCCGGTGGAGGATTCTCAAAACACATGTAACTTGCCCATTGAAATCCACTACCACTACTAAGAAGGAGATTTGTTCGGCACGGCGGCCGGGGATCGGCTAGATAGACTGAGCTAGACCAACTTCAAGCGGTACTCCGTTGAAGCTGTACCGCACTGATTGTAAAGGACGGTGGGGAAGGCAAGCAGATTTGAAGGTGAATCAAGGCATGCACAGCGGCGGCAGGCAAGGTAGAAGAAGAAATTATTAGGATGGAGATAGCCGTATCAAATACAGGAGAGCAAATTAACTCGGCTGCACAAGGCGATGCAGCAAAAGGCAGGTTCATGATACTGTAACTAAGAGAGACAGCAAGAGCATATAGTTTGTAGATCAGATAACAGAAATTACTTCTGCGTACCATTAGAGCATCAAAGCAAGGACCTAGTTAACTGTCGAGGCAGAAGAGCAATCTAGGCAGGATCAAGGAGTATAGAAATAGCCGTGTAGGAGACAGATGGAGAGATACGCGAACAAGCTAGGCTTACTAAACTGCGCGTCTTGAAGAGCCCCTTAAGAGCTAGCAGAAAGCTGTAGATACTGGTGTCTTTGCAGAGTGACTCTGAATCAGAAAATTCGAATTGTGAGACGGAAGATGAACCTAAGGTGAGCGACCAAAGAAGGGCCACAAAGGCAGTGAGAAAGACGGCAAAGATGTAGCCTATCCTGACACCGGACATTAAAGAACCTAGACAGAATCAATAGAATTCGCAAATAGTGTTGGTGGCCTCCTTGCCCGGCAGCACTGGAAGTAGCCGTTGAATTGTTGAAAGTATAATCCTATAAGAGTATACCGCGAGAGCAAAGGTCTATAGCTTGGAGAAGCAAGGCAAATGAGGAAGTCAACTGATAAGAGTGATATCAGTGTTAGTGAGATGATTACCCACTGAGCTATGTAAGCGGCATCAGATAGTCTATCTGCGTAAGAGGCCGATCCACAAGCAGCTACTGTAGACTTAACGACGGCGTAGAGCAATTAGTCTAACGGACTTCCTTACCCCAACTCATCCTTCGTCTTCTTCTCCTGTAATCCAAACTCCGTCTCCAGGCTCTCCCGCATTGGAACCTCCTTCAAGACAAATGCGACCAAAAAGCCCAGAATAGCAAATGCGAAGCTAACATACCACACTATACGCAGACTATCAACGTATACGCCCATCACGACAGCCTTAACATGAGACCGGTCATTCAGGGAAGCCATGAACTCGTTCGTAGCAAGCTCGTACGCACCGCCGTCGGCCAACCGGGCCTGCAACAAAGGCTCTTGGCCCAGACGGCTCGGGAGGAAGTGATTAACCTGACTGTTAAACACAGCGGAGGGGATTGCAACGCCCCAGATGCTACTGAGACTGCGCAGGAAGGCCCAGGTGGCGGTCGCGACGGCGACATCGGTCTCTGGGAGGGGTGCTTGCAGGGCAGGCAGTGTGGTGGTTAAGAGGGTGCCAACGCCGGCGGCGCCGAGGATTGATAACCCACCCAGCTGCCTGTGGAGGAATTGTCAAGGAGGGTGAACAGGCTAAACGCAATAACTAAAGGGGCAAAGCCGGCGAAATGAAAAGGCCGATAGCGGTTCAAAGTTGAAAGGCTACTGCCGGTGAGGATAGCAAATGGGATGCTTGCCACAGCGCTGGGGAGGAGGTTTACGCAGGGGATTGGGGAGGCTTCCTCCACCGCTTGGAAGTAGACCGGGAGGAAGTAAGTGATCCAGTAGGTGAGTAAGGCGTGGATGAATGCTAAGCCAAAGGCGCCGAGGGAGGTGCGGTAGCCGAAGAGGCGGAGCGGCATGGTCGGTTCGTCGGTTGGCAGCAGAGTCGAGGCTTCAGGGGCAAGGAAAGCGATGAGTCCGAAGAGCCCCAGGATCAAGGGCACGAGGGTCCGCCATGAGGACTAGGCGTGCACGGTGCCGCCCCAGGTTAGCGCTAGAAGGATGAAGAGTACGGAGGCGACCAGGAGAGCGTTGCCTAGAAAGTTGGCGGCGGAGCATGTTGCGGATGGAGACTTTCTTGTAGTTGACTTTGAGAAGGGGGATGATGAGGAGCAGCGCGACGCCGCAGATGGGCAGGTTGAGATAGAAGATCCAACGCCAGGTAACACGTTGGGTCATGAGACCGCCAATAACAGGGCCCAGCGAGAGGGCGACAGCAAACACCGAAAAGATGACACCCATGCATTTGGGCCGCTCGTGCAGCGGGAGGAGGTCGCAGATGATGGTATCGACCAGGACATTGATGCCGCCGCCGCCGATGCCTTGAATAGTGCGGCCCGCGATGAGTGCCGCTGTGCTCTTGGCTCAGAGACGGCTGAGCCAACGCCGAACAGGACTACTGCGAGGATGGTCAGGCTACGGCGGCCGAAGATATTGGCCATCCGGCCGTAAAGCGGTTGGAAGGCGGCCATGGTGAGCATATATGCATTGGAGATCCACACCTAGGCATCGCCCGAGTTCAGGCCACGAACGATGGTGGCACGGCTGTCGAAATGACGGAGGCTTCCAGCGCGGATAGCAACGAGGTGATCGTGAGAGCTGCAAAGATGGCCTATCTCAACGATCTATTAGATCAAGTACAGGATGGGGAACACGTGGATGAGGCCTTACCCAGAACCGCCAGCCCTTTTTGGCCAGCGGTGGCTGCAAAGACGGAGACAGGGAGGGGTCTGTGGGCATGGCTTCAATAGTAGATATCGGATTACTGGGAGTAGCGAATTACTGAGAACAGAGCTCGAATCAGCTGGAGTCTATGCGCGGAGTCACTCTTATACAACTTAGGGACGGGTAATAGACCCTAAGTCAGGGCTGGGTGGGGCACCTGACATCGTACTCTGTAGGATCTGACATCCGATACGGTGAGTCTTTTGAGTCAGGATCGTAATGGAATGCTCAGAGAAAGCAGGGTGAGTCTTCTTGGCTACCCGTAATTAGCCTAGTAAGAAGCAGATGCTTTGAAAATAATAGATTACTGCATTTGCTAGACAATTGGTGCTTTGATAGATACCAACAGGCAGTTGCGATTGGAGACGAAATATTCATTATTATTTGGGAGATAGCTTGCTGGTCTCCAAGAAAACTGTTAGTTCTGTCTCCTTAATTATAGGAAGAGATAGCTACAAAAATCAGCAAACTGTCTTTTGAAAATATCTCATTGGCAAAACTTGTATCTTGCTCTTTCAATATCGTTTGAATGCCGACTCCTACAGCATTTAACAAGAGATACGATAAGGGCCAAGTTTTTCAAGGGTTGTAGTTGGTGAGCGGCCAAGCCACCTTGAAAAGTATGGAGTAGTATGTAAAGAACGGATGTTCACTGGAAGCTAGGATAAATAGTTAACTGGTTAGGTAAACTACTTATTAGGTATGCCGTCTACCGGCCATCGCGCCGCTGCAGGAGCATCGGCGGGGTGGCTGGTCTGATCAGGCTGTTGATGCATGTATAGTCGTTATTCTGGTTCATGATGTGATGACTGACGGTCAGATACCTTACAATTGTAAATCAGAACCTGCGTACAGGGTATAAACTTTTCCTTATATGACCTACTCTGGTACGTCCGCTCAGCTTCTATTTTGGAATGGGTTGGAAAGCACGGTGGACGTTATAAAGCAGTCATTCAATGATCCAAGCTTTGCTTGTGATATTTGAAACCTTGATTGAATAATCATTTATCGGGAGAAACAAGCCAAAAAGCGTCGGGACTACCAGATTACTCCTAGACAGTCATACTTCCCGGCTGACCATTATTGAGCTTCCGTACACCCCAATGGTGTAGTAAACTAGGCCAGTCTTGATCCTCCTTATTGTCTTGTCATGGATGCTGCAGTCAATGGTTTCTACTATTCCCCTTGTAGCACCAATAAGTGCATCTGCTCAGCTTCCTCCATCCAAACTAGGCCAGCATAGAGGTACAAGACGCTGAGCTTGTTGGTAGTATATAGGGAAAAAGGATAGAGAAACAAACTGAAGTAGCTGATCGCAAATTATAGCTTGAACACGACGTCTAAAACTTCCAGAAGCCTGAGAATCATATATTATAGACGTGAACATGCTTGACTGCATCAGAATGTCCACTCGTCTAGTAAAGCTCTCATACGGGCAGCACCAGTTGCTGCAGCATATGGTTGCCATACTTTATTCTTATGGGTGTCAGCATAATCACACACCCCCTTGACCACGAGGCAGGGTAGCCGTCCTAGGCCCCTACACCCTCATTTCGAAAGCTATCCCATTATTCTGCATAGCAATGAGGTCTCTATCTTGTCCAGATTTCATGACTGTATCCCCAGATGCGATAAGCCCGACATGAATATTAGGGGAAGGTGTATGTCCTTGAGTAAGTGCATGCTGAGGCCGCTTGCGTTGCACAAATTTATCCTTGTGGCATTTCAGTTGAAGACATGATATATCAAACACTTCATCACAGACTGTGCTATTAGTAGGGTGAGCACAGCTCATGCAAGCAGCAGGATCATGATGCTTATGTTGATAAGTCCATTGAAAAAGCTCATCCTGCTCTACCCCCGGATACAGGGCGGTGTCATTGCCAACGGCCTGATTGATGACTCTCAAGTATTACTCTACATTGCTATCAATCCGCTTCCGTGCCATTGTCTATATTTTCGAAAGGAAACCTCGTATCGCCACATTAGGCCGACCAAGTTCGTCTTTGACAGATGTCTTGCGAAGAAATGTCCTCGGAACTCCTCTGCCAAAATCATGCTGAACAATCCCATTACTGACCACTATATCCCCAAGAATAATCTCCGTCTGCCCTTTCGTATATGGAACCCCTCACAAATGCCCACCACCAGGGCGAGTTGATGTTCGGGTAGGTTGATCGTATAGAAGAGGCAGCTCGGCTTGTGGCGCTCTAGTTGGAGCAGCTTCTGGAGGGCTGCCGCCGGGAGAATGGCCTGGAAAGATCATCCAGCGGCCCTTACAATGTGAATCAAGCACCGCTCACAGATTCACCATGTCAAAGCCACATGGGCTAAGCATGCTCTCGATCCAGATATGTTCATTGAATGATCGGGTTTGCGTAAACTTTTGTATGCACGTCGGAGACTTATGCCGCATTCTGGGCACCTCATCTGCCAAACCCCTTTCCGGCTGTGCCCCTTTAAGACCTTATCATGGCAGGAAATCCGCTCTGTTTCCTTTCTCAGTCAGCCAAATGTGCGATACAGACGCAATGCAGAAACCTACGTCTTCTGTCGCAGGGGCCGTGCAAGATCCTGCCACGGACGACACCAGAAACCTTCCCTCCAAGATCCAGGAAACTACGAGATGCATTAATGGATGGATCAACCTACTCATACTCTGCGGATTCAGTAGAAGAGTGTCTTTGACGGAATTATTTACCCGCTTGAGCTTTACATAGACGTCTTATTCCAACAATCCTCGCGCAACATCTGGATTTCTTCGCGCAAACGGGGATATACTCCGGATTCGCACAGAGTTCCAGTAGCACCTCTGTCACTAGTCGGCCACTAGTCAAACCCTGAAGATAACGACACTAGTAAAATCAGTGGAACCTGTAGATAGCTTATTTTGGCGTGGGATGGATTTCAGAGTTATCGATGGGGATGCCCAAGCTGTGACTCGTCTCTAGGGAAAAGCACTCTGACTGGGGATTGTCTAGACACGCCTACAGCTGACCCTTGGAGATATATTTGTGAAAGCCAGTATATTAGTAAGAGCGTAGTCTTGCAAGCAGAATTAGCCCTTTCTGGCTGAGTGAAGTTCAATAAGTACCCAATGTAGACCATCTGACCTATACTATAAGTCATGTGGCCAATCTAATGATAACAAATAGTCTTTCCCCTTTTGGGGAAACTGGTTACTTATCATTATCATCATTGCTAGGTGAGGAAACCCATCTTATCATCAGCAGGTTGAATCAACATTATTATTCTTTACTATTGCCCTTCAACCAGTTTTCCCAATCTATCATGTTCACGGGGCAACGGATATGCTACTGATAGGAAATGGGGAGCGTAGATTATAAATTCTCTATTGTGTGTAGAACTGGGAATGCCGGTGTTGTTAATGCATTGATTCTGTCAGCGCAAACTGGTGAGTATTTTCTGCACATTGTTTATGCAGTTGTAGAGAGAGCGGTGGCCTTCGTTAAAGTAAGCAAAAAAATAAAAAAAAATTTGAAATCTTGGAAGCCAGGAGGTATATATACACATAGGGAGCTTTAGTTTGTGTCCGTCTTCTCTGACCCGGCAACGAGGTGATGATCTGTATAGTGGAACCATACATACTACTGAGCCTGGGTCAGAAAAGACTAGCCCCAAGACGGTCCTGAAAATATGCCTTTTTCAGATTAAAGTCATTATAATCTACATATGCATGTATAAATCGTATATGTTCCTCCCAGAATCCAAGTCGAACCTATTAATCCAGAACGCCGTCGCTAAGCCAAACAGTAGAAACAAAGTTATATAGCCACATAAAGACCAATCCACCCATAGATTTATCCATGAAGACAGACGTGTACATCATAATAATATCACGCGCGATCCTGTCTCTTCGAGAGCAAGCCCCCTACATCCTGAAGTTCGAACTCGTCCGCATTTTCAACTATAGTCGCGGAAATGCCCGATTGTGTTCGTGATGACGGAACTGGGGAGTCATTGGAATCGCTGAAATGGACACTTGAGTGTCGCCGACCTTGTTGAGAGCCACGTCGGAGACCGCCTGGACGAGGCGTGTTGAGTGACGATTGTGTATGGTGTTGGGAAGGTGGTGAAGTCAATGGCGATATGTCACCAGAGTTGGCAAGTAATCCTCCTACGTCTCGAAGGACGGGGTCGGCTGTAACATTAGTGCTTTGGCCACCAGGGCGGTTGGGTATTTGAGTATTGTGGTTATGGCTGGTGGGCGGAGGTGAGGGCTGAGTAAGGAGGCCGCCGACGTCAAAAATTGGAGGCTGATCGGGAGAGTTTTCAGGCGGGCTATGGGTTGTTTTGTTTGAGCGAAGGTATTCGTGCGGGCTAACTTTAATGTCGAGGCTGTTTCCGGAGGATTGGTCGTCGTCAAATTCAATAGCTCGTTGGCTGAAGGACCAGTTTGGATTGAGGCCTCCAGTGGCCATAGGGGCTGGACGCGGTTCTATAGGGTCGTGGGAGTAGAGGTCAGGGTCGAGGCGAATGCCGAGATCGCGAGCAAGGTCGGAGTCGCTGCCCCATTGGTGATGCGTGATAGTTGTACGGCGAGTAGAGCTATGGTCGAGACCCTCGTTGACTGAGGCAGAGCCTAGAATATCCTTGTACTTAACTTTCTTGACGCCCTTGTCTCTGACGAAAGAGCTAATGACGACAACGTTTGCGACCGCAGTAGCTGCTAATATCTCCAATGAAGCCAGAAGGGATCGATACTGCTGAGAGCCTTTGTGCTGAATCACGGACGGTACCCGGTAACTGGTGATAGCGACCAATATCAGGGATAGAGCGAACAGGATAACGAGAGCAATTTTTCGTTTTAAAGACATTCTCGTCCTTAAAATAATAAAAATAGGAAATGCGACGAGAAGTAGATCGGTGATGATATCGCAGGCACCCATAGTGATGACGTTGGCGAATCCTGTGCGACACTTGGGGCCCGGGTCTGGTACAACTTGCCAGTTATGGCTGAACGGCTGGCATTCGGCAAGCGTCGCAATCACTACCGCCAGCAAGGTCGATCCTAGGAAGTAGTATACAAAGATGAGAAATATTCGGACGGATCTTCTCCATGTGACCCCAGCGATTCGGTTGAGAAATTCACATACGGTGAGCTTAGCAGCCCAGATACTGCTCGCGTCAGCATAGCCAATCCAGAAAATAAAGATAGGGCAGTCTCACAAAATCGCATAGAAGATGCGGGCCGCAAGGACTAGCCTGCTTCCGATCTCCCTATGCCGAATATCTTCGTCTGTCAAACCATCCACCTTTGTGTTGTTGGTGCCCCATATCAAAATAACATGCACAAACGCCATCCTCGCCAGCAAAGGAATGATGCTCGCCATCATAATCTTGTCTTCGCGGAAAAGACGCTCAATACGAACATACCGGCCACACACTCGGGTGACGATGATGGCGAGCGAAACGCCCGTCGCCCACCAGCTCACTAGAAGCGTAGGATTATCTTGAAGTCTTGTGCGGGCATCTGGAGGAACCGCCGAATAGATTCCTCGCGGTTGGAGTATTGAATGCATCGCAACGGCGGATCGACCGCCCCAGACGGGGGATCAACGAAAAGAAATCCCAGCTTTGACACTCGTAGTACAGAAATTTGCGAATGTTTCGGTGTTGCGCCGGATCTGTGGTCACATCGTATTTCGTGACTCCATTCCGGTGGACGGGCACGTGCTGCTGCCGCTGTGCGGGGATCAAAATGCAAGACAACGGGGAAGAACAATAAGTGGACCAGAAGGATCGCTATACAGTCGATCGGTGCGGCCGTCGAAAATCAGGGCTGGAAGAATATCTCGAATACAATGCGATGCTAGGTCGACAAAGAGCTCAAGCAAAAGAGCTTGGGGTGTGGTCGTACAAAAAGGGGAGCGTGGCTGAGGTTGGTCTTGCGTATTGTCGCTGGACGCCGGTAAAAAAGAAAAAATGAAAACGTCGAATTTCACCGCTGGTGTGACGTAGAAGCGCTAGGAAAGCCGACCATCTCTCGTACGTAGGAGATGCAAAAACAGCTCATCAGCTCTGGAAGCGAGATGGTAGGGACAAAACCAAGGAGACCAGCAGAGCCAAAGTTAAAGCGGAGAGCATCCTTCAAATTTGGTCGGAGAAACCATGACTCCAGCGCACCATGTATCGGGTCCGCATAGCGACGGCTGTCACTTATCAGTGATAACAACTTTCGTTAAGAGTCAAGATTGCGGAGGCCCATGGCAGAGTTTCTGAGCCGCGATAGCCTCTGATATTGGGCACTAGCCTGACTGGAGAAGTGCATCCTGGAGAGCGCCATTTTCCGCATTGAATTGGTCCCTTGGCCGATACGTGCGATCGAGAAGCGGGCGAATGGATCGAGGGAGATGTGGGCGTTACGATTCCTGCGCTACCCCGACGAGGAATGGATCGGTCGCCGTTGACCAGCCGGATGAGGGCGATAAACTTGGCTCAACGCTGAAGCCAATGGTACCCACATCTGACCACTGCCTCCAGGCTACCTGACAGACGGTCTATCTGTGTGTCAATCATTGAATCGACCGATTCGGTGACTCTGGCGATCTGACTTACCATCGGGGACTCTCTTACAAACAGCAGTGATTCGTTGAGATAAAACTGGGAATTCGTAAATTGCACCTGAATCGCGTTGGTCTTCTGGCACAAATGATTGGCAGGGTTCCTGGGCGAGATCCATGGTATTATTGCGAGGCCATCTCATCGTGGCGTTCAAAAAGTGGGAGCTTGAAAGATTGGGGAGTGGACTTGCTCGAGCACGTGCTCTTGACCGCAGCAATCAGTAACAAATAAAACACCAACGCTATCCGAGGCTTCAGCTCCAATACGAAGCAGATCGCTTTACCTGCGACCCCGGACTCCATCGAGGCCGAACGATGTGACGCTGTCATCCTGGTCCATGCTCCTCTTAATCGGGAAATCCCGCACGAGATTGGAGCTCCCCCAGCCATCAACTTGCTATCAGTCTATCACGTCAAGAACGCCCAGGCCGCCAAATCTTACTCTATTTGTTTCCGTCAATGATTTTTGTAAATTATTTGCATGTGATATCTGCTGCGACATCCAATCCGAAAGGGCCCAATGCTTCTTATTTCCTGGAGGTGGTTCGATACCTACACCGACGCACTCTCCCATAGCCAAGAGCATGGCCCAGAACGCAGCCATATCTGCCTTCAGAGAAACTTATGCTGCCTCAATGAAGCAACAAGTCAGGCCTGGTCACTTTATCCAAAGCGACCGCGTTTTCAGCACCAATATTGCGCACAAAACGCTGGAAGATGCCAGAAAAGACCGACGGGCCAGCATTGAATTCGGCTGCAAATGATGGCCAATCACCTATGCGTCGGATCAAATATCGAAAGGACTGAAATACGCAGCTACCTGGGGTGGCTTTCGAGTTCGTCCGAAAGGCCTTGAACACAGATTAGAAGACTTTGAGCTCGCACACCACCGACGAGGAACTTACGTCAGAATAGGAAACAGGAGTGTACCCAGGAGAAGCGGTGCCATTATGAAATGTTTAACCTAGTCGATCTGATAAGAGAAAGGGTTTTTCGCCTACCAGTACTGTCGCTGACTGAAGCAATTCTGATTAACCTGTGCCTGGGTTCTACAAGAGTGGTAAACAACTATACTTGCTCAACAAGCAATGCGGATCATGGAAATATCATCCCATTAAGGAGTTGGATCTAGATCTACTTTACGTTTCTCAGATTCCTGACCTGCTGTGTATTCCATACAAGCAAAACAGTCACTAAGCAGTCGAGAGCCCTAGCAGCTGTCAGTTGCACGTTACACACCTCGCGAAGATTCTTCTCCTATGATTCTAAACCAACTGCTATCTCTAGCCGCTAGGGATGGGGCCGCAGAAGCTGTCCCTGCTAGGGTATGCTCCTAGGCGGCGATAGCGTCTTCGCTGCGCTAATCTGTTGGAGTCCATGCCATATGCTTCTTGGACCAAACCTTTCGCCACAAAGTTCAAAGATCACGAAACTATCCTACGAGGATTATGTCGGCCACGAAATCTACAACAATTCCCCCCCCAACACAGGGGTTTTCGTATCTGCTTGCAAACTGCAAGACGCTCTTACGGCGCACCGCATCAAACTTGAGAAAAAAGCCGCATCCACGGATCTGGGGCGTGATAAGCTTTACCGGCAATCTGATTGAGGACGCTCGATCCCAGGAACTGGCTAAGGAAGCCATTGTTTCTGATGTATTCGCCAGCTTGTTGAGGCAACTACGTTGCACCGGAACGTACCGCTAACGCCGCGGCCGTTTAGCCCACGCGGAGCCAATCGCCAAAGCCAAAAGGGATTTGTCCAGGCACTATTGACTAAGTTGCCCAAAGTATTTGTCGATCCCTATAGGGACTAGGTGCACATAAGCCGCTGACCCAGTTTGAGTATATTGCTGTCAGGGATACCTGAGAAAGTGCTGGGCAGCTAGTTTGCGAAAGATACAGGCTGAGGATTTTGTCTCCTGGTATCTTGAAGAGTGCAAGTACTTCCGTTGTGCAGCTGGAGGCAAAGTCGGAGTCGGTTGATAGTGAACTAATAGAGAGAAGGCTGTACTTCGCCCTTTCCTGCGGTTGGACGGGATATGAGAGACAGTATATCCCTGAAGACAATACTGTTCAAATTTATTGCTGGAGTGACGGTGAGGTTAGATCTGCATGCTCTATTAGAATAAAATGGACAAATGTACAGTTCAGCTTTGACGTTGGTCATATTAAACCAGCACTGAAATACACAAACGAGGAACAAGGATATAACACCGTCCTGAAAAATTTCTTCGCCGGTACGCCATGCTGCCCAATGCCTTTCTCTTTTACTTTCCTGTTTTTTCCCTTGACTTGCAGAGATCTGGTTCTCCCACAAAGGCCTGCGCCTGTCCTACCCTAGGACAGTCATCCATATCCAGTTGAGCTGGGTGTCTCACTAGAGGTGGAACCAGAGTTATGATTTATTCGCGGTTGAAGATTGCCTGGTGGAATGCAACCCCGTGTCGCTAACTCAAACCTACTTAAATAACCCATCGATAACTGGCATATCTGCCTGCCGTCTCACTCTTCCGGATAATCTTGACGACTTGCCCGCGCCTGAGCCCCAGATACCTCGCAACGGGATCCGAAACCTGGATTCTTGGCAGCTGCGATTCCTTCAGACGGTATCTCTGCAAGAGCTTGCTCTTCTCCTCAGGGCTTAGGAGCACATGTTTCGGTACAAGTTCATGCCGTGTAATGTTCACAAGTAGATCCTGCTCCTGGAAATGCTCGCAGATTCGGCCGGGGATACCGCTAAGCAGACGAACGGCAGATGGGGAGATGGGCGTCTTTGTGATGAAGATGCCGGTATGGAAATTTCCCTCGTCAACAGTGTGGTTGAAGGTGCGGACTTGCTTTGTGCCAATACCGCTGTCGTCCGGACAGAATTCAATGTAGATTGTCCCGCAGTCTGGCTGGGGATCACGGTTTGAGGGGGTCGGGAGAGGCGTGTATTTTGCTTTCATGGCTTCGGTGGGACGGGCTTGAATCTTTAGCTTCTCGCGGCTATGGGATAACTCCATCAGTCGTGTTCATTACACAAAGAGCAAATACTGGTGGGCTAGAGGGTCGCACCTGGGGTATCCTTTTTCACCGACGTATTTCCTCTTAAATTCGTCAAGGTCAATCTTGACTTCTTCCTCTGTCACTTCATAGCCCTATTGGTCGAGATTAGTGCCCTGCGACTGGAGCCAGGCAGAACGCAATAACGTACGCGGTCTTGCAGCATTTCGAAAACTGTTCGCCATGTGCGCCAGACGCGGATGGTCTCGCGCTCGGCGTCGTCGGCGGAATAATTGTATTCGTCATCCATCGCGATGGAAAGATGAGCTGAGAAAAGTTAAATAAAGGAAGAGGGCGAGCGCAGATAGTTCTCGCTGAGAGGTAGTGAAGCTCGGAGGGTTGAACGCTTTGCGTCGAAAAATCGGGCGAGCGCTAAGAGCGCCAACGGTAAGCGCCGCCAATGAGACGCCAGAAAGCCCCAGAATCCTAAAGGCCAGACACATCTTCCACCTTATTCTTTTCTCTCCTTCCCCCCATCCTCTCTTTTTTCCCTGTCTTTCTTATTTTCTCATTCTCTATTTCCTCCCCGGCTTTGGGATTCTTCTTCGGGGATTCACTTTGCTTTCTCCCGGGCTCCAATTCTCCCTCGAGTCCGTCCCGTTCGGTTGTTTATTGCTTGTCTTTCCCCACGTAGGTCCGTTTAATTATGGCCGCTGCTGTCAAGTCCGAGGGGGCTTCCGAACCCAAAGTCAGGCCGACCAAGCCTGATGAGGAGACCTTCAAGGCCAATCTTGCCCAGGCTGAGAAGGAGCATGCTGCTGTTCAGGAGAAATTGGTATGCGCCCTTTTGATTTTATGCTTTCGCACAGTGTCTACTGAATTGTCACGTGGGACTATGCTTATTACGCTCGCAATTGCTATACATATGCTGACTGCAGGTAGAACCAAATCAAGGCCAAGATTGAAGCCGCGAAGCCCAACAACCAGGACTCGCCGGCCGCAAAGAGACAGCAGGAGCTTCGCGCTGAGCTGTCCTCGATTCGTCAGAAGCAGCAGGGATTCAAGGCCTCAAGGACCAGCACCCAGGAGAAGATTAATGCCCTCGATGCGACGCTCAAGGCTCGCATTGCCGAGCAGAACAACTCCCGCACCCGCATGTCCTTCAAGAACGTCGAGGAGCTTGACCGTGAGATTGCCCGTCTGGAGAAGCAAGTCGACTCCGGTACCCTGCGTCTGGTGGATGAGAAGAAGATCCTCGCCGATATTTCGAGCCTGCGCAAGCAGCGCAAGAACTTTGCCAGCCTCGATGACGCCCAAAAGGTTATCAACGACCTGAAGACCCAGATTACTACCCTCAAAAAGACCCTCGACAACCCCGAGGCCAAGGCCCTGAGCGACAAGTACACGGAAATCCAGAAGGAACTTGACGCGATAAAGGCTGAGCAGGACAGCGCCTTCAAGAACTTGAACGCTCTGCGCGATGAGCGCACCAAGCTCCACGCCGAGCAACAAGCCAAGTGGACTGCCATCCGTGAGGTCAAGGACAACTATTACAAGGCTCGCAAGGCTTACAAGGAGTACGAGGATGAAGCTTGGAGAATCCGTCGGGAGAAGCAAAAGGCCCAGCGTGAGGCTTTCGAGCGGGAGAAGAAGAGGAAGATTGCCGACAAGAAGCTGGAGGAGGCCTCTCGCCCTGCTTACACCGACGAGATCCTCGTCGCGCAGGGTCTTATCCGTCACTTTAACCCCTCTTACGACTTTGCTGCTCTTGGTCTTAGCGACAAGAAGGACCAAGCCTCCGGCTTCCGTGCCGAAGTTGGCCGTACCGTGGATGACTCTGGCATGAAGGGCATGAAGGTCCTCAAGAAGGAGGAAGACGACTACTTCGTCGGAACCGGTGGAAAGAAGAGCAAGAAGGGCAAGAAGGGCAGCGCCAACGGCAGCCCTGCGCCGTCCAACCTTGCCGAGACTAAGTTCAATATGAACGTCGGTATCATCGAGGACTTTGCCAAGGTCAAGATCGATCCTCCCATGAACCAGTCCGACGTTCCGGCTGTGGTTGAGAAGCTCGCGGCCAAGATCACCGAATGGAAGAAGGACCAGGCCGCCAAGACTCAAGAGGTAGGCTCGCTTCACTCAATTACTAACTCATGAATGCTAACGTAAGTAGAATATCAACAAAGCCAAGGAAGAGATTGCCCGCCTTGACGCGGAAGAGAGCACGGCCACCGAGACCAATGGCAAGGCCAGCGAGAAGGATGCGACTGCTGAGGTGGCCGATGACCTCAACAAGGCCTCACTGGAGGAGAAGGCCTAAACCGTTGCTGATAGAACTGCATACATAAGCTTTGCATGAGCGGATACCTCCTCTTGTTACGTTAACTTGCGGATCCTCCAAAAGTCTAGCATTCCTACAACTTTTCCCCCTGCGCTTATCGTCATCCACCATACACCATCCATCCGCCATCTCTCCTACCTATCATCTTCCTCATTTCTACTGTGCCCTTTTGTTATGATGATGCTCTCCCGGCATTGGTTCTTCCTGTTATTATATTCCTCTTTGTAATTGACCTCACCTCTTTCTCTCCTCGGAAGAGAAATCGTGCAGGAAGCGAGGCTTTGAGCGAGTTGTACGTTTTGATCTGAGTTGGAAACAAGAAGCGGTTGTATTTCATCTTCGAAATATCATATTGCCGAAATCCGAAATGCAGGATTCGGAGTCAACCATGTGACCCTAACTTAGGTTGGCTACAGTGGCTGTGCAAAAAGGAGGCGTCTCGACTGGATCAGCCACCCTGTCTGACTCGTAAGCGCCGCATCAATTCCAGTGCTTCACTGTCGGAAAAGATGTAGATAGAAATTAATGCTTCCCTCAATACCAATTTCGACAAGTGAATAGCGTTGCCTAACCTGAACCGTGGCGCCAAGTCCCTGCTAGTAGTGTACGAACGAGCTGTTTTTCACTTTAACGCTGCTATCTCGGCTCGTTCTCTCTTCTTCCATCCCTCCCCTCCCCAGTCTTTCATACACTTTCCATCACGTAGTCCGTCTCTATCGATAATACATTAATTCAAACATCTCTGTTGGCCTTCTCTACTACGTCCGACAGCGCTAGCAGGATAACCCGGCTCAAATCGGAACTCGGCGCCAATCTCACCCCTTGCGCTTCGCATCTCCGCCACTCCCAACAACTCTTCAACTCCATCTCACTCGCTCGAACCCATCCACACCACTGTCGAAAATGTCCTACAACAAACCTGTACGTCTGCGTTGCCGTATACAGTATCCAAAACGAAGCCCACTCACTAACATTCTTCTCACACTAGGACGGCCCACCTCCTTCCTACCCAGCTCCGGTCCACGACCCCTACGCCCACCCGACTCCTCCACCGGGCGCTGGACAAGACTACTACGGTGCTTCTCCCCCTCCGCAACAATATGGCCAAGGCCAACCACCATACGGGTACCCGACGCCTCCGCCGCAGGGATATCCGCCGCAGCAACAGCCGATGTACTATCCGCCGAATGGCGGATACCCACCGCAGCAAGGTTATTATGCGGAGGAGCAGCGCGGGGGCGGTGGCGGGAGTGGGATATGTGCCGGGTTACTGGCGGGTTTGGCGTGCTGTTGCTGCTTGGATATCCTTTTCTAAACCGCGGATGATGGTGTGCAATGGCGGGGGCCGAACTCGGTGCGATACTACCTCCTGATGGTGCGACCTTCGCTCGACTGGGCCTGCCGCGCGAAGTTTTTTTCGTTCGCCCGCTTGGGTTCTTTGTATTCATCTCTTTTATGTTTGGCGCATGGCTGGGATTGATTCTACTGGGTATACATGATGTTTCGCTGGGTTTCAGTCTGAGAAGTCAGTTTGCGGGTCAGGAGCCAATATCGATATCTTTGCATTTTTAAATCTTTCTGCAGCTCCGTCCCTAGCTCAAGGTCGCCCTGTAGCTGGGTGAGGTCCTCAATTCATCTCATTATCATTAACAATCATAAATGGTATCATATCGTAACATCCATAACAACCTGGGCATCGCATCGCATGGCGTCGTAAATCAGTCGCACTTTCCCGTCCAGAAAAAAAAAGCACTTTACCACACAATTGAATCAAGCCAAACACAACATTCAACGAGATAGACAATCAAGACCTCCCACTAAACTCGCTCCCTCCCCTCCTATACCGATCATTCCGACTCCTCGTCTCACTACTACTTCTCGATCGACTCCGGTATCTCGAACTAGGTGGCGGGTCCACCACGCTCTCCTCTTCGATAACCTCCACCACACCTCCCTCATCGCCAAGGCCATGAGAATGCGAATGACTCGTCAAATCCTCCTCAACAATAATCTCATCCGCCCGTCTTCTCCGTGAACCCAGACCTGATCTCGGCCCCGGTCCGCGTCGATTCCGAAACCCTACATCCACGATTTCAGAGGGTGTGGTAGAGGTAGCGGCGATCGTGGACGGACTGAAGCGTCGGCCAGATGTGAGAGAGAGGTAGAGCAGGTAGAGGAGTAATAAGAAGCCGGCGACTGCGCCGAGGGTCGCGCCGACTACGACGCCTGGGTTTGGTGGGTTGGTTGTCCGGCCGTAGGTCGAGGGAATGGAGATGGCGCTGTTGGTTATGTGTGTTGCTTCGTTGTCGTTACCACGGGGGACGAGGTTGAGCTTGAGACTGGGGTGGTTGGATGTGGATGTGTCTGTGTGAGGGCGCGGGTGGAGCTGCAGCGGTGGAGGCGGCATGGCGTTTGCGTTTGTCCGTTTGATGTGACTTTTTATCGAATGGTTGTAGTTAGGGTTTTGTCTGCCTTGATGCAGGTGTATGTCGTGGCATGGTTTGTGTTTGAGCTTCTTTTCTCTTGGATTATTGTGTTTGAAACATGAAGTGTGTTTGACTCGGAATGATGGGGTGATACTAAGATTGGAATCGGGGGCGTGGTTGGTTATATGCGCTTTTGTGCTGGTTTTATTCGGTGGCTGGGATGGCCCCGGATCCCTGCTCTACACCACTTCATCTCTATCTTCGGGTCGATCTACGTATCCGGCCTTAATACACTCTCACTTCACCGTTCATTCCATCACTCTACTACTAAATTCTACAGTAAACCCTAATAGACACCCTTCCTAGACTGATAACGTGGGAGCTCAACACCCTCAACATCCAAAGCTGTCCGAACCGGTATTCCATGCACCAACTTAAAGCTATCCAATTTCGCACCGCTACCCTCCAACGCCCAAAGCGTCACAGCAACCCAGTTCGTTCCTTTATAATTCAATATCCCTTCAGGAACGGGGAATCTCGTCTGCGGTCCGATATTATTCACGTACTTGCCGTACTGCCACCCGTTCACATATAACTGCACTCTGTACGCTGGGGCAGGGGTTGTGCTGTTTCCGAACTCGAAATATATGGGAACGTCCCAACCAGACTTGATATCTAGGTCGAATGACGCTGTGTAAAAGCTTATTCCGGGCTTCGAGAGGCCGGTGAGGGGAGTGGATGATTTCCAATCCTTGGATTTTGTCGGCGGGTAGGGCTGGTGGTATCCGTGGCGCTCGGCGTACAGCCCGCCCTCGTTCAGCGGACCGCGTACTTTATCGACGTAGTCCTCGCCGCCAAAGTTGCCGGTTAGTTTCCAGGTTATGTCGCTGGCTTCGTGGCCGCTGAGTTCGTAGTTAAGTATCCCGCGGGGCTTTTTCATCTCGTCTTGACCAACGATCCAGTTCTCATTCAAGCCCATGTTGTCAACCACCACAGTAAACACGTATTCTTTTCCTGCTTTAAGAGAGGGAAGGGTATAGGTTGCATTGTAATCTTGGTAGTCATTATCACCGGTCCAGGATCCTAGGTAAGTACCGCTTAGCCAGACGGACGAGCCAAAGGCTTGTCCGCCTTGGGTCTGGATGGAGAAGTTGCTTTCCCGGCCATTTGCGGTGAAGTGGCCTCGGAAGAGAAGGTATCCTGTGTGGAAGCCGTAGTCGCTGGCATAAAGGGAAGTTGGAGTTCTGAGAGGGTAGATTGTGTTCTTGGTAGGAAGATTGGCGTCGGGCCAGGGAGAGTCGTCATACGAGGGTTGTATCTCCGGAAGGGTGTCGATAGATTTCCACTTCAGGTCCTCTAGCACGGGGAGAACGATCTTTGGAGGCGAGTAACCAACTTCTGTGCTCCAGATCCCGTTCTTGTCAACTGTGTGATGGGCTTTCTTGCCGTTGATGAAGAGATTCTCTGCAGTCTTTGGTGCCCCGATTACCTCGACCGGTGTGGTGGCATTGAAGTCGGCTGTAAGGTGAAGATCACGGCCTTTGACATAAGCAGTGCGGACGAGGTAACCGGCTTTAACGATAACAGATGCAGCAACCGCCTTCTCGGTGGCATAAGGGATGCTGGTCTCTGTACCGAGCTGCGGCACCCAATAATTGTATGCCGAGTTTCGGTCTAACTTGTCAGTCACTATGCGCATAATTGCCTGGGCCACGTACCGAGAAGGAATATCTTCAAGTCTCCGATCTGAACAATGCGCCGAGCAGGCTCAACGTCCCAAGCAACTACGACCGCACCGCGGATTTGCTTAGAAGAAATGCCCGAACCCAATCCTTCGACGACCTTCACTTTTGCCTTAGAGGAGACCGCAAGTTCGTGGTGTTCCCCAGGTCCTCCATACAACACAAGAACTTTGCCGTCGTGGAACTTCTTCCATGTGAATACTTCGGCGGTTGAGTACAGAATTTTCGTACCAGCGACGTCGTAATCAACAAGGTGAACCTTTGAATCACGTCCGTTGAGCACCAGAGAGCCTCCGAGCTGCGGGATCGTCAGCTGTCCCGCACTGGTCGGGAGCCGCAGTTTGTACGGGGTAGACGCTTGACTGCTATAGTCGCTGTGGCGGAGTACGAAGAAAGAGCCGGTGCCGTTCCCGAGCAATGGAGTCACAGTTAGGTCGGCTGTATTGGTGTAAGTCGTGTTCGTTAATTTGCCTGGGGTCGCCAGGAGGTATCCCGGGGAGGACTTGATGAAGTTTCCAAGCAGCTTAAGCTCGCTGTACTTTTCTCTCGTGATTTCTCGTGTTTCCTTAATGGGCGAGCCGTAGTCGTACGAGGTATAGCCGCCTGGGTGGCCGAGATTGCCCCAGTTGGTTCCGCCGAATGTCTTAGACGATTAGTTTAGCTATGCATATGTTGCTGATGACCTACCATATACAGCGACAGGATCCCCACACCAAAACTGAAAGTGTTCTTGTGGAATACTCTTTCAAACTCGTAGCCCGTAAGAGCGGCGCATTGTTCGAACCCGGGTCCTCCCCATGGGTCGAATGCCCCGACTTGATACTGAGCTAGTTAGCCTTCAGCCATCTGTTTTGGAGAAGGAGAACTTACCTCAACGAGCGCATACGGCGTTGAGGGACTAATTTCAAGGTGTAAGTCGCGGTAGTCGGTCGGCAGGTTGCCTTCGGGCCACACATCAGGATTCGCCTATGTCCGTTAGCGATTGAATTCTTTCTGGTGAATATCCATACACAATCAAATCCGAGCCTAGCCATCATTAGCTTCACTCAAAGAAACATTCAATACACAACTTACGGATAGTTATCATGGCCGTAAATATCTACCTCGCCCTTCCCAGTCCCAGGAGCATTATGCCCACCAGGCCAAGCATCGTTGCTGATCGTAGGCACCACGATCCCCGCCCTGCGGGCCTGGTCGATCACATACTGGAAGTAATCCGGATTGGGAAATTCCTGCCCACAGCAGCCCCCGCTATACTCGTTATCAGGCTGGTAGAGAATCACAGGTCCGCCATTAGTGATCTGGTACTTGGCAATGAGACCGCCAATGTGCGATACATAGCTATTGTGGATGAGTACAGACATTCCTATGATCGAAAGGGCTTGAAACTCACTTCTCCGTAGCATCCAAGTAACTTTGATCCGATGAACGGATTGTGCCATTAAGTCTCTGCAGCCATCCCGGGAATCCGCCCCCAGATGCCTCTGCATTGATATAAGGACCGGGACGAGCAATCAGATAGATACCCAAATCGGACGCGGCGTCGAAAAACGGTTCCCAAGCAAAGCTCCCTTCAGCTCTGTACTCTCCTGGCTTTCCTTCGAGGAGAGCCCAGTCGACGTAGAACGAAACGCAGTTGAACCCGAGCGCTTTGACTTTCTGGAGGATGTCTCTCCATAACGAAGGTACTGGGAGTCTTTTCAGGTCAGTACATGCGTCTAGACGGAACGGGTCAGATTGTTTACCTCCACGGATGGATCTCAGCGCCAAAGATCATGATTCTCTCTCCGTTGATGAAGAGGGACTTGTCATCCCAGGTTACCTACTCATCTGTTAAAACGACCCTTAAAGCACACAAGAAGAATGATACGAACGTATTTCTGCAACAATTCGCGTTTCTCAGCGTCCGGATGCTCAGTGATCGTGAAGCCATTGAGCTTGTGGGTAAGAGCAACACCAGCAGCCTGGGCTGCTAGCAAGGCAGCCGTCCAGACTGGCAACAGTCTCATGGCGATCGACTTCGCGGTAAGGCCAATCCGCTAGGCTCCGCATGGTCGATCTCAGAGGGAGTCCATCATATTTATCTCTTGTCCAGCCTCAACCCCGCCTTTCAGGACTGGGTTGGCTGATTTCGTCCGACTACGTCGGTAAACACCTGCATTGAGCTGGTCTGGGTCCAATTAATGCAGGTATGGATCGTTTTCCGTTTAGAACCCTTGCTTCGGGACAAGAAGGACGCGATCTAATCCCAATGACGAGATCATCCCGCTCAAGCCGGGCCAAGGTTAATATATGAGGTGGAGTGAAAGTAGATGGAGAAGAGAGAAGAGGCGACCGCGGGGGAATTTCTCCGCATCTCCTCCAGCGGCCTCTTCAACAGTCCTCCTTGAGAGAATCGCAATTGAGTCAGCAATAGTAAAAATGGCAGTTAATACGCTCGTCCCAGTTGGTCCCTGAAGGCAATATGCATTGCCGTTACATTAGAAGACTCAGTTTCGAGTCTCGACAGAGACTATACAGTGACGAGCAGTTGTGTTCATTTCGGTAGGTACATTAGGCAGGGATAGAAGCTCACGGTCCTAATTATCCGCTGGACGTTTTGTACCGCAATGCAGCTGTTATTATAGGTACTAATTAACCGAATGCGAGCATCATACGGCCCATTCTCTAGTAAGTCGGAGCTCATCTCCGATCCCTCCAGGGTTAGATCGACGCTCGAGACGAGGGAAAAGGCGACCTTGGCCTGTCCTGAGTGACTTCGTAATGACTTGTAGAGACTCCGTAGTGACTTCGAGAGTGACTCCAGGAAGGTGATAGTACAGAGCAACAAAAGGGAAAAGCCACGATCTTTCGACGTTTACATTCGGTACACTGGCAGGAACGACCGCCAATAATATTGTGTTGGTGGCTCCATTCTTCCACTGAGAAACAGCCGGGCAGTCCAAAAGTACCATGTGAATTGCAATCGTAGCTTTTGTCTAAAGAAATCTAACTATACGGTCGTGTTGGCGCGATCCTCTTCCTCGTTCGCCTTCGTGTACGTTTCCCGCGTATCCATCTGCTCCTGCTCGTCTTGGCCGAGAATCAGGTTCTCCTCTTTGAGAGCCTCTTCCTCCGTAGCGACGGCGTCCGCTGCCGAGGACTGTGCTGCAGTCTGGGTGCGTTTCTGTGTTGTGTTCAGCACTGGCGTAGTGTCGTTGAAGATACGAAGAAGCAGGGCCCGGCGGTCTTCCTTGGGAAGCATAAGGTTGACCGAGTGCAGGGATCGCCAGAGAGGAAGGACCATTCGTTCGCTGAACAAGTTAGTAATGTAGTTTCTAATTAGGGCGGTGATTCACGTACCTGAATTTGTCGTCTCCTTCGGGAGTGATGTAGATAATACTGCAGCCCATCGGGATGTCTCTTACGCGCTCGCCGATCTCGCCAAGATTCTGCCAGCCGCCGTCGTCGACCTTGGGGAACATCTCCACCAGGAGCTTTCGGAAAGTCTCCTTCTGGGTCAGGGTGACGGCACGAGCAGGGCCCAGCCATGGCTCGACCAGCCGTAGACCATCGGTCTGAATACGCCATCGGCAAACGTCAAGACGCTGTGCATCTTGCTTGACGAACATCTTGACACCGCAGTGGACAAACTTAAGACCATGGCCCTGGTTGGCGACTAGGATATCGCGTGCGAGAGCGCTGGTGTAGTAAACAGTTCGTGACATGGTCGCCTCCGCATTACGGACCATGAACCGATCGCGGGGGAAGCGATCTGAGATCTCGAAGAAGTCGAAGATCGGCTTGAGCTCTTCGTGGTTAGGGTCCAAGTATCTGAAAGGCTCCTCAATGGGTTGGCCGGGCTTTCGCTTGACGGGCTTGGGCTGAGTCTCGGGTGCTGACGCCTGGGGTGTGTCTGTAGGGACAGGAGTAGAAGTGACATCGGACGTGGCGACATCAGGCTCCTCGGCAGCTGGAGGTTGATGAATAGGACGGTCTCCAATCACGACTTCGGCTCCGCTATCGAGCTTAGTGCGCTTGAAGGGAAGTTCACCATCCACGCCATCCGCTTCCCTCTTCGCTGAAGGGACCTGACTAGTAACAGAATAAGGAGGCTGGTGTGTGGTCTCGGCCACAGAAGCATTCTTATCTTTCTCCAAGTCGGCCTGTTCGTCATGAGGTACCAGATCATCTAGCGCCTCGATTTTCTCCAGAGGCTCGCCGGTTCCATTCTTCTGCTTCGAATCAAGCTCCTCGGCCAGAGCAGCCACAGTGCCCTTGGGGATCGCCTTTGATGGATTCTCAGGCTTAGCACGGATCTCAGACTGCTTCTCTAGAACCGTGATGAAGAAACCACCAGTGTCCTGCAGATGAGGGTATATGCGCATGCATCGTTCAAGTGGCATGTCAGTTATAGGGGGGAACATGCCCTCGGAGAGCCGACCGAGGCCAGCAATGCCCGACTGGGCCCTGTGCTCCTCTACCTCCTGCCAGCTGCTCCAGAAACGGTTTTCTCTATCAGCCACTTTCCATGATCGTAAACCGTTAACTCGCTTCAATCCAGGCAATTCATTGCTGCAATCGATGATCTTGACTTTTTCCAAACCACCACAACGCTCAATCGCACTAGCGACAACAGCCTCGTTTTCTATCGGGTTCATACTACATGTAGAGTACACCACACGACCGCCAACTTTCAGCATTTGCAGGGCGCGGACAAGGATCCGGACCTGTGTCATGTGCAGCCCGTTACCATTCTGAGGTGTCCAGTCTCTCCAGACACCATAATTCTTTCTCGCCGTTCCGTCACCAGTGCACGGCACGTCCGCGAGGATGCGGTCGAACTTAAGATACCTGTTCGGGGTCGGCTTGCCGTCCTCACTCGGCCTAGACGGCAGTCTGATGGACGGGTACATCGTGGCATCGTGATTCGTGACGATAAGGTTCGGGGAGCTGAGACGCTTCATCTGATGGATCAACATGTGTGCGCGCTTGTGGTCGCTGTCATTGGCGATGAGCAGACCAGTCGTCCGCCCGTCGTCATTCAGGCCTTCTGGCCCAGCCGGCTCCGGACCGATCGTTCCTTCCTTCGCCTTCTTGGCAACCTCAAGCATTGCCTCCTCTTCACCGGCGTGAATCATCTCCATCAACTGCGCGGACTTGCTTCCGGGGGCAGCGCACATGTCCAGAACCGTCATTCCTGGTCGCAGGTCCATCAGGAGCGGAGGAATCATGCTGACGACCTCTTGTCGGCTGATATTTCCCACATCCGTCTCGGCAACGAGGAACTTCTGGAATGAAGCGAAAGGTGCAAAGCGGCGGATCACCTGCTTGGGGGTCGTCATCGACCATGCGAGACGATCAGGGTACCACTCCACCGGACGCGGGGGCTCGACATTATTTCCCTCATACTGCACGGCAGTAATTTCGGGGATATAGTGGTTCTTTAGTCGTTCCTGTACGAAAAGCGCATGGCTTTGGAAAGTATCAGCGCTGTCCATGACGTCTCGAAAAAATAAAAAATGAAAAAAGTGAAAAATGAAAAGAGCATACCCTTTGGATCCTGTGAAGCGGAAACTGTTGGGAAGCTCCCTCCGCAGCGTCTCCCAGAAGATTTCGCGCTCCTCCTCAGGAATGAAGCCTTGCGCATTGTAGTAGTTCTCGAATCGCTCGTTCGTCTTCGGGATGTCCTGCCAGTTTTGACGCTCAGAGCGTCCACCGCCACCACCACCTTTACCAAACTGCAGCAGAATTAACGTGTGTGAAGACAAGTGCGCGCAAAATGACTGACCTTCTTCTTGTCACGTTTACCCATGGCTAGAATGGAAAATGACTGTGCTAGTCGCTGCTGTAGTAGTCGGGGAATTTTCGAGCTCCGGAAAGATCCCACCAGCAACATAGTTATTCCGGAGCTAGCTCTATTGGTTTTATCGGGCGGGAGTGCGGCGGAGTTTTGGCCTGCATAAAAATCAGTGTCAGCGCGGCCCTCACGTGCGCTGGCACTAAGCTGTCTTAGGCTTCTCTAGCAGCCTTTAAGGCCATATATCTAAGGCTGCGACATCGGATGCACTACATACATTTGAGTCAGTAGCCGTGAACACTTCGACAATCCTCCAGACTCATGCTTGTTGACCTCCTGTAACTGCTTTTACGCTCTACCCCGGTCAAACTCGATCCTAGGACACCAATATCTCTCTGTGACAAATCACTTAAGTGATTGCCTGCTTTATCCAGACATCCTTTACCTTCGAGTCAGGAAGTGTCCCTGGTTGTCCATCTCGCTTGAACATTCTGATCTGTGATCTGCTACCTCTACCTCCAACCATTACTGTCCTATACCGTATTCTCAATGTCAAATATGGCGCCGGGTCCAATCGTTACGTGATCCGCCGTTCTTATGATGGAGCGGTTCAGTGTACCGTGTTTGAGGAGCGGAAAGCCAGGCATCGCACCCTATCTGTTCTTGAAGTTTATGGCAAGCCTAAATGACTGGCGCCAACCATTCTCTCCTGTGAATGCGCATAATTATGTTGTTTTCGCTCGGGGGCTTGACATTGTCGACTTTGCTGAGTCCGATCGTCTCCAGTGTGGATATCATACTGCAGTATGTTAGCATTGGGTTAGATAAGACTCTCGTGGACAAGGCGTACTCAATATTATTGGCACGGCATTCGAGAACCACAGTATCTGTCCTCTGATCATGCAACCAACAGTAATGGATCAAGGAGCTTATGTTTCTCTTCAGCTGTTTTGGCTCGAGAAAATTCTTATCCCCCATCAAGCATCGTATGCCACGGTCGAACCCTCCAGCATCACCTAGTACACGACCAACAGGGTCCTCCAGGACCCAAAACAGCTCACAGTACCCTGTTGGGGCCGAGTCCCAGCAGACCATAACGGGAAATGAACTCTGGCTGCACATGCGGTCTTCGAGGAAACTCTCATGCTCGTCTATTGATGCCGGACGCGGGAGAGCTGTATCTTGTGGTCTTGTCCTCAGCCATTCATGGACTAGCCTCAAGTCATTCGCTTGCTCAGAGTCGAGGCAGAGGTCAGGTCCCGGTGCGGAGCCATTCGATTCCCCTGGTGGTCTGTTTCTTGGGGCTTCATCCGTGGTGGGCAAGACAGGTACTCGAAGGGTCAGATAGTCCTTGCCACTTTGAATGTGCCTGACATAAAACACCTCCCCTTGCTTGTATGCTTTTGGGCGTAGTGGGTGAAGAATGTCTCCAGTATATGTATATTGTAAAGCTTGCGGCGGATAGTATGGAGGCATGAAACAGCCCGATGTATTAGGGCCGGCACCGAAGGGAAACCCTACTCCGAGCGAATCAAGTGAACCAGATGGGGCTGGGTATGACTTTCCGGGGTTCGGCATCACCGAGCTGATGCTGAAGAGATGGACCCTAGGGTCAAGCTCCCAGAATGCTTTCTGGCTGATGAACATCTGGGGCAGCTCTATTGTATCCTTCTTCAAGCCAACAGAAGAGTCCTTACTTGCAAAGACGCCCAACCGTTCTACCTTGACTATTTGATCTTTCCGGCTCAGGATACCGCGCGGTTCGATGATCAGATGCCATGATCCGGTCGGATTGGGTCCAGTCGAAGGATGGGGTGGCTCGGAGGGATCTGGCGTAGGCTCTGGCTCCTGAAAATACCAGAAGAATGTGACCCATAACACCATTGCTGCAATTCTCGTCGACGCGCTGCCCGGTTTCAGGTCCTCACAGGAAGGCAGGGACAAAGAGGACAGATACAGCCTATCATTCTCCAGGGTAGGGGTGGTAAACGCGCGCGTTTCGGGTTCCCTGCTGTTTGGAGGACGGGCGACTTTTGTTGAAAGGCAAACAGTCCATTCTGGCGGGAATGAGTTGTACTGGGCGTGATCCTTTGTGGTGAACTTGAAGCCTCCAAACACTTCGGATACCTTCACTTGAATCCCGTTGGGTAAATAAACACAGTTATACCTCATCGTCGTTCTGTGGCCTTATAGAATATATCCTTTGCGTTGTGATGAGCGCAGAGGTCGGTCGAGTAAGCGTTTGGCAGCTGTGTGGTCAAAGTGACGTCAAGCGAGGCCTTACCCCCGATTGGAAGAGGAAGAAGGGGCGCCTTCTGCTTCATCGTAGGCCCAGTTTGAGTGCTACTGAATAGCTTTCACATGGCTCTGGTGGCTAAGAGACTGTCGAGGGCCGGACTTGATTAATTCGTGGTGTTGGTGGGCGATCTGTGAGACTGAGAAGGCTGGGCTGGGCGTTCTCAATCGGGTGATATTCTACGCTCATCAAAACGGATTTGCACAAAGGTTTCCAGACGTGGGTGGTCATGACTTGCTGTTAACTACAAATACGAGCATGCCATCCCTTTCGAGTAAGAGCGGCATCGATCTTCTCTGCCTTTTCGTATTTCTTCAGCCGCCTCCAAACAGAGACCGCGAACTGGCAGCGGGAGGCTCACATTGACCTCACAGGTTCAGACTTGGCTTTGTTGGCTTTGCTGGCTTTTACGAGGTTAATCCAATCATGGAATGCGATCCCTGAAGGCTTAGTGACGATCATCATCAGCCTCTGCAGCGGCTGAAAGTTTAGTTGGTTGCTGTCTGATTTAAGTGCAGGCGGCACCCTCTGTCTGAGTTTCGAGTTTGGCCCCTGATTCTTCCTACCTTCACTGTGTTTAAAGAGGATTGATAGAAAACACAGACTTCAGGATATATATCTACCACCATGTCTAACGAGTGGACCAACTCCGTCTGGGGCTGCTTCAGCCCCATCGAGACCTGTACGATACTCCTTCCCTATTCCATGGCCAGGTCGATTCTCAAAACTAACCGACCGTCTTAACTAGGCTTCATGAGCTGGTGCTGCCCCTGCATGGTCTACGGCAAACAATCCGAGCGCCTTCAGGATCCCGCTTTGAAAAATGGGAGCAATGTTAACGGCGATGTGAGTGTCACATCTACTTCTTAACATGTCAAGATATTCTAATCACGGTCGTCCGCATCTAATAGTGCTGTCTCTTCGTCCTCGCCAACTGCTGTGGTTTGGCTTGGGTCCTTTCGATGATGAAGCGGCGCGACATGCGTGAGAAATTCGGCATCAAAGGCTCTGTGGGCGAGGACTGCATTCTCTCCTGCTGCTGCCCGTGCTGCGTACTCGTTCAGCAAGAGAAGGAACTCGATGCTCAGGCTAGCCGGTTTCAATCCGCGACTGGGTACCAGGCACCGACGTCTATGGCGTACACGCCCGCCTGAGGCGGCGGGTTACGCGCCAAAATAATCTAAATAGTTTTCATATACCCGTGGAAGATTGCGTTGACTTGCTATTCGATTATAGGATATATTAATTGTTAATTTTCGTTTCTTTTTTCGGATCTGGTGCTTTTCCTGTTGGTGTATGCTCTTCTCTGTCATACCTACTTAACCCCGACAGTGTGATAGACGGTCGTAATACTTTTGAGCATTTCCTTATCCAACAATAAACCCATTGCGCGGAGAATACATGTCCATTGTTTGGAAGCAAGCGAGTCTCAGATCGGTCGGTAGGGAACTCGAGTAAGCCCTAACTCGAGCCGGCGGGTTAGGGTTTGAAGAGAGAAAGTGTTGGAGTTAGTAGATGCAACCGAGCCTCAACGGAAGGATACCAACCAGTCCTATATCTCTTTTTGATGACTTATATCTTACTCCATTCTGCTCTCTGGGTTCTGAAGACCAGCCCTAATCGCGTTGTGCAGCCCCAACGGCATTAGGGCTTACCATGAGTATCGGTAGACATCCGTAGTCTATTGTCTCTACTGACTCTGATTTCAATTAGGTGTGGTAAAGGCGAACTCATCATATCCTCGAATATCTACCAAGCTTCAGTTGATGCTTAAATAACATACCGAAACCCCGGGTGCCGACTACTAAGCTCTCCCCTCTGCACCTCCCCCAATCCCTCGAGAATCCAGTCTCTCTTCCCACTTTCTCTCGTCCTGTTCTCCCACTTAATCCAAGTAATCAGGCTTCCCGCAATCGCCCACGAGAAAATCAGAAACGCAAGCATAATCAAATGGCCTTGCCTATACTCCGGCGCGTCTTGAGACAGATACACCCACGGCGCAAGGATCCCTCCTAATGAACCAACTGTAAAGACCAGTCCTGATGCGACGGCTTTCACGGTGGGTGTGGCGGCATTATTGACGGCCCATGTTATATAGAGCGGGAGGAATGCGTAAATTCCCGGTGCGGCAAGGTAGAGCGCACCGTATTTTGCGGAGGACATAGAGGCTGGGAGTGAGAGAAGCATGGCCATACCGGGTACGCCGAGGGGTGCCGTTAGGAGGATTAGGTGTCCGCGGGTGCGGTACTTGTCGGAGATGTAGCCGGTCAGGATGGAGAGCAGGCAGGCTGCGACCTGTTTATTGAATTTAGCTTGCTATACTCTGAGCTGGGGTTGGGTTCTTACGTATGGCCCAACGGAAAGGAGCTGGGCGAGTTCGTCAGTGTAGCCCATTGCTTGGATAATGGACGGGGAGAAGAGAGGAAGGATTGGGCGCATGTGCTGAATCGTGCACAACGTAAGAGTCTGGCCAGATGAAAGCCAGACATAACAACTTACTTCCCAAAAAAGAACCCCAGCGCACAAGCCACGATGGGCAATTGCGTCAAACCTTGTTTGATATGGCGGAGTCTAGTGCGTGAATGCTCGCTTGTTCTGGCTGCGTCAACTTGGATCCTCTCTGCAGCAAGCTTGCTCTGCGACTCCGTCAGGAATCTGGCAGTCCCCGACCCACTCGGGATGGCGAGGAAGGCGATTATTGCTAGGAGGACCGAAACCAGGCCCTATTCTGGTACGTCAGATCTGGGCTCGAGCTAGGATGTATATCTTACTAGCCTCGAAGAAGAAGATATTCTTCCATGAACTGATGAGACCCCATTGGGGAATCATGGATAGACCAATGGCAAGCAATCCATCAAACGCGCCGCTCGCTGAAGACGCAGAGATGTAGATGCTGGTTCTGAACCCGAGCTCGTGGCGACGGTAGCTAGCCAAGTCAGCTATACTCTAAAGATCTATTCGGGAGGACTCACAACAACGACAGGAGAAACAGCAACCCCGGCGAGATTCCCCCCTCAAAAACCCCCAGTACAAATCTGCAGGCATACAACCCCCCTCTATCCTTGACAAGTGAAGTAAGCATAGTAACGGTCCCAAAGCAGAATACCAGTCCGGGCACGTAGATATGCCCACCGATAAGCTTGCAAAGGATATTAGACGGTAGTTCAATGACACAGTATGATACAAGGAGACATGTCAGTGCGATGTTGAACCGCAGACCAGAGAGACTCAGGTCCTCTTGGAGACCAAGCAGGCGGGCATTTCCAATATTGACGCGGTCAGTGAAGCTGAAGAGGTTGATGACACAGTAAAGAGAAGTAGGAGGCGAAGGTCGAATTTGCGAAGGATGATGCGGGTTTCTTGCGCCTCATATCCTCTGTCCTCTTCCTTCGCTGGCTCGCGCCGCGAGACGGTGGCTTCGTTCTTTTGTTCCGTCATTGTCAAAGAGTCTAGGAAGGACATGGCCATGGCTATGACACGATAGTAGCCGTTGAATTTAGATTATGCAGCCACTACTCTTTCTTTTTCTTTTTTGCTTTTTCCAGTCGGCCGAACAAGGGGCTGCAGTGCTGAACCGCAGAAGCCAGCATTCCAGAGCGTGAACCTGATATCCAATTGAGCAAAGTGCTCTATTCTATTTCAGTGAGTCCTTCCACATTTATTACATGGTATGACCTCGACTGTTCAGCTCTTATTCGATCCAAGCCCTAATAGTTGCAAATGTACGCCGACTCTGAGTGCAGATCCCCGCTTAAGGTATAGACGCCCTATTACTCCGTACTCCAACATCAAGGCCGAGAGGGCCTCATTATGAGAAGCGGATCCGGCTACTCATGTTCTTTATGGCTCGACAGCGCAGAGCATAGCGAGCAGGGACAGTTGCACCCTGGGTGTCATAGCAGGTTCGTGCCAAAAATATCCATGCACACTCCTATATGCTGATGGAGAGGGCGAAATAGGATCATTCTATTATAACCTCGGTTAGGGCTAGTGAGAAAAATGAGTACTACAAGGTACAGAATAGACTAAGTAGTACTTGGAGTATTGTTAAGGAACCTTCCAGAAAGAAGTACACAGTACTACCTACCGATAAGGCAGGAGCGGTCCAATGTGGGCGGGACATTCCTCTTCGAGTAGCTTGGGGGTGGGCACTGCACGTGGCCAAGTCGCTTAAGCTGGGAACTCTTTCATGTTTGGAGACGGTTCTTAAAGCACCTCGCGCCGTCTCCCTGACTATCGAGGTCGAATTGCCAACAGCTACTCTATCCAGGATCGCCCAAGTTCAGGGTCAACTAGCGACGGCCATGTCGACAGCCAGAAACAACCAGGTCGAGCTCGTTTACCCCAGCTGATCACGATAATCTGCACCACAGGCAACAACGGATCCTTCTCATGCTTATGGAAGTAAAAACGCAGATCCAATCATTTTACAGCCTTTCTTATCACCGCTTACCTACAATGAGCGACGCAGGGTGGAGCTCTCTCTACTCTAATGCCTCGTCCAGGTCGTCGCTAACAGGACCTTCTTATTTGGCGGACTGGTACCTGCCGATTTGACATCTGAATACGTGGCTATCTTGGACTTTTATGACTCGCTCATGGCTAGATTTCCGAGCGTCTGACAATCACACTGGATAATGGTGTCATCCCGACTTTGTGGATGATCGCGTCTAAATGGCCAGATGATTCGGTCCGCTTACGAGCCATCCGAGAATTGCTCTCATGGGGAAGCACTTGTAATTCTAATGTGGGAGCCTCGTTGGCCCTGGAAAGTTCTAGGGCGGATTTACAGCCAAACAATTAGATCTTTTCTTCTCTGGCTCTCACTGGGCAGTCCTGTGATGAATTGAGCCGAGCATGTTGCAAACTGGTCAGCAGTCCGCGCAGGGTTTCTCAATAGTCAACCGGATAAAGGAACACACTTCATAAATCAGCACGTGCTTAAGGACTGCCTGCTTATACTTGGTTCATAGTTATACGGCTGCAAGGACTGGCAGTCTCGAGCCCTAGCTTTTCGCTCACCCTCGGTCGTCCATGTTTCACAAAGTAGCCTCAAATAGGGCAGAAGGGTGAGCACTTGACTTTCCCTTATATATATTCACCTCACTGAATCCCGCCTTCTCCAGAAGAGCCACCCATTGTTGCTGTGTTCGCTCGTGAGAAGACATAAGCTCCATCAATTGAAAGTCAACAATGGCCGCGAATGGTAATACATCGGGACCGTCGTGACCGTCAGGAAACGTATAATCGTGAATAATAAGCACCGAGTCTTCTGCCATGGCCTCGCGAATGCGAGAAAGAGCCATCAATGCTTGCTTGTCTGGCCAGTCGTGCAATACACGCCGCATATAGTACACCTTGGCACCACGGACGGGCTGCGGCTCAAACATATCATACTTTATCGCGCTAATGTTGTCTGAAAGTGGCTCCTTGATGTCGTCAATTACCTGGGGAAGATCTTCGAGAATTAATTTCCCCGATAGGTCGGGAAACCGCCTCTTGAGGGCTGTGAGAGTATGGCCGACGCCGCCGCCGATATCAACAACCAACACTCGATCCGGGTCAGGACTGGTCAGCGTCTCTTTAACTGGATAAACATCGAACCAATAGTCAGCACCATCTTGCTCGGTCGCCGTCATGGTCACGTTGAAAGCGTGCTGTGGCTCAGGATGTTTCTTCAGCCAGTCGAAGTAGTGCTCGCTGGTACCGTACGCGAACTGGAATGGTCCGTCGTAGGCGTCTTCGGGGCTCCGGTAGCCTCTGTTCTCGAAATACTCAAATAGTTTCGCAGACACTTGCATGGCAGTATGCCTGGAATTAGAGTGAGTGCCAATATCTTTTAAATGTAGTAAGGCACATACATATGCTTCATAAAGTTTTCCGGCATAGAGCCAGTCGCTAGTGCCATTGCCAGCGGCAAAGGCCGGTATGTTCCTGCTGCGGTTGCCTCATAGACACGGTGCGCGCAGAGAACCCTCATGACGCGTTCTGGGGGGTCAGAAGGCATTCTTTCTTTCATAAAACAGTCAGGAAAGGAAACCATTTACTCAGAAGCGTCTCATCCCCCTTGGTTTTCGAGTAAAGCTCTTGCACCGTCATCTCAGCACCTCCCGATTCGGCAAATGCGTCGAAAATCCCCATTCCCTGAGCGATCCGTATCACCGAGATGTGATAGTACTGCTCGTCTCTCGTCTTCTGCGTTAACCAACACAGCACTAGACAGGGGCCTAGAATGTCATTAAGATACAACCCACCGAAAGACCCATTCGCTGTACAGCCATTGCGGGAGGCTCCAGCGCTTCCTGGAGCCGGCTTATTGCACCCAGAACCTGCATACGTTCGGCATCTTGAATTTGGTCTGGGGGCGGGAGGCTGGATAGGGCGGTTCCTATGGTAGTGGCTAGGTCAGACAAGACTGTTGCCATGATTGAATGTCGTTTGTCCTGGACCGTGTACGTCTTGAAAATTGGATTCGAACAATGCGATTGCATGTAACGAGAAAAATTGCCGAGGGAGGGAGATCTGACGAGACAGGATACTACTGTCTTTAACTTGTCTGGTTTGGGTACGGAGATCCGCCCCTTTCCCACAACAGACGGGATTGTCGGGATCAATGCGGGTGGACTCAGACTGCCTGCCTATATAGTTAGCAGCTAGGAGCAGTAGGGCTTAGTTTCACTTGACACAGCATCTGCAATACCACCTTGCCCCGCTCATCTCGCCTACCGCTTGTACTATTTGGGGGAGGAGGTGGCCATATCTATGTACGTGGGTAGGAGAAACCTTGAGTGATAGCGCATCAGCCGAAGCCCATTTACTTGATCCTCATGAGACACTAATACACAGCCAGCTCAGCATTGAGATACGTGCACTTGCCAGCATGCTCATTGGTGAATACCAAGGAGCTAGATTAGACCACTATCGAGCGAACATGGATTTAACGATACACTAACGTCCAGCCTGATCTAATTCTAGCGCTACGACAAGGCTTCCAGGAGAGAGCTATGACTATTCGCCTAGAATTTAGCTGCTAGATGCTACATGTGGAGGCTATTTCACGAGGTAAAGCAGCCTCGCAGCGGGAGCGTCGTTTGGCAAGTCAACCATAGTGCGAGCATGTTGGACCGCTATTCCAACCCAAGAAATTCGAGGAGCGTGGCCGTAGAGCCAGAATTAGGTGACTATTCTTCAGGGAATCAACTACAAGAGAATCAGCACCTGCACAAGTAATCTTCGGCTGAGGCGAATGTAGCATTGAAGAGGAAAACCAAGATAGCCTCGTATGCGTGGACTGTCTGGATATTGTTCTTTGCTTGATAATGTAATATAATTTGCCCTCAACCAATAATGTGCTCTGTTGGTCTAGTGGTATGATTCTCGCTTAGGGTTCACCCTACAGCTCTTATATGCGAGAGGTCCCGCGTTCGATCCGCGGATAGAGCCGTTATTTTTCTATTTTTGGCCCTGTTTAGGCTTACTCTCAGTTATAAATGAGGACGACAAACTGGCTTATTTCTCAGAACTGTTGTACTCGACCGTAATGGAGGATGCCAGGTAGTTCGGGCCGGGTTGGTGGAGGGCGAGATGGGCTTGCCAGATAAGGGAAGGAGCGTGGAAGGAGATGAAGAAAGAACATGCCTATTTTAGAGACATCGTTCCTCGATGTTGCGAGGAGTAGTTTCCATTGTTTAAAGAGTCTCAGTCACGTTGTGCCTTCCCTAATCATGCCAACAAACCGTCAGCAAGCCTAAGGGAGGAGACAACGCCCCGCAAACATGCAACGGAGGACGGAGGCAGGAGTGAATATCTGGCAACTCACTGTAATTGAAAAAGCTTTGCCAGACCGGAAACTTTAAATATTCTGAAAGAGTGCAGCTTGTCATGGAATCGTAGCTAAGCATATGCACCAGGACCCGCCTAGCATGCAGTTGTTTAAGAATCCGAGCCCTCTAATTGCCAGTCCCTACTCTGATCCAGCAATGAGCAGCAAGCGGAGTGTATATTAGGCATTTGGGCTTAGGAGGCCAGTGCTATCTCAAAGCTGTATTACTGTAGGCAGGGCTTATTAGCAGTGTGATGTGGTGGGGTTCCGATGAGAAGGGTCAAAATATATATTTGACCCACCGAAGGCTCTATAAACAGTTGAGAACTTGGCATATTGATTGCATGACATGGCGCCTAAGCAGAGAGCAAGAAGCTGGCCACGATGGTGGTCTTGTGTTAGCGGCTGGTGAAATCGAGCAAGTCATTCGAGAATCCTGAGGCACAGACGTTTGGAGTATCATCCGTACTTCCAAAGCACTATGATGAGTTACGAGTGAACAAATGTCAAAGTGGATCGACTGGGACATATATACACTTAGGCTACTATTTCCAAATTACAACCCCCCAACTTAGCGCCTACGGCAGAACTCCTTAACGCCCTAATACTAAAAATACAACCGACTACCCAGCGTGATTGAATCCCTCCTGCTGCCAGTCGTCGCCATCGAGCTGCCCGCTATATGCATTACCATTGCCTGCTGCATTCATTGCAGCCCCCGCTGCTGCACCGAGGCTTGCTGCGCTATGACTTTCAATCTCCATTGTACTCATCATATACAACATGATGAATAGAAGAATGTGTAGGGCGAAGCAGTACCCTGCAAAGAGGTTCCGGCTAGTACGGTTTGCAAGGATGATGCGTGTCAGCGAGAATACTACCCGTTCCGGCAGGCTCATCCGTTTGTATGCGCGAGTGGATTCGCGCCCCCGGAAGGCAGCGAACGGGGATATTTGAGCTTCGTACGCGGACTGATAGCGATCGATAGACAAACCTGAGGGAGTATCGGCGGATGTATGGATAGAAGACGCACTGGGCCTGTTCGCGTAGGCGAACGCCGAAGATGATGCCCCCTGGCCCCGGCTGTATGTTGAAACATACCTCGTTTTCTCGTAAAGGTTGAGATTGTCCTTTTGCAGAGATGCGACTTCTTGTCTGAGAGATTTGACTGTGCTATAGAGCTTGGATAGTTCTTCTTCCAGTTCAGTGTTCTTCTTCTTAAACCGGTCGCGCTGCGCTTGTATCATGGGCAAAAGACCGGATCCTCCACCAACCGCTTCCCCAGCGCGGATGGCGTCCATCGTATTGTTAGATGCGGCCGATTGATCGAAGCCGGAGATGATTGATGATGTTGGTGATACGCCTCTTCGTGAAGAATGGGGGTATTTTGAAACATATGTGCCGGCCACTGACATCGCCGAGGATGGGAAGGCATTCGCCGCCTCCTGTTGCAGGCGGAGAAGATCATTCTCTAGAGTGGTAGAGAGGTTTTGCGATTTCTCCAATTCCTCTTTAGTGGTAGAAAGATCCTCGCGGAGAGTCTCAAGCTGGCCTTGTAGATCACGGTGCGATACCCGCAGAACAGTAAGCTCATCGGTGAGCTTCTTGTTTCTCGCTAACAGTAGCTGTTCCAGGGAGCCATTTTTACCGCCCTCTTTAGCCTTGTCTACAGTGCCATTGGTACCATCATTGAGATCACCGGCCTCCTCGTCGTCACCAGCTGAGAATTCAATAGACTACCGACGATTAGGTTTCGACTTCCAAGAGTACAAATGGGGTATACCTTGATCATCTCCAGCTCGCGACGGATGTCTTCGTAATCCGCCACCTTCTCCAGCCTTGTCTTCAGCTCTTCCTTTTCAGCGTTGACTTTGGAGAACTGCCTCTCAGACTGCAAAAGTTTGGCCTCCCAAGTGTGCCGTTCAGACTCTCGGTCAAATCGCGCAGCATCGAGTTTTCGTAACAGCGAAGAATTCTCAGACTGGAGGCGGAGATATCCAGGATCGTCGTCGATAGACGTTGTCCGCTCCTCCTTGGAATGAGAAACAGCTTGAGCCAGCTCAAGCCTCAACTGCTCATTCCGTCCCTCCATCTCTGCCAACCTCAGGCTAGTCTTTTCCAATTCGCTGGACACCAACTCCAGTTCGGCAGCGGTTGCGCCTCCCTGGGGGTGGTTGCCGCTTTCATCAGTTTGGCCTAGGCGCTGCGAGACCTCATAGCTCGCCTTGAGCTCTTTAATCAAACGTTCCTGGTTCTCTACCTTCTCCTCCAAGCTCTTTTCCTTAGATGTCCAATTGTTCGTCTTCTCGGTCAGAACTGCCGACCATGATGTTTCAATCTCTTTGATCTTTGCGTCTTGGTTATCCTCCAACTTCTTCCTTGCAGCTCGCTCTTCTTCAAGCCGTCGTTCCGTGTCTTCCAACTGTGAAGTAAGGCGGTCCACTGAGCTCTGCAGCTGATCACGTTCAGAAGTCAATTTAGGAACCGTTTCTTCGGCGACGACGAGCGAGTCGATTGAGGCTTCGAGAAGAGGATACGGATCTGGTGCCTCGGACAAGGACGAGTATAACTGGAGGAACGCAGACGAAGAAGACTTCCCCTGGTTTGTTAAGAGGTCGATGAATCCTTGATAGGCTGTCCAACAAGGTCAATGCGAGAAATCGCTACGGTCGACACGTGGGGTATTAACCTTTCAAAAGACCCTTGTATTCCGCCAACTTGGAAGCATCGTCGAGCTTCCGGAAATCCTTGGTCTTTTGCGCAAGATCCTTCCTTTGTACCAGTGCGTCTCGTTGTTCGGCAACTATATCGGAAGCGGTGCTGTCTAGTTTCGCAAGGGTATTGGACAAGTCGATACCTTCAAAGTGCCATAAGTTAGCATATGGAGTATATTCAGATAGTGATCGTTAGATGGTACCTCTCCAAGCTGCAATGGCGCGCTGAAACTTGTTGGCTCCCTCAGGTAGAGCTGGACCTAGCCCAGACTCGGGAGCTTGGGCATCTTGTTTCTCGGACTGGGGAATAATGCCCTCCGTAATGGCGAAAGAGTCCATGTTGTTTTTTTTTTTGTCTCGGCCTTCCCCGGCTCTCGTCGCTGCGTTGCTGATTATGCCAGAAACTTTGGAGTAGAGTGCCCCATCAAGGATTATAACTGCCAGCTATGCTACCCCGAGATGGCGACCGAATTGGAGACGAGGGAGAGTGTGTTTGGAGGTTACGTATCGTGATGCGGAGGAGACCAGACACCCTTAAACGGCCCGACAATAATTCCGGACACGTAAGCTGTAACGCCGGACAGCATAAGGCTGAGAAGTTCGAAGTAGTTACGGCTCGATTACTGTTTTCACGTCATGGAACAGTGTCAAGATGTCCTAGATAGCATTGCCCCTCATTTGTTCGAAGGCGGCTAGTGGCAATGAGGTTGGGAAGATGATTGTTCGTTTGATTGATCCACTGCTACAATCTACTTAGACGTTTGACACCAAGTATGACGACTGTTCGCTGAGCACTTCGATCTAATACACATATAAGCAGCAGTTGATCCTTCAACAGGCGTATAAGCTCTTAAAGAGGCCTCCTTGAGAGTGGATGTCACCAAACTTCTGTGTCCAGGCTCCAAGATAAATTAATCAGGTACGGTGTTGATGCTCCACCTGACTCAGCAAGGCTTAAACCAGCAGATCCACTTCCGGCATTGGCCATAGCCATAACTCCGACGCAGCGTCCATAGCTCGCATCATTGAAGCTCCAGCTTCACTTCTCTGGACGCCAGAGCTGGTCTCATCATGGCGTCGGAAGAGGAGGGTATCAACTCGCGCAAGAGGCGCAAGCTTGACCCTCCGAAAGCCACCCCGTATATCTTCAAGCCGCTCTTCGACCAGGTGCCCGTGACAGCCGATGATGCGGCGGAGGACGTACATATTACTTGCGTGGAGTATTGGAGTGAGTCCCGTGCTTGACAGGATCAAAGGAAATTGACAGCTTATCTACTATAGATGATAATTTGTATATCGGAACGTCCGCTGCAGAGATCCTGCATTTCGTCTGTCTCCCGCCTGACCCGTCCGACTCGAACGAACCGTCCTTCATCCTCGCTTCGAGATTACCTATTCACTACTCTCAGACCTCCTCGGTTCCAACTAAGTCAGGTATACAACAAATCCTTATCCTACCCACCGCGAACAAAGCGTGCGTTTTGTGCAATGGAACGGCTACTTTCTACATGCTGCCGGAGCTCAGCCCGGCCTTCGGCGGCAACACTCAGGTCAAAAATTGTCGTTGGATTGGAGGCTTGGACCTTAATATCGGACCCGCTGAGCCGGAAAACCCCGTTGTGATGATCTCGACTCACAGCCGTCTCATGTTGGTGAAAATTGGTGATGGAGCTCGTCTCGTCAGGAACATTGAGTATCCAAACTGCTTGACGATGTCGCGGAGGGGCATCATATCATGTGTCGCGGACAGCCGAAACTATTCTTTACTAGATGTGGAACACCAGCAGAAGATTCCTCTATTCCCGATATCCTTTGCCGACGAGATGCAAAACCCCGGTCAAATAGAGGATATGCCAGTTCCGTCTGCTCCCAAATCACCGCTATCAAAAGCGAGTTCGCCACCGGACGAGAGTCCCGGTCATGGACGGAGCTCCAGTTTGAATACGCTGGCGGGGATGTTGCAGCCTTCGGCACCTCCACGGTCCGCGTCGAAAGATCGATCAAGGTCCCTGACGCCGGAGCAATCGGAGTCCGAGACGCCCAGAAGATCAGTGTCAAGGGAGCGTGGCAGGTACGCTTCTCCGATGGGATCGCCAAGGGTATCTTCCGAAATGCCCTCGCGCGAGGCACAACCGCAACAGGCTGTTGCAGATGAACAGAAACCTCTACCACCTCTGCCTAAGCAGCCTTCAACCCAACTCAGACCTCATATCCTCTCGCCGACCCCGTCCGAGTTCCTATTAGTCAGAGGCTCTGATGAATCGGAACCAGGCGTTGGTATGTTTGTCAACGTAGATGGTGATGTTGTTCGTGGCACGATTACCTTTCATAAATATCCCAAATCGATTGTCATTGACAAGGGGGACGAAACAAGTATAATCCCTTCACCGGAAAACACGAAAAATGACTATGTTATTGCTGTCATAGAATATGACGAAGACGGCCAAACAAGAAAATTTTTGGAGGTACAGCCTTGGGATGTTGACCCAGCAGAAGCCGAGGATTACAAGAGTTGGGTAGAGATACCCTCAATACAAGCTGACCGGACAAAACATGTCGGAATCAGCCACACACTCAGTCCCACACAGTTGGAGATTCAAAATCTGGCGAAGCTGTTGCGTATGGTTCGCTTGAAAACTCCCGCCTTAGCAGTATACGCACCTGCAGCGGACCCAAGAACTCAGGCTTCGATTGAGCAACTACAGAAAGAGAAAGAGCTGTTTGAGTCCCAGGAGCTGACCGAGGCTAGTGAACCTAAGAAGGCTACAGATTGGGAAGCCGAACGAAACGCCGAAGAGGCGAAGATAGCGCAGAACATTGGCAGGACGCAGAGTAGCCTTGTCTTGTGGGCAGGGAATCAGATCTGGCGCATTGTGAGAAATCCATTGACCACGCAGCTCAACGATGTTCTGCAAAACGCCCAGGTAGTAGTCAACGATGGGCACACCCTTGATAGGAAGGCGGTTTGGCACGTAATTGAGACAGTTCAGCAAACCGAACCCAGGTCAGAAGCAGAATTCCTGGGCCTAAGCTTACTAAAGCAGAAGTCTAGCCTTCTTCTTTTCGGCGATCTTCTTTTCATGGATCCCACAGCTAGGAATGATGAGGTTATCGACACGACAGAGAAAGCACTCATCGTCGGAGACTTGGATCCACGCATAGCCATGATACTTATTCCTCTTTTACGTACTGAGACTCTGCAAAGCCCTCAAGGAGTATGGGTTCATGCAGGGCTGGCGGAAACGGCGGAGGCTTACTTGCGAAAAACCGACGAAGCGGGAATGTCGATCACAGGGTTCTTCGATGCTAGGATTCTGGACATGATGAAACGATTCCTGCTCTCATGGCAGCAGAAGCGCGGTTATGGCAGTATATCAGACGAAACCTACGTTTTTGACAGTGTGGATGCTGCTCTCCTCCGTCTTCTTCTTGCGCAATGGGATAGTACCACGAAGGAACAGGCTGCCTCTTTGGGGCTCCGTACTGAGCTTAACAAGCTTGTCGATAACTGGAAGGGCAACTTTGACCATGCGGTCTCGCTCTTGGAAAGCTACCACCGACTGTATGCCTTGAGCCGACTGTACCAAAGTCGCAAGATGTCTGGGAACGTCCTGAAGACCTGGCGGCGGATCATCGAAGGGGAGACAGATGCCGGTGGTGAAATAACCCCCGCCGGCGTCGAGGTACAGATGCGGCGGTACTTGGTCAAGATTAAAGATGTGCAGCTTGTTGAAGAGTACGGCTCGTGGCTCGCCCAGCGGAATCCCCAGCTTGGTATCCAAGTGTTCGCGGACAACTCAAGTCGCGTTAAACTTGATCCATCTGACGCTGTGGCTCTTCTCAAGGAACGCGCACCGAACGCTGTCCAGGATTACTTGGAGCACCTTGTTTTCTCAAAAAATGTATGTATTCTCGACTCTATTCACAGTTTGATACTGACGATTATAGTATGTACAATATGCCGACGACCTCCTTCAGTACTATCTCGACACCGTGATAACTGTGCTCGAAACCTCCCCTGAAGCCCGAGCTTCTCTGTCTGAGTCCTACTCAACCTACCGTGCCCTCCAACCACCCAAACCTACCTACATGAATTTCATCAAAGAGAACTTACCCTCAAATCCCTGGTGGCAGTCACGAATGCGTCTTCTCCAGTTGCTCGGAGGAGGCAACACCACCCAATTCACATCTGCTCCCACACCTAGCCTCAACTATTCGATCCCCGCCGTCCTCGCTCGTATCGAGCCCTTTCAGAACGAGCTAGTTTCCGAATCCATTATTCTAGACGGATTACAAGGTCGACACCGGGAGGCTCTTCGTTTGCTCACCCACGGGTTAGGTGATTATGATGCCGCCACGCGGTACTGTCTATTTGGTGGCCCTCGGAGCACCAGCTCCACTGGTGCCCCTTTGGAGTTCGCCGAAATGTCCCGCCAATCCGAACTATTCCGGTATCTACTGGACGAGTTTCTGCAAATACGCGATCTGTCTGAGCGAATTGAACGCACCAGTGACCTTCTGGGACGATTCGCCGCGTGGTTCGACGTTCGTGAAGTCCTCGACATCATCCCAGACGATTGGAGCGTAGAAATCCTCAATGGATTCCTGGCGCATGTGTTCCGTGTGCTGGTGTCGGAGTCACGGGAAGTGAGGATTGAGCGGGCGCTCTCAGCAGGCCAGAACCTGCGCGTAGCCGCAGAGTATATCTCAGGGGTGGAGAAGATCGGGGGCTGGGTTGAGGACGAGGAGGGACTGAAGCAGTTGCGTGGAGGGCACGTGCAAACCAACGCCGGGCGGGAAACGACGGATAGCGATTTCGGGGAGATGGTTGAGGCTGGGAACTGAACAATAGGCAGCCGCAGAGCCCCAATTTTACAATATTTTAGCCACATCTTCTCCTGTTCACATTTGCCGTGTACAGCAGCGTGGCTCCTGTGCAACACTGAATCAATCCAGATAACCCGGATTATGCTTTCGTTCTGCTTGCCAGCCTTTAAGCTCTTTCCTGATGTATCATTACCTATACAATTTGGCAGGTATTATAGAGAACAGACAACGATCTTATAGAATCTCTGGTTATATTTGATCTGCTCCGACTGCTTTTAGTATACTATTTCGGGAATCGCTGATGACGTGAAGTAGAGATCAGGGTAAGAGGCCAGATGGTCCTATCAATGTAGGGTTTGTAACCCTACAACATCCATAGCCGCGACGAACACCGATGTACTGTCGCAGCGAGCTAGAACCCTTACAAAACGAGAGAAAAGCTCATCGTCCCAGCATCCAAGCAGCCCATGCCCTGCGTTAGCCTGATACTTCAAATTACAAGATTGACGAGCCATCTTACATCGCGAGTCAAGGCAGTCTCGAACAGTTAAGCATACGTGCAATTTTCACAGCATGACTTCTTGCCGCCTCGTGTCGAGCGCTTGAGGCATGGAGAATCATGTGGGAGCCACTGGGAGCTTGCGAGCATAACCATCATTTTAAGAATGCAATAATAGTAGACAAATGCAGATGTCTCTGTAGCTGCCAATCTATATTGCTGGTTGGAGCACCCACACCCCTGCTCAATCGCGCATCAGACCATCCACGCGTCCGAGGTGGACCAGCCAGGGAAGCAAGCGTGATGATCCATTGGTTTAAATGAGGTGTTTATCTCGGACTAACTCAGTTGATATATTGCCTCGTGGCCGAAAACCTGCAGGGGCAGCAATAACAACGCCATAGATGCAGCCGGATAAATCTTCTACCTCGGAATGTGGGGTGTGGGAGCGGAACCGTTCCTCGCAGGTGGAAGATCACTTAAAAGTGTAGAAGACCTGTTCCTCCTGTATAACAATCCCGTCAAACGACTCCAAATGGAGGTCCTGAACTACTCCAATTCTCCGCAATTCAAGGATCTCTATCGGCTTCTCCTACTTTGACCTCAAATCCGTATATCCGTCAATGGTAAAAAACGAAATGATCTACCGCGGGGGATTTCCGACACAGTCAAAATTAGCCAATCAGACCGCACAGAGAATAAGATTTGCTTATTGATCATTATACATCCCCATGCGGGGGGTTGCGTAGTTTTGCTCGAATACCCCTCTTGACTTCAACCCTTATATATCGCCTCTCCCCACGTTATCGGAGAGCAATTGACCCAAATCCCACCTTTTCTTAGATTCAGCCAGCAAGTAACCGGCACAATGGATCCCTCACAAGTCAAAATCCCGCCTATGAAGAACCTTACGGTCGAGAACATCACCGAGAATGTCATCCGCATCAACTCGCTCTGCGAAGACGAGCGAATGAAATACGTGCTCGAAAGACTAGTCACACACCTTCATGACTTTGCGCGCGAGACCAGACTCTCCTCGGCTGAGTGGATGACTGGACTGAAGTTCCTGACCGAGGTCGGTCAGATCTGTACGGACGTGCGACAGGTATGCACTCTATTTCTCCTTCCCTCATTCTCTCTGAAAAGAACGGAGACTGACGTTAGTTGGGTAAATAGGAATTTATCCTCCTCTCCGACGTCCTCGGCCTCTCCATCCTCGTCGACTCAATCGACCACCCCAAACCCCCCGGCAGCACAGAAGGCACGGTCCTGGGTCCCTTCCACACCCACGAAGCCGAGGAACTGTCTCAGGGCGGCTTGATGTCCAAGGACCCCGCTGGTGAACCACTACTGGTGGTCTGCACCATCAAAGATACAGATGGCAAGCCCATCGAGGGCGTCAAGGTCGACATTTGGGAAACCGACTCAACGGGCCACTATGACGTCCAGCACGCAGACCGCTCCGGCCCCGACGGGCGATGCATCATGCACTCCAACAAGGACGGAGTCTTCTGGTTCAATGCTATTACACCGGTTCCGTACCCGATCCCCCACGACGGGCCCGTCGGTAAGCTGCTGAAGAAATTACACCGCCACCCCTACCGACCCAGCCATATGCATTTCATGTTCGAGAAGCAGGGGTACGACCATCTGATTACGGCGCTGTATTTGCGGAATGACCCGTTTGAGACGAGTGACGCTGTTTTTGGTGTGAAGGATAGTCTTGTTATCGATATCGGGACGGCCGGCAAGGAGATTGCGGAGAAATATGGGGTTGAGGAGGGACATAAGTTGCTGACGTATGATTTCGTGCTGGTCTCTGAGAAGGAGACGAGTGAGCTGCGCGAGAGGAATTCGAAGGAGGCGTTGGATAGGCTGGGCAGGAAGGTGAAGATTGTGAACGGGTTGCCGATTCCGGATCTTGATTAGACAGTTCAACTTCTTTCTCGGCTCTATAAGCTGATTGATTCAAGAAATAAGGTATTGCATATATTTATATGGGACTTATGCCGATTGCTGTAGAAGTGGACGGCAGAAAGTAAGGTACCTAGTACCTAGTCCCACCTCTACCACGCCGAACCATATACCGGTATATCTGTACGGTATACAGGCACTCACCAACCCCTCTCCACCCCCTGCCTCACCAAATCCCGCACCGTCTCTCTGAACCGCCTATAGCTGATACCCAATTCCCTTCCGGCCGTCTCCCCATCCAACCCATGACTCTCATCCACGTCCTGCCTTGTCCCCGTAACCCGCTCTCTCAAGTCTGCAAACTCCTCCTTGATAATCCCCGCCGCAAGCCCATACGAGAATCTCTCTGGCGCCGCAACCGTATATCTCCTCCCTCCAACTCCAGGCTTCAACAATGCGCCTATATGTGCATCCGCTAGATCACGCACATCAATCCAGAAAGGCACACGCGCGACAGGAAGCGGTTCGCCGACAGCGACTTTCCACAGCATTGCATTCGACTCATTGAGACTCTCCACTGATGGAACAGGATGCACAACCGGGCCAAAGGTCATGGGCGGACAGAGAGTAACGAGATCAAACGACGGCTTTCTGTCGCGGATAAACTCCCACGCCGCGAGCTCGGCGAATTTCTTGGATCCGCGGTATGCCACTACCGCATTGGTGGATGTATCAATTGCCTCGGCGTAGCTTAGTGGGTTCCAATCGGCAGCTGTGTAGGTGAAGTATCCATCTGGCCCTGATCCTGGTCCTGCTCTGCGGTTTACGTCTATGACCGACGCAAAGGAGGATGTTAGGACTATGCGCTTGATTTTAGTTGTAGATGCGTCGGCAGCGGCCGCCGCTTCAAAGACAGCTTTCACGCCGTTTATGGCGGGGATGACGAGTTCCTTTTCGTTGTCTTTTGTATCGTATGTGAAGGGCTATCGACACCGAACATCCATTGCATCAGTAAAGAGGCAAAATAGGAAAGGGCTAACTCACACTCGCCGTATGAATGATACCATCAACGCCCTTGACAGCTTCAGCTAGTCCACCGGGATTCTCAAAATCGTTGATCTTGACGAACTCGAGCTGTTCTTTGTAGTGCAGGCGTGCTTTCAACATTTCTTCGCCTTTGGCCAGGGAGCGCGTTGCGCCGCGCACCCGTAGGCCGTGACCTAGGAGGGCGTCAACGATGTGCGCGCCAATAAAGCCAGTTGCGCCTGTGACGAGGACGAACTTGATGTCCATGTTTGAAGTGCGTTGGGGTTCAATTCAGTGGAGTTGATGACTGGAAGCGGGGAAGACGGTTATATAGGGCCAGTTGTCGGCCGGAGATGTTCCGAGGGGTGATGGGTGATGGGCATAGGAGGGTTAGAAAGGTGTCCACTCAACAGTTGGCTTGTAGCGAATTCAAAGAGGAAGGTTTACGAAGTTACTGACAAATGGGCATGTATGGAATGTCCATTGTGGCTCTGGGACGCCAGGAATGAGGACGGCGTCGCCGAACCAGAACGTGGCCGCTAGAATAGTGCATAAATGACGCCCACAGGATGTCGCGATTGAGAAAGTACTCTGAAAATTAGCATTGTACTTTGACCATGAGAGAGCTAGGTCCTACGCCGGAGGGTCCAACGCAGGGCGGCGAAGATAGATGTAGATTCCCGCGCAAGTCGAAAACCATCGTCTCAGTCGAAGCTGTCGACTAAGATTCTACGAGTATAGGCTGAAACTACTGGAAGTCGTGCGGAGTAGGATGTTGATTGTATCTACCTACGGACAAGACGGCCAGCGGACGTCACGCAATCACTTCCCATTAAAACAAATGAATCGCATTGTATATAGTGTGAACAACTCAAACCTCAAGAATGCAAGATCAAACACCAACTGCCGGGGATATCCGCTGAACCGCTGAAACAACATGCCAATATTTCAAATATACACGCAAACCTGCAAAGCCAAATCACCAGAATACATCACACGACATCGAGAAATCGAGAATCATGCTCGGACCAGTTTCCGGTCTCGATCCTGATCCCGCTCCATATCGCGCTCGCGTTCATTGCTTACTTCGTGTACGGTCCCTTTCGCCGCGGCTGCATTATAGGTATCCATGATGGCCTGGCTCAACGCATCCGGACCATCATCATCCCGATTTGGCTCGTTATTCCGGTTGAAGCTGTAGCGCCTATCACTCTGGTTGTGCCGATAAGAATGGCCGTGGCTATTGTGTATCTCGCTCACCGCCCGTCGCGGAGACACCTCCCTTACTGCTGACGGCCGGGACACGGGAGCGGCAATCGGTGCGGATTCCCTTCGTACCATGACATCCAACGCGCCTTCACGCGGTCTTTCTGGGTCGGATGCAGCGGTGGCTGATCCTGGTAATGAGGTTGGCAACGGCGCTGGTGCAGACGCTGGTGTCGCAACGGCGGTAGATGGTGGGACTTGTTCCGAAGCTGGTGCGGTGGAGGGACTGGCGGTAGTGTCTTTCGAATGTGGCTCCTCCACGGGGCCTCGATCAGCGCGCCGACCTTCCCGCAGCTCTTCCTCCTTCACGTCTCGCCACGAACATTTAGCATGCTTTTTTGTGCAGCCCATACAGGCAGTGAGGTTCTTCAGGCAATCCATGTGGAGACGACGGCACCGATCGCAAGGAGGCATGATGCGTTCACCTCGCTGCAGTTCTTCCATGCGCGCGACCATCTCGATCTTGAACGGACCTCCATCGTCCTTTTCATGGTGATGCGATTTCGGGGGCGGAAGCAACGAAGTGGGGGTGTTTGGAATCGCGACAGTGGCAGGTGTTGGTGCATACACGTTGTAATCGCCACCTTCAGATGCCCTGGGTCTAGGGCGGGATGACTGGCGGTTGCTCGACCCAGCAGCAGCAGCAGCAGCAGCAGCAGCTTCTTCATAGCTTCCTCGCACCTGGCGGTCTTGTGTAGTGAAAAACTTCTTCATCAGCTCAGCACGAGTGGTCGGAGATGCGCCCTTGATTGAGGTTCCATTTATGATTGTGACGTTGTCCGTATTGGAGTGAGAGAACAGGAATTGTGACGAGAGCAAGTTTTCTTCTGGAGGAGCTTCCCCCCCGGGTCGAGAAGCGTTGACCGCGACAAAACCGGTAGACGGGGACTGAGCGTTGGAGGCGCCATTGCCATTACCATTGCTGTTGAGCGAACTATGGGGGACGCCATTGGCATCGCGCCAGGCAGGACTCATAGATCGCTGCTGGGGTAGGTGTTGCGACTGTGAAAGAGGCTGCGAGGCCCGAGAGTTGTGGAGATTTACATCGTTTTCGCGCCGAGTGACGATCGCAGTCCGACGGTTTTTCAGACGATGATTCAGTTGTCTTGCACGTGCAGAGACTACAAAGGCATCGATTAGTAATTGACATAGTGGGGGAAAGCATAAAACAAACCTTGATCTGCGACTTGAATTATTGACTGGAGATTCTTCTCCAGTATCTCAAGAGCGCCGAGTTCCTTCTCTTCATCCTCGATAATGGGTTGAGGGGGAATCATCTTCTGAGGCATTCCCGACGCGATCAGCACAAAGTCCTCCTCGCTGATCTCCACGCGACTCTGTTTTGTATAGAACTGGCATACTCGCACGCCGTTGCGCGTCTTTTCGAGGTTGAACTGTTCAGGCTTGTTTTTCGCAAACTCTACCACGTCCAACCAGGTGATATTAGGCGTGTCCTTTCCATGTGACTTGAGCACCCGCGGCGGGCCGTCAAAAAGGCGCTCAAAGCGCTTGATCAGAATGGGACCCAAAGGGCACGCGCCCAGATTCCCAGCGATGCTTTCATGGCGCTGCAAAACGCCGTCGTATTCGCCAATCAAATGAATGATAGCGGGCATTGTATCGTCCAGCGAGACCAGAGGGAGATTGTCGGCATATTGCCGCGCGAGGTAGTTGATTTGTAGGTGATTTGAGTGCGTCTTGGGCACTTTTGATGCAATCGGAGGGAACTCCCCGGAATCTGATCGAGGTCGCTTGCCGGGAGTCTCTGCCGTCATCGTTCTAGAATCCATAACGGTGGAGGTGTGCGGGTAGAGAAAGCCTAAAGCCTCGAGGTCGCGATAACCGAGACGCGAGGACAACCAAGACGCAAAAACACCGTTAAAAAATACCTGAAGCAAAGAAAAGAAAACGGCAACCGGTTCTTGAATCCCCCGGGAAAATGGCGAAGAGTTTTGGTGGGAAGATTGCCGGTGTCGAGAGGCGGGTGGTTATTGAGTAATAGGAAACGCTGGCAGAGGAGGTGCTACCGATGGCGGAGCCGGACGCTCCAATGCGGGTTTAGATTCGGCCAGAAGGCGGCGGGCAGAGAGGGACCTGCAAAACGACGAGAAACAAGCGGGGGTCATAGGATAGCGATACCCTTCAAGGAGCTCAAGGAGCAGAAAAGAGTCATGGCAGTGAGCGGCAAGCGAAAAGACAGACGGGAGCCAGCAGCAGGGCGGAGGGATCCGTGACTACTGGACGACCTGAGGGATCCCGCCAGCGAAAAGTCAGCGGAGTGCGACGGGACTCGGTCCAGAGCCTTACCCGTCATGACTGTATTTTACGCTAGACTAGGTACAGACAGCCATGAAGTCCCTTGCAGGGCGACGTGACATGCTTGGGCAATTCGGGGGTCTACTCAGGGGCCTTCGAGCGTCTTTCAAGGGCCTTTCGAGAATCTATTCGACAGTCTACCAGCACTACGAATCACTTGAATATCGCAGCAGTCTGCCGCGACTAGGCGACCCAGCGAGCCTCCGAGCTCGCTGCCTGACCTGGGCTTGCGGATAGCCTGCCCAACCGGGTAGTATCACGTGACATTGTCCCAACCAGCCAACGGAGTCTAAATTTGGCGGTCTTCACGATAAAACAGCGGCTTCCCCTTGACCGGGGGCGGCTTGATCTAGGACCGGTAGATAGGCCGGTGATGAATTACGAGGAGTCTATAATGATGCGACATCCAGGTCCGTGCAGCTCGTGGAGACCGGATTGGATTGGATTGGATTGGGCTGGATTGGACTGGCTTGGATTGGAGAAGGAGCGCTTTGTTCCGCCCATTCCTTGCTGCCTAAGTCATCAGTAGTCTCGTCTTGTCACGGCTGACAATACCGTACCGCGTTTTCGCCGTCTCCCGTGACATGCTCTCCCACGACACAGCCAACCGGGCATCCAAGTGCAAACTCGACAAATAATATCTGCAGTGCACTATCGCGGACGAGCTTTGCCGCTGAGCCTGTTAAGCCAGTTAGCCCGTTAGCCAGGCTCGGAGACTATCTGCTGCTGTGTTGCGTGGACACAACCCTGGATCCAGGAAAATCCCTCATACAAACCGCCGTCTGAGCTCCCTTCCTAATCCTGCCACTACGTCGGCCTTCAGGGTTCCGCCCTTCACATCATCCGGATAGTCGGACAGTGCCTCTTCTGGTTAGCCATTGGTGACTCAACCTCTGTCAGATCGTCGGACTGTGACCGTGGACAGAGTGGGAGCGCCGTTTCCTCCCACTGTAACTGCAGGCTCTGACTCTTCCCCGCTCCCTTCTCTGTACCTCATCCTTTCGATTACATAACCTGGATTTTGAGAACCCACAACACTAAGAACAACGGTCTTCATCTGACCATACTCTGAAATCCCCGGTTTAGCCAAGCCATGTCCGAACGAGGCTCGTTCCGTGGAGGTGGCCGCAACCGCGGCGGAGGTTATGATCGATCTGGCGGCCGTGGCGGACATGGAAAAAGTGGCGGTGCCGGTGGCGGTGCTCAACAGCAACAGCAGGAGAAGCCCAAAAAGGAAAACATTCTCGACTTGACCAAGTACATGGACAAGGAGGTCCGGGTCAAGTTTAACGGTGGCCGAGAAGGTACGGTTCTCTCGCATCTGGGACAGCTATTTATGGGATATCTTTGCTGAAACATGACCAGTTTCTGGAATACTCAAGGGCTACGATCAGCTTATGAACCTTGTTTTGGATGATGTGAAAGAGTCGATGCGTGGTAAGTTGCGCATTTCAATCTGGTAGAACCATCAGTGACTGATACCGTGCAGACGACGAGGGCAACGAGACCACACGGGCTCTCGGTCTTATTGTCGCCCGTGGCACTTTGATCGTGCTGATCTCTCCCGCCGATGGTAGCGAACAGATCGCCAACCCATTCGTACAGGCAGAGGAGTAGACAGCGACAGTTCGCTTAAAATTTGGGTGCATAACGATCGACGCGAGTCGGCGTAGCCAGAATCCCATTTGGACTCGATGGACGCGCAAGGACCAGCCGGTCCACGGCCTGACATTACTCTAACTGGGTTACTATTTCTACCCGGGCTTTCTTCCAGAAGCTCTCGCATCTCTCTCGCATCTGTCCTCGCTATCCTCGTCAAGCAATGCTGGAGAGCTTGCGTTTTTGACAACGAGGAATAAGCGTTGACAATAAAACCTCATGTGAAATAGAACAATCTATCTAATGAAATAATGAGCTTAAATTCCATAGCCGGCCGTGACATCATCTGACAGCTGCCACATTCTTCCCCGCTCAATCAGCCCATCAATCCGCCCTTGATTCTTGGTTCTTAGGCATCGGGCCGCGGATACTGGACCACTGTCATTGATCGGTTAGTTCATATTGCGCCAGAATGATGAACCTCGCTAGGTCAGCTTCCATCGCCCAGGCTGGACGCTGATCCAGCTCTATATATGGTCGAGTCCGCCCGGGCAACGGTATACCGATCCATTAGTTTATATTATTCTTACTTCACTGCAGAAGAGTATATTACTAACCAACATGAAGCTCCAGCTTCATCTGACGCTAGCAGGCCTTTTCTGCTCGGTCCTCGCAATCCAAGATGTTCTCAGCGAGGTTAAAGATTCCAGGAATGGGCTTCTCGAAGCTGGTGCCAAAAACCCACTCGACTCAGCCCTCGAGTTATCCCCCACATTCTCCCCCGCAGAGATCTTCGACACCACCGAGATCACCAAATACCTGAATAGCATCAACGTCGACACCATCCCCAACACCGACAGCTGGATAAGCGGTTTTCTTGCCAGCAATCTCTTCAACGAAATCACCAATGCCCCTTCTGACTTCGTCAACGAAATCGATGCCCGCACTGAGACTCACCCCATTCAGAGCGACAAAACAATCTACCAGCTCATCTCAGAAAGCAAATACACCAATATTCTCGCTAAAATTATCGACCAAGACCCCAAACTAGTCGAGTTTCTTAACTCTACCCACCACAAGATCACTGTCTTTGCTCCAACTGACGATGCGTTCCGCAAGATTCTGCATCATCATCACCACCGTCATCATGATGGCCATGACGGAAATGGACACGAACGCGATGGCGACGGCGACAAAGACCACCATATCCCGAAAGAAGTGATTCGCTACTTCGCGAGCTACCACTCTTCCCCCGAGATCCTTACCGCCGCAAAGCTCTTCCACGCTCATACGGTCAATAGCGCCCTGAACGATTCCCTCCTCGGTACCGACAAGCACGATAACGGTCTCCCGCAGCGTCTTGCCGTGCGCGCTGGCTTCAAAGGGCTGACAATAAACTTCTACAGCCATGTCGTTGCAGCGGATATTGTAAGCCTTTCAACACGGATTATTCAGATCCTTAGAGAAATATAAAAAAAAAGAGGAGGAAAAGCTAATGTATGATGCTTTAGGGCGCATCCAACGGCCTGATCCACGGCCTCGACTCGATTCTCCTCCCGCCACCGCCAGCCCTATTGCTATTAGACATCCTCCCTACAAAGTTCTCAACATTCAACCTAGGCTTGATAAAAACAGGCCTAACCCAGTACCTGAACACCACAAAAGAAGAGTCAGCACACGGCTTCACAATTTTCACCCCTTCAAACCGCGCCTTCGACCATCTTGGGCTCCGGATTAACGCGTTCCTCTTCTCCCCATATGGCATTCCGTACCTCCGTGCATTACTTAAGTACCATATCGTGCCGAATCAAACGCTTTATAGCGATGTGCTCTATACGTCTGACGGACAGATTAAGCCGTTTGGAGTCAAGGGTTCAACGCATTTAGATCTGGAGACCCTGTTGGACGATCATGAGATTAGTGTTGATGTGGCGAGGTTCGGCCCGTACACGGGTTTCAAGGTGAATGGATGGCAGCGAGTAGCATTTGCAGATGTGCTGGGGAAAGATGGGGTGATTCATGTTTTAAATCGGGTTTTGATTCCGCCGAAGAGGGTGGAGGGTAAAGTTATATTCGGGGATGAGGGAGAATTGGAGCTGGAGGAGTTTATGGAGAGACTGAGACCTTGGGTTGAGGAGGATGTTGGAAATGAAAAGAGCGATGGCTATGCCACGGACCTGTGATGGATGGCTGCAGTACTAGCGCTGCAGAGTCCAAGCTGCTACTAGCCAATGTCTTGTATTTGCAGAGGTAAATTTGGATAAGTTGGATTTGTTGTATGGAGGATACTTGATAAGTGCATAGTATTCTACTAACCGCAATTGGCTTTAATGCAATATCATATGAACGGTGGAAGCAACACACGTCTAGGCAGATGAGTTAAACCTGCCAAAATCCCCTCCAGAGGATAGATCCACAGTCACCCATGAGTCATGCAATTCTCAACATATATACCACAGGATTCCGCACAAGGGTCTAGACCACTGCATAAGACAGGAAACCTACCTAGTGAGGCCTCCGGCTAGGCCTCAACAATGCCTGGAACGATGATTCCAGACCCTTCTTCAGCTCTTTGTAGCTGACAACAAAACAAGTCTGCTCGTCACGGCTGACTAGCGTGATTCTTTCGTCGGTTCCGGCATCCAACTTATTCAGGCATGTCAGCACGTGGCCGAGATCAACCACCGGGTCTCCCGAGGCGTCCACTTGATGAAAAACGTAATCCCGGAATATCTTCAGGTAAAACCGCTCCCCGTTCTCAGACCACTGCCGGTCATGTTCATGCTCTGGGCGCTCATTGATGAAATTCAGTTTTGTCAAAAGCCGGACAAGACGCCCGTTCTCGAGTTCCCGGCCCAAATCTGACGTGAGTTGGTCATCCAAATGAAGAGCCGAGTCAAAAGTCGACATCAACTGTGAAGAAATGCCGTTTATTAATATGTCAATATTTCGCTCTTGATCCTTCTGCATTCCGCCAAGCAGCCACATCACTGTGTTCTTGAGCTGCGGACTGTACGCGCGAGTGAAGTGTTCCATGGCCTTCGAAGGATTGTGTATGACGTTCGGTTGATTGGCACCCAAGGTAAGAATGAGTTGCCCGAAATTCACTAGGTCTTGTCGCTGAAGATCGGCGACAGATCTCTGAGCATCGTACTGCACCACGTCCATAATAGCACAGGCATTGAGCCGTATGCGATTTCTTCCCGTAAGCAAGATTTTACTGGGGTCGATAATCCTTGCTGCCAAACCAGCACTATGTATGCATTTCAAAGCGTTGGCAATCTGGGTAATGTAACCCCAAAGGATCTGTTCGGGAACGTGAGCATTGTGGCGGGCTTGAAACCTTGGGCCACCAGCACTCAAATGTTGTTCGGCGAGCGTTTTTGAGAGTGGGTGGTAATCAGTGACGAAAATCAATGAGCTGTCCTGGAAACTTCGGCTCGTGAATGCGTCGTGGATTGTCACCATACTACCACTAGCTATACGTTTCCAGGCCTGGACAGAGCGGATAGCCTTTTCATTTGTTAATCGAAAACCTAGGGCCAATCAACAACGTGCGATCAGAAGGTAAGATTGAGAATGAAGATGTTACCTTCTAACCGCCGAAGCGCGTAATAGCTCCCGTCTTTGGTGGACTGTGCCTTGTAGACCCAACTCGGATAGCCGAAGATGGCCGCATTTTTCTGGTGGTTAAGATCAAGAGGTACGAGGGAGTGGAAGTAGTCCACCTGGGCAGGTAATTGAGTATCTATATCACATCAGTGCGTGTATTTTCCGGCAACGTTCCTGCTACATACTGGGTAATGTCTGTAGCGTGGCAGCCGCTTTCTTTTGTAGCTCTTCTCTAAAGTCATTTGGGAGGAATAGATCGTGGACGTTGCGCTGGTACGCCAGTGCGTTCTGATTGTGCGGGCCAATGGGTGCGTATAAGTGATATTGAACCTAGAGCAAGAGGGCATTAGTCCGATCGCGGTACATGTTGAAACGACTCACTGGCTGTTGAAACCCGGCCTGATTGGCGTAGTAGGCCCCACCGAGGGTAGCAGCTGCGGCATCGTGAGAGAAGGGGTTGGCCTGGACAGGACCAACAGCACCTGGTGCAGCAAGAGGATTCGGAGTAGAAACGAAAGGATCAAAGGCATTGGCCGAGGCCACGCCAGGGTTGCCATTGCCGTGAAGAGGTGACTGAATAACCTGTTAGCGAATTACCTCCAGAGGCATCGATACCGTAAAGTCTTTGATTGCGCCAAAGGCTCCACTGGCAACGTAGATTATGTAGTGAATAAATGTATTCACCAGAAGCCGAGGACATTTGGCTATTCGGATTGGGGAAAAAAAATGCAAAATCCTCACGAGGAAAGTGCGACTGAGATAGCTAATACAAAAAAACATACCATGTGAGTTGGGTCAAAGCCCTGGGGTATAAATTCTTGTGCTTCGGCAACAGACCAGTCAGGAGCCACTGCATCCTGTCGAACGCCCGGGGTACTAGTGTTTGATCCTATATGGTCAGCATACCCTGGAATTCGCATACGCTGTCTACTTACTTGAAGCGGCTGTTCTGGGTTGGAAAGGAGCAGCATTCGCGGCTTTCGGAGAAATTGTAGAGGACTTTTTCAGGGAGGAGCTTGAAGACGTTGGGGAAGACCCGTTCGACGGTAGTAAGGACGGCGTGAAGCTGGGCGAGTCGACATTGAAACGCTTTTTGCTGGCGCTACCGGAGTTCTCCGTTAACGACCAGGACACACTTCAAATATGAGTTGCGGCTCATTGGAATGCTCACTTGTCCGATTGGTTCGAGTTCTTATGCGGATCGTGGTTGAAAGCGCAGCCTTGAAAAGTATATTACAGTCAGACAAACGTAATCCAGAAATTCTAGTCCCGACAGGCATGAGGCACCTTTATCTTCATAACGACATCGACCATAGATGGTTACATTCCGGCACAGGGTATCTTTTGCATTTTCTAGAGTTAATAAGCACGTCAGCAGTTTGTCTGCACGAGGGGATTTCGCGTCCGATCCGCGTTTCACTCGAGTGACCGGCAGCTCCAACGGCCAAGTAACGCACCTCGCGCCTTCATCTTCGGCGACCCCGTCCCACGACGGGCGTCTTCTAAACTAGGCTTCCCGACGGAGGCCATGATCTTTCCAAAAGCAAAGGCGGGTCAACGCAGGGAGTTGTCCATTGATTCGAAACGAGATATCAGCGGGCAGCAGGGGATATGCAGAGGAAAACCACATTCCTCTATTGACGGGGCGTTGTGAGTAAGCAGGATATACCGGCGCGACAAGTCGTGGTTGGGCTAGACGACACCAATGGGACGAAGAGGGGCGTTGCCGATACGGTCGCTAGATCTTAACACATTGAGTCACTCAAATCAATATAAAGCAGCCGTAAATTATCATACTCGATCAAGAACGCGATGGACGCCTCGTGTCATTGATGGAGGAAGGGAGAGCAGCGGGAGGCCGCACGGCGACGCTGCAAGAGGACGAGTCTGCGGGGAGGGGAAGGCCGCAGTGCAAGGGCGGTCGGAGCTGAGGCGGCGGGCAACGTGACCTCAGCCAGCGATGACGGAGCTCTTTGAGTCTGAACTGGACAGCTCGCCGGAGCTACTTTCCAACTGTAAGGCAATCTACAGAGGAGAAATCGTGCTATATCTGTATCAATTATTGGTCTCCTGAAGCCTGAGCTGCTGAATCTCTTTGTGTTGCTGCCACAACGATCATTCTTACTGACAACTGGAGTACCTGCTGAATGAACACCTGGTGACTCCAGTTCGCCTTTTTATGGAATAAACACCGAATTGACAATAATGTCCTCATCTGGGCCGGATATTTCCGAGCTCTCTGACAGCCAGAGGTCGGCTTTGGAGACGTATACCACTGTGACTGGCCAGGAACCGGTTGAGGCCATCGCATTGCTGAGTCGATCGCAATGGAATGTTCAGGTATGAAGCGTGTTGGAGAGCTAGTTGAATGATTCATTGCTAATCCTAATGCGAATAGATTGCAATCGCCAAATTCTTCGATGGCGAAGGACCGGATCCCGTTGAAGAAGCCCGCGCGTCTCTCGAGAGTGCCAGCCCTGCCCGTCCAAATCGACAAACACAGAATCTCCTGCATGAGGATCTAACTGCACGGTTCTCTTCAGCTTCCGCCGCAGCCGATCCGGCTCCTCGGATCGCGACCCAGCCTGGGGACCAGCCCGTCTATCGCCCTCCGTTCCTACTGGCTCTCGTCTTCGCTCCGTTCAACCTCTTATATAGACTGTTCTTGGGCTCCTTCCGCCTCTTCGGATCCCTATTTCCCTTCCTCCCACGTTTACTCAATACGACAGCAAGCCCAGCTCTACAAGGTGTTGGGCGAAATACCAATGGCCGGCGTCCCCTGGCTCCTAAAGATACAGCCGCGAGGTTTATCCGCGAATTCGAGGAGGAATATGGAGCTCATTCACTCCCGTTCTTAGAGAACGGATATAATATGGCATTGGAAAAAGCACACCGAGACTTGAAGTTCCTATTAGTGGTGCTTTGCGCCCCTGAGCATGATCACACGGATGCGTGGGTTAGGGAAACCCTCTTGTCCAAAGAGGTCACCGATTTTATCAACGATTCCCAAAATAACATCATCGTTTGGGGTGGCAACGTACAGGATGCCGAGGCATACCAAGTCGCAAATTCTATCCGATGCACCAAGTTCCCGTTCGCTGCTGCGATAGCGCACACACCAAGCGTTTCCTCGACTGCGATGTCCGTCATCGCCAGAATATCTGGCGTTACGTCGCCGGCAGAGTTTGTAGAGAAACTACGCACTGCCATCGCGCAGAACAAGGAGCCTCTTGAACGGATCCGGGTTACGCGGGCAGAGCAGCAAGCTTCTCGGAGCCTCCGAGAACAACAAGACTCGGCATACGAACGCTCACTCGCCATCGATCGGGAACGGGCGAGACAGAGGAGAGAGGCGGAAGCAGCCCGACAGCGCGAAGAGCAACTAGCAGCGGAACGTCAGGCAGCCGAAGAGAAGCGGCAACGCGATCTTGAGCAATGGAAGCGATGGCGAGCACAGTCTATCCCGGAGGAACCAGACATGGGCGTCAAAGACGCTGTCCGAATTAGTATCCGACTACCCTCAGGTGACCGAGTGATCCGCAGGTTTGCCCCTGATGCAGTCATGGAGGAGCTCTACGCTTTTGTCGAGTGTTATGATATCACGAAGGAAGCTGAGGCAGCAACCCCAACTCCAGTAGAGAAGCCAGGTGGGTACGACCATACATATGGCTTCCGACTTGTATCTCCCATGCCTCGAGTCGTCTACGCGGTCGATGCTGGTTCCATCCGGGACAACGTTGGCCGTGGCGGAAGTCTCCTTGTGGAGCCGATTGACGATGAAAGTGACGAGGAGGATAGCTAGAACGTCCATACTCTAACAATGTTCATGTCTGTCTATACCTAGTGAGGATTACCTCATATCAAGGGTCATCAAAGTATGACTGCCCTGTAGATAACATATTTTGTCCAGTAAGCCAGTCTGGCTTTTGACCCTGGGAGACGTCCCCCAAACGGAGAGATCTTAGTCCACCGTTCTCGAACTATCCGCATGCTGCGCCTCGCATCTTAAAGCAGCAGGATTGGCGCTGAGTAACCTATCACTATTACCCCATCTGTAAGAAGGAACTAGGCACATGCGCGTGCGTAGGAGAAACTAATAGTAGGGAGTACTGTAGCCCATACGACTCGGTTACTGGCACGTGACGCGAGTAGATTTACCTAGTACTCAAAAGGGATCTGATATTAATGCATACGTGGGGGCCATGCCTTAAAACCGTGAGAGGTAAATAGTACATGGAGTTAGCGGAAAGAACTTCAAAGAATCAGGCAGCGACTTTGCGTTGTTGGACTTGTCTCAAGCGTGTCTTACCAGATGTCTCGTGCGCGTAGGCAACAGGAGCTAGAAGACGAAGGATCTCAACCATGTTCAGACCGCCAGTTTGAGCAAGGTTTAGCCAGGTTTAGCCAGGTTTAGTTCAAGGCTCTGGACCCTTTGAAGTCTATAGCTAGACTACCACTCGAGACTAGATCCCCACGATACCACTTGAGGTCATTCTAATAGACCTGATTGGAGAGTCAATCCTGATCCTGATGGTCGCCATATGTACTTCCATCCTTGAGCTGACAAAGCCAGGCAGCTCCAAGTCTTGCGAAGCCACGAGTACAGCTCGGTTAGAGGATTGCATCTTATTGCGCAACCGTGGTGCAGCCTTAGCCTAGGCCAACAACAAAGCTCAGCCCAAGCCCGTACGGCGCACGGCTACTCGATCATTCAGCTCGAGGATCCAGTCTTAGGACTCTTAAGGAATCCACTCATTACTCGGAGTGAATCTTTCAAATAATAATGATCTTTGGCGGTAAGATGCACAGCCACTGCCCCTTCACTGTTTTTGTCGAGGGTTGCCAGGGATTAATTATCCGCAGATTAGCCAGACGCCACGAATGATAGCTAAAGCATGGAAGCCGGTACTTGAAACGAAGCTATCGAGTAGCCCGCCTCGCTTAACCGTAGCTGATTACGACACGTCAAATCGGAGCCTATCACGCGAACGCCATACATCTGCAGGGCGAAAGATCGGTTAAGCAAGATACTTTTCAAGATTTTCCAGATGCATCTGTCGATGAATGTCGTGCCATGTGTCGGTGCATGGACATCAGGCCAAGCCGTAAGCCGTCAAAGGGCTATCAGAACGGATCGATAACCGACTCGATAAACGATAAACGAACCTTGTGACTAGAACGGGGAACCGGTTGAGCCGGTTGAATCCACTTGCTTAGCGCTTACGCGACCTGTCTAGATTGGGCGGTAATATACAGAGTAGCTCTGGCTGACGATATCCACGGGGCCCTGGTTGACAGGAATCTGGCGACGCCAAGATGAACACATCGCACATTCCGGGCAGAGGCTGCCCGGAATGTGCGTGGGTGACAGCTCGGCAATGCAGCTGAACCCAAATCCACATTCTGTAAACATTCTGAAACGGATTCCTTCAAGTGCCGGAAAATAAAACCACGACGAACCGAGCGTTAGTCTGGAATCCTTCCAAGGCCAAGCTACCCGTATCCGGAAGAGGCTGCGTCCGTGCCGAGAGATCGGTGGCTTAGAGTTGACAAATCCGCAGCTAAGATCTGCTTAGCTGACTCAGCATCATAATATGCGCAATTATGCTAATCGGAACTGGAAAACGCGAGCCCGACCCGGGACGAAAGGGGTACAAGTGGCTTTCGGGCCCGGGAAGGCATCTTGCCGCCCCACCGTCATCCCTGATAACCGGGGCCGCAAACAATAATAGTCAATCCCCATGCACGTCAGCCGTGGATATCCTTGGCATAAATCATAAAGCGATTACAGAGCCAGTTTGATGCTCTGTGACCAAAGCGGCCCAATTCGGAATGATACGGCCGCAATCAGTCCCCTCCAGGTGTACAGTAGAGACTCAGGTGATAAAAGAGTGTGGATATAGTAGAGTGATGGTGTTGTCCCAATAATAAGCTCTATGGTAAATATTTGGCTCAGAGTAGAAAATGCGTATCGCAATTTGATACGCGATACGGGTCCATGAAGCATGGAGCCCCATCTGATAGCGATAATACTGGAGACACGGGGGACAGGGGCAATTACTGTAAAGGGTCTGTACAGGCATAATGACAGTTATGTAGTGCAACAACGACGACAGTGACGTTTACAATAACCATCCCTCGACAAGCATCATCCTGAGTGATTCTTACCACAGCCATTGAAGCCAGGAATAATGATCCAGGATTGGATCAGCGTCATAATGAGTCTTACGTCCGTCTGCGGTTCTTCTCCAGATCGCTTAAGTCCGTTGCTTCGGGACACATCTCAGCAGACCCGTTCATTGCTGCTCGCCGCTCGGAAAGCTGCTGTAGCCGCACCCGTTTGGCCAGAATTCTTTCTCTCCGAGAGCCCAGACTTTGGCGCGCCACTAATTTTCTGCAATTTTTTCGCTTTCTGATTTTGGGGTAGAAGCGTGAAATGATACTAATAAGAATGGTGTCCTGTGGTTTTGTTCCTCATTCTTAAGCTACGGGATCCGTCGATCTTCAGTTACAGAAGGGTTGATCTTCTTCTCAGAAAGTCCCCCTCTTTTCCTCCTTTCTCCTTACTCGACATCCCTGCTATACTGGACAATAGCGTTCTACTGTCACTTTGTGTTTGTTTGCTTATCTTTTCCCCCACAAGCCTTTGGGCGTCCCTTCGTTTCCCGTTTCCCTGAGACTGGTTGTCTCAACGCCCAGCAACCATGTCGTCTTTTCTAGGAACTGGGACTTTTAATACCAGCGTCAGCCCATCGCAGGCGGTGGAATCACGAGGAATCGAGAATCACGGTAATGCGATCACAGAGACCGAAACTTTGCACAATGAATCCCATGCCGAGTCGCCAGGCGAGAAGTTGGCCTCTAGTTCAAACAGCATCCTCAGCTCTACCGAAACCGCCCGCGAGAAGGACGAGCGCGATTATGAATTGGATGCCGAAGAGGAAGTCACACGGCTCGCCCAGCAGCTGACGCACCAGTCGACCAAGTACTCTACGCACAATATCGAGAACCCGTTTCTTGAGGTTGGTGAGGACTCGACACTCAACCCACACAGCCCCAACTTCAAGGCGAAGAACTGGATGAAGAATCTTCTGGCGCTGTCTTCTCGCGACCCGGAGAGGTACCTCCCGCGTCAGGCTGGCGTTTCGTTCACAAACCTTAGCGTTCACGGTTACGGCAGCCCAACGGATTACCAGAAGGATGTTTTCAACTCTGTCTTGCAGATCGGAGGGCTTGTCCGGTCTATGATGGGGCATGGGAAGCAGAAGATCGAGATTCTCCGCAACTTTGACGGTTTGGTCAAGGCCGGCGAGATGCTGGTCGTACTCGGTCGACCTGGAAGGTAAGATTGGCCCAGACCGCTACGGGAGTATCGCTGGATACTGACTTACTGCAGTGGTTGCTCCACCTTTTTGAAGACTATCGCTGGTGAAATGAACGGTATCTTTATGGACGAGAAGTCCCAGCTCAACTACCAAGGTATTCCGGCAAAGCAGATGCGCAAGCAGTTCCGTGGTGAAGCTATCTACACGGCGGAGACCGATGTTCACTTCCCTCAATTATCTGTTGGCGATACATTGAAATTCGCTGCGCTGGCTCGATGCCCGCGGAATCGTCTCCCTGGTGTCTCCAGGGAACAGTATGCAGTCCATATGCGAGACGTCGTGATGGCCATGTTGGGTCTGTCCCACACGATCAACACCCGTGTCGGTAACGATTTCGTTCGCGGTGTCAGTGGTGGTGAGCGCAAGCGTGTCAGTATTGCAGAGGCGACCCTGAGCGCAAGTCCTCTGCAATGCTGGGATAACAGTACTCGTGGCTTGGATAGTGCCAACGCTTTGGTGAGCCGTTTTCGGAAGTTCAGTCGGGATATATGTGCTAATTGACCGACAGGAATTCTGCCGTACCCTGAACTTGATGGCCAAATACTCTGGTGCGACTATGGCTGTTGCCATCTACCAGGCCTCTCAGAGCGCTTATGATGTACGCTGAACTCTTCCATTTCGCATGTTCTCTTGCTAATCTAGCCACCCAGGTCTTTGACAAGGTCACTGTCTTGTATGAAGGAAGGCAAATCTACTTTGGTAGAACAGATGATGCGAAGCAGTTCTTCATTGACATGGGCTTCGAATGCCCAGAGCGTCAGACTACTGCCGATTTCCTCACTTCTCTCACAAGCCCTGCAGAGCGAATTGTTCGAAAGGGCTATGAGGGCCGCGTTCCACAGACCCCTGATGAGTTCGCGGCCGCCTGGAAGAACAGTGACGCTTATGCGCAGTTAATGCGGGAGATTGAAGAATACAACCAGGAATTCCCTCTTGGCGGCGAATCTGTCAACAAGTTCATCGAATCCCGCAGGGCCATGCAGTCGAAGAACCAGTGAGTACAAATTGCTTTAGTTCACTCCAGGTAACTAACACTCAAAACAGGCGTGTCAAGTCTCCATACACCATGTCTGTCATGGAGCAGGTTAACCTGTGCATGATCCGTGGTTTCCAGCGCCTCAAGGGTGATGCCAGTTTGACACTGAGTCAGTTGATTGGAAACTTTATCATGGCTCTGGTTATTGGTAGTGTGTTCTACGACCTCGACAATGACACCGGTAGCTTCTACTCCCGTGGGGCTCTGCTGTTCTTTGCTGTTTTGCTCAATGCCTTTGGTAGTGCGCTCGAGGTATGTCTTATCTTGCGATTATTTTTGAGCTTGGCTGACAGTCTTCAGATCCTGACCCTTTACGCACAACGCCCCATCGTTGAGAAACAAGCACGTTACGCCATGTACCACCCGTTCGCGGAAGCCATTGCATCGATGCTGTGTGACATGCCCTACAAGATCACTAACACGTTCACGTTCAACATCCCACTTTATTTCATGACCAATCTTCGTCGCGAACCCGGCGCGTTCTTCATCTTCCTGCTATTCTCATTCGTGACGACTTTGACGATGTCGATGCTGTTTCGTACAATGGCTGCTACTTCCCGTACCTTGTCACAGGCACTTGTCCCGGCTGCCATCCTTATTCTCGGCCTTGTTATCTATACCGGTTTCACTATTCCTACCAGGAACATGCTGGGCTGGTCGCGCTGGATGAATTATATCGACCCCATTGCCTATGGATTCGAAAGCTTGATGGTGAATGAATTCCACGGCCGCTTATTCCCCTGCTCTGAGAGTGAACTCGTTCCCAGCTATGGTGATACTGCCAACCGAGTGTGTGCTGTTGTGGGTGCAACTCCTGGTGAACTGATGGTTAACGGTACTACCTACCTCCGCGAAAGTTATCAGTACACCAAGAGCCATGAGTGGCGAAATCTGGGTATCATGTTTGCGTTCATGGCTTTCTTCCTGTTCACCTACTTGACCGCGACTGAGTACATCTCCGAGGCCAAGTCCAAGGGTGAGGTGTTGCTTTTCCGCCGCGGCCAGGCTCCTCCCAGCGTCAACGATGTCGAGACCCACAGCCCAGCAACAGCAGGTGAAAAGGTTGATCAGTCGACTCAAGATGTTGCCAATATCCAGAGACAGACAGCTATTTTCCACTGGAAGGACGTTTGCTACGATATCAAGATCAAAAACGAACCCAGGCGCATTCTGGACCATGTTGATGGATGGGTTAAACCCGGTACTTGCACTGCTTTAATGGTAATGTTTGGTTTCCCTTCATCGCGGACTATTGCTAATTTGAATAGGGAGTTTCTGGTGCTGGTAAAACCACACTGCTCGATGTGCTTGCTACTCGTGTGACTATGGGCGTCGTCACCGGTGAGATGTTGGTCGACGGTCGCCCTCGCGACCAGTCTTTCCAGCGAAAAACCGGTTACGTTCAACAACAGGACCTTCACCTTCACACTACCACTGTTCGTGAGGCACTGCGCTTTAGCGCTTTGCTTCGTCAGCCGGCCAAAACACCCCGCCAGGAGAAACTCGACTACGTTGAAGAGGTCATCAAACTTCTTGGAATGGAAGCCTACGCCGACGCCGTCGTCGGTGTTCCTGGTGAAGGTAGCTTCTTCCGCCCATTAAGCGCTATACTTTGCTAACTCTTCTAGGCCTCAACGTGGAACAAAGAAAGCGTCTCACCATCGGTGTCGAGCTCGCTGCTAAGCCCCAGTTGCTCCTCTTCCTTGATGAACCTACCTCCGGTCTCGACAGTCAAACCTCGTGGTCTATCCTTGATCTTATCGACACTCTGACACAGCATGGTCAAGCTATTTTGTGCACTATCCACCAGCCTTCTGCTATGCTCTTCCAACGTTTCGACCGATTGCTGTTCCTGGCAAAGGGTGGTAAGACAGTGTATTTTGGCGAGATTGGTGAGAAATCGTCCACTTTGGCCAGTTACTTTGAACGGAACGGTGCTCCCAAGCTCCCTGCCGATGCCAACCCTGCGGAATGGATGCTTGAGGTTATTGGCGCTGCACCTGGATCCCACAGTGACATCGACTGGCCTGCAGTCTGGCGCGAGAGTCCCGAACGTCAAGCTGTGCACCAACATCTCGCCGAACTGAAGGAGACTCTCTCTCAAAAGCCCACCGAAACCTCTGCATCTGACCCCTCTGAATACAACGAATTCGCGGCTCCTTTCTCCGTTCAACTTTGGGAATGTCTTGTCCGTGTCTTTTCGCAGTATTGGCGCAGCCCTGTCTACATCTACTCCAAGGCCGCACTGAGCATCCTGACTTCGCTCTACATTGGTTTCTCGTTCTTCCAGGCACAGAACACTAGACAGGGTCTCCAAAACCAGATGTTCAGTATCTTCATGCTGATGACCATCTTCGGTAACCTTGTCCAACAGATCATGCCAAACTTTGTTACCCAACGCGCGTTGTATGAGGTCCGCGAGCGTCCTTCCAAGGCTTACTCCTGGAAGGCCTTCATGACAGCCAACATCCTTGTGGAGCTCCCCTGGAACACCCTAATGGCTGTCATCATGTATTTCTGTTGGTACTACCCTGTCGGTCTCTACCGCAATGCCGAACCCACCGACAGTGTCCATGAGCGTGGGGCTCTCATGTTCCTGCTTATCCTTGCCTTCCTCCTCTTCACCTCTACCTTCGCGCACATGATCATCGCCGGTATTGAAACTGCCGAAACAGGCGGTAATATCGCACAATTGCTCTTCTCCCTTTGCCTGATTTTTTGCGGTGTCCTCGCCGGTCCGGACGTCCTCCCGGGCTTTTGGATTTTCATGTACCGCGTCTCCCCGTTCACTTATCTTGTTTCTGCCATGTTATCGACGGGTGTTTCTGGTACGACCGCCTACTGCGAACAGGTCGAATACTTGACGCTCTACCCCCCTAGCAACACCACCTGCTCCGAGTACATGGACCCCTACATCTCTCAGGTTGGCGGTTACCTTCAGAACCCTGACGCCACGTCCGAGTGCACATTCTGCCAAATCTCTAGCACGGATACCTTTTTGTCCGCCGTCTACAGTAACTACGACGACGCGTGGCGCAACTTCGGCCTGATGTGGGCGTACATCGCCTTCAACATCGCTGCCGCCGTCTTCATTTACTGGCTTGCGCGTGTGCCTAAGGGGAAGAAGAATTAAAGTCCGGCTTAAATCTTCAACTCTCTTCTCTTCTCTTTGATTCCCCTGAATACCACATTTTTTTGCGTAATGTTGCGAGGGTTGTTGGTCTTTTTTGGACTTATCTTTTCGTCTTGCATATCATTGATAAACATTTCAGCACATACATAATAGACTAGATCTCATCTTCCTCGAAGATTACATACCTATTTACCTACCGCTACCTGTGCCTCATTTCTTATACCTACTTGCTTTCTATACAGCCAATCTATTTCTACTCAGATGGTCACTCGCTTCCTTCTGTCGTTTTTACTTTTCCTTTCTTCGTGTACTCAATCCGCCACCTTTGTACCTCTTTTTATTCTTTTCTTTTCCGTTCTTGGTTAAATACATTCTCATTGGCTGTGACAGTCAACTACTTATTAGATATCGGTCAAATCTGATTAGTCCACAAATTAAGTTCAGAACGTTGAATCAAGCTTCCGGGCTATTCTGAGCGTATATTCCATATGTGATATGTCCAATCGCCACTCTCGAGGTCCTGGTCGAGTCCGGCACCCAAAAAGTGTAGGAAGTGCCTATATAGGGCTCAGCCCTGCCGCCCTGCCCCGCAGTATGCGAATGAAGCCGAAGAACCTGTATATGATTAGTGATGGTTTTGACTACGCGGTCTAACTTCACAGGAGGAAAACCAAGCTGGAATCATGCTCCTGAGCTGGGAACGCTGGTGATAGGGAAAAGGAGGACAGGCAATCCCTAGGGGGCAGGCCATCCGGCTGGCATGGGTGCAATACAGTGCAGCCTCGAGCTACGGCCTTCGCTGGGCTCTCAACCACCCCCTGAACGCTAGAGCCGATATTCGATGGGCAATACGGTTGTTCAACAATACTGTCTATTCATTATCGCCACATCATACTAGGAGGACAGCTGAGTACTTATTGTCTCAGGGGGGTACCAATACACCTGGGTGGTCCCAAGCGCCGAAGTAAGAGACTTAGCTACAGCTATTTCAACCCTCCAGCCAACAACAAACTTTGTCCCGTCATATACCCCGTTGTAGCAAGCATAGTTACCACATTAGCCACCTCCTCCGGGACACCCAGCCTTCCTATGGGAATACCTGCCGCAACTTCTGGGATCGCCTGAGCATTAGGAATCATACCGGTGTCCCCGATCATGGCGGGCGCGACGTCGTTGACGCTGATATTGAACTCTGCAAGACGTGTGGAGAGATTCTTCATCATGCCTGTCATGCCGCCTTTGGAGGCCGCGTAGTCTGCACGTACTGATCTTAGTCGTTGATTCAAAATTGAAGGCAGGAGAAACAAAGCACATACGGCAACCATTTATCCCACCACCAGATGCAGCGATCGAAGACATGAAGATGATTCGGCCCCAGCGTTGATTGCGCATATGTTCTACAACGCCTTTGACCAGGATGAAGGAGGCGCGAAGGTTGACGTTTATAGTGTAGTCAAATTCCTCCAATGTGATGTCCCAAACTTGGGGGACGCGTTTTCCGTATCCAGCATTTGAGACAAGGATATCGGGGCGCTGGCCATGCTCTTTATCTATTTGAAGAAACATGTCTTGGATTTGTTCTGCGGATGCCACGTCGACTTGGTGGATGGAAATTCGCAGATCTGGAAACGTTGTTTTAATTTGCTCTGTCAAGGAGGTTATTGCGGAGAGATTGCTGGCATATGTTAATGCTAGGTGAACGCCTTTCTCAGCGAGTTGGCGAGCGCAGGCCGCTCCTATCCTAAGCGCATGTTAGCCCTAGTCACTGAGATGGTGTGAAGGGGTGGGCTCACCCTCCAGAAGCGCCAGTGATGAGGGCGAGTCGGCCGCGAATCTCGTTTAACTGCGCCATAGTTGAGTTACACAAGGTAGAATTTGAATCGGGGTAGGCTAGATACTTTGGCCCTGGCGCAGGTATAAACGACTAGCAGACCCAGGGATGAGGGCGGTTTTCCTCGGATCGGAGCAACCCCCGATACCCCGCATCGATGGTGTGGGGGGACAGTCTATGGATCACGGTCTCCACATCGGGTATCGTTTCGATTCCACTAAATCCTGACAAGGATACCTAAGGCCTTTCAACAGTGATCAGAATAGAAGAGCGCTCGTCATATCGCCTGACCACATTGGAATCTGCCATTCTCGATCAGCGCCGGATTGGTATAAACCAGGATTCTGCAAGGCATCCAACGATAATGTGCCAGGATCTCCTGAGACATAGTCACCAACAGCTTCGAGATCCAACCAAGAGAAATCGTTTGCTGGGCTGAAGTGCACATAGCCGTCCTGGCCAGACACGCATTGTGAAAGGGGGTTCGTGTTTTGCATCACGATTTCATTGCTTTGCTGAGTCCCTGCCGGCGAAGCTGGAGCGGTGGCTTTTGGACGCCAGAGAAGCTCAAGGAGCCTAGAATAACGAGCTCCAATATCATCCGGCCCGGCACTGGCTCGCTTCAGTACTTCTGTGGTCCGAGTAACAAGTTCGCGGACATTCATCTCCTCTGCAGGGAGCATGACACCAAATGATCGCGCCTGGTTTGTTAGCTCAATTAAGTACACAAACTAGAGATTGGGGATACCTTATAGAGAAAAACTGCGGCGTATATGCCGTACAGATAGAACCTTAGTGGCATAAAACGGAGGTGCTTTTCAGGATCGGCCGTTTCGACAAGTATGGTTAGGTAAACTTTTGCGGCATCTAATGACTCAATAATAAATCGGGCATCTTGCATCGAGGCCACGTTGTCAAACGTGGCTCGTAAATGCTCCCTCTGGGAGCGGCCATCGTTTTTCTGCTTTGACAAGGACTGGGAAATTGCAGCTTGAAAAGCGAAAGCGTTGGTATAGAGTCTAAGATATTCGTATGACAACTGCAAAGTAGTTTGCATAGGCGGGGAACCTATACCAGTTAGCAGATATTCGCCTCAGAAGCAGCGCGCGTACATTTAAGCGAGCCCCAACGCGACTTCCACCGCAATATTGCAAGTCGAAAATCGTCTACATATTTCACGTAATCCCCCATTAACATCATCTGATTACTCGTTCGCATTCCAGAGTAAAGAAGATCGTGGACGTTTCCGTAAAGTTGTGTGAGGTCCAGCGTAGCTTGGAATATCTGGGCATAATCCTCGTCCCCCGCTTTGACAGGCTGAAGTGACGGAAAATCCTGGCTGACAAGGCCAGTCATTGGGCCAGGGCCGCGCGACCAGAACGCACGCCCAATTCTCACAGAAATAAGCCGATCCGAGATATAGCAGCTCGTCCAAGCGAGTCGTCTGCGTGCTTCTGCCTCTGTATCTCCAGAAGAATCCCCGCGAAATGAGGTCCTATCTAGCCCCAAAAAGTAACCTGAGCGCAGGGCAAGCCCGACATGCATCCAGGCAGCACGGTCCTCCTCGCCGCGCCCAACTCGTTCTATCTTTGGCCGCAAGCCCTGTGGTTCCCATTCGGCGAGCAGAAGAAGTGCTTCCACGGCTTCCACATCGCAGTCAGCCCCGGCAGCAATACTGGAAATCAGTTCATGCATATACTTGGAGCAGTACTCATGAATCTCCGGTCGCTCAACTAAGTCTTTTGATGCTATTGTGATAACGGCAGTGAGCAGATGTTTCTCATTATCCGCGAAGGCGTCCAGAGCAGCGCGGTGGAAATATTTTCGAGGGACCAGGGGGAGGTACGGGTGGAAATTTTCTGCGTAGCGAGCAACCAACTGCCAAACGGTACCCGCATCAAGGGATCGCGATTGCACCAGCCTGTACGCCTTTATACCGGTTTTCGTCTGGAGGCTAGCCACATCGCCATTTTGGAGTGCACTATATGTGGAATATCCGCCTGTACCAGTGCGCACAGAGTCGGTAGTTGCAGGACTAGGCCCGTCGGTGCCTCGCTTTGCAATGTCAGTCAGACACTGCCATGCATCAGAGGGATTCCGCGGTACGGAGCCGATAGACGCGGCATCTTCCTCGTCAACAGAGACTGAGGTCGTTGTTGCCACGGTTGGAGCGGGAGGGTTTGAGGGGACAAAGACTACGGGGCCAGGATACGAGTTGGATGCCGGTTGAACGATTTCTGAGTTGGAGGGACTTGTTGAATGTACGCCCGGTTCCTGAGTTGTTGCTTTTGTATCCGGAGTGAAATTCTTAATTTTGTTCTTTCGAATGCGACGGCCTCCGCGATTCGAACCACCCAGGATACATTCTCGACGATCACGAATACATCGCTGGCATGGTGGTACCCCGGGACTGCCGCTGGCATCTCTAGACATAACAGTCAGTACCTAGGCGATGACTTCCATCTGGGTTTTGAACAAAAGAAACGTACAGATCACATTTGGATTTGCGCTGTCGACAATGCAAACATGCTCTTGAAACACGCTTCATTTGGTGATCTGGACGAGCCTTTGGCTTTGATACCGGTGCTCCCTGCACAGGTGATTGTTCGTCCTGCTCTCGAACGTCCATTGCTGGCAATCATACAAACCAGATCTAGAGCTGAAGTAGTGATAACGCCATTTTCAGTGCTAAAATAAGAATAGTAACACTTCTTTGGACAGAATCAAGGTGTTGGGGAAGTCGAAGATGAGAAAATATGAAAGGAACGATCAATGCTCGTAGCGCTGGGCAGCGGAAAACCTCCGCAATGATCTCTTCGCTCCCCAAGTCGTTGAGGCGTATCTGTCTCCGCACACAAGTCCAATCGCGTTTTATGCGCAATACAGCGAGACGAATAATCAGGCGCTCTGTGGTTGGTCCACGAGCCGATACGAGTGCGTGCAAAAGAAACTTCTCAGTATGGAATTGTTGCGGATGGAAGAAGTTCTGTCCTAAGCCCAGGCAGATGGCTCGTATTACGCATCCCGTACGTAACGATGTTGTTTATCTTATATCGGATCGTCAGGTCCAGCTAACATTGGAAGGCTGCACAACAAAAGCCTCCCGTTCTAAATGCTCTACGGAGTACAAAGCAAGTATAGTTACCGAGCCCCGTCGAGATTAGCGAGTAGATTGACGATTCCAGTTTTGTTTCTAGTTGAAGGAAAGAGCTTAGTGCCCGACTGAATGCAGCTGCAAAAGCGTGGATCGCTGGGAATTTGGAAACTAGATTGACAATTCAGATCAATTCCGGGCTCCAAAGAAGAAATTCGATAAGCTACTCCACAGGAGGATATATTAATTGCATTGACCCTGGACTCGATCGCGATTTTCTCCCTCAGGCTTCATAGATATGTATGGTAAGGTCCAGCAGCGTAAGCTGCAATACAGTATAGTTACCAGGCACGTGGTTCATTTGCCGAGTGCGGGGATGTCGGCCTTTGTCGGCTATTGACATTAGCCCGTCACAGGAGAGACGTGATTTTCCAGCCAATTGAACTTTCATCTTTACAATTCCCTTATGAATGTTAATCCATGGGCTTAGGCCAGACGACAAATTCAAAGCAATGCTGTATTTTTATGCTGAGCAGCGACTGCTGGGTACACTCAGCCCCACTGGCTGAAAAAAAAGTTCCAGAGTCGCTGGCGTCCACGGAATCCTGAATGGGAACGACATCAGGCCACTATCTATCGTCATGGATAGTTTGTCTACATGGAACTTGTCGCGCTTTGAATGCGACTTTGGCATCAAGTGTTGTCAAGTGTTGATAAGCCTACAAGGGGGCTGCTGCGAGGAAGCCCCACGCAGCACGGCGACAACTCACGTTGGCTCACCTTCCTCTGGTCATCAACTTGTCTGTTTGAGAGCGCCGATACAATCAGCCCTAAACGGCAAACCTCGCTGAACGATTCTGGTTGGGAGTCTCGAGTTGAGTGCAATTGCTCCCCGAACCCCTCCTTGACAACCTAACAAGGATCATGAATCGGGCCGCTTTCCGACTCTTTCAGCTTTCGATTCCTGATGCTCAGTCCTACCCTCACGTTTTCATCGAAGCTCGGCCGGATTCTGTTCGGAGCTCGGGGCTTATTGAATGGGTGCGCTTGAAAAGGGGTGTTCCCCGTTCTTGGCCGAAGGGAATGGACAGGTCTGTGGGGGTATCTCCTCTTCCAAAGCTCGGCCTATCCAATACCAACGCTCTGGTTAAATAGAAGTCCGTGTCAGATTCGGAGCGAGGAGGACGTGCGGTCATGCCACCCAACACCAAGACTCGGTTGATAATCGATTTCGAGTTCGATTCGACCCTGTGCACTGGAGTCGTTCATTGCGGGAAGCAGGAAAGAGCACCACGTCAGCGCGATTCTGTCCCACTATCGTTTCTGGGCAATCTGCAAAGGGAGAATCGTCAGTGAGATGGATGAGCGGGATGCCACGTTTTTCACCGTATGATTCCCGCAAAGGGCCGAAGCTCCGAAGCACGACAAGAGGATCGAGGATAAACAATGGCAATATATAGCCAGGGGTTTGAATAGATTAAATTGTCGGCCCAAAGCGATTCCTTGAGTCAAAGATAATAAATCTTAATTAATTCTGATTAGCCTCGGGTCCAGCTAATTGCTGTTCCTTCAGGACGGGGGTTTCGAAACGAGCTGGGACCTGACGGACTGGAAGGCTAAGACCTGAAACAGCCTGGCACTCCTTCGGAGGCGTTCGAACTCAAGGGCCTTCTCGTCTTCGTCTTTGCCAGAATTCCATTGGCAAATAGGAAGCTCGGCACACACAAAACCCGTATTTTAGCGTGAGCTGACAGCTGAATATGATGGCGACTGGATCGTGGACGAGTGGGATACGGAAGATTCATGCGATTTCAGCCACAAGCAGGAGTAGGCACCAGTACCACAAGGTCACACCACTAAGTGGAATCGAGGAGAACAGCTATCCAATCAATATTAGCTTAACTATCTCTGTGGAATTATGCTGGAAACGACTTTTTCCCACCGCACCAGTGCCTAGTCAGCAAATATCCCCGGCGTTGGGATCTCCAGACCCTGAATATCTGCACAGACATGGCCGCCTGGCAGTTGGGAACTTAATACCCTAGGTCGAATGATCTGAGTTCCGCATGAGCTGTCATCCGATCTTAAGATCCTATCGGGAGAGCTCCTGTTGATTGGCGTGTTGATTGGCGTTGGACCGGCGTGAAGATGAAACAGTTCGAGCAGTCGGCGGGTGTTGTGGCCAGTCCAGCCTTGGCCCTCGGCGCCTAGTTGCAGTCGCTCCACCACCGTCAGTCTCAGTCGGTCTCAGTCCTGTATATCCTCACTGGATCTCCTCCAGTCCTCCACCGCGCTCTCCTTTCTTCTCAAACATTCCGCTCTTTCTTTCATTGCTTAGCCTTATCCATTTGGTCGGCTGGTCCTGCTTGCTTCATTATCCCTTGTCTAGATTTTCAGAAACACAATCGCTGCATTGTCTGCTTCATCCTTCTTTCTCTCGCCTGCGACGCTGGCGTCCTTTTGCTCAGTTGTAGGATAACTGCCAATCTCTACCAAACAAGGTATGCCAATTGACTTGCCGATCTCTATTGTTTACGATACCCCTTTTTGCATTGTGTTTGATCTGGCGATCTCTGATGTTTATGCAGATCATCTACCTACATCGCAATCACATTACACCACGCTTTACTGCGGCCAAGACAGCTTCCAATCCAACTCCACAATTTTGTCTTTGACCGAAGTCCTTCGTCTTTCTTGGTTCCTTACCAGATTCCCGGGGCTCCGGCGTCTAAGGGTGACAGCTCGACAACATTCCTCCCGTTCCCCCCTGCCACCAGGAATCTGCGTCATACTAGCCGGCGCTCTGACTTAACTGGCGGTACCGACTATCGTTCACTGTCCTTTTCAACGATCTGTTTGCGTCGATAGACTTGACGTCTGTTGTATAGATATTTTGCATTTGATTCCAATGGAACACCTCCCGGGACATCTCGTCCCCAGGGGTAACTACAGCACAAACGAGACCTATGTCTACGCGTACTCACGGGGTCTGACCGGAGTCAACGTCCCTCGAGATGTTCTATTCACGCGAATAATCCTTGTTTCTGCCATCAGTGTTGCATTTATCCTTTTCTGCGGCCGGATCGCACAGCTCAGCCACGCCTACCTCCGCCATATATCCTCCCTAACAGCCAGCAGGCGAGAGCAAACATTCTGGAGCATCGAAGACTCACAGCTATGGGCAAACATCAAGAAACACCTGCTTTATGCCCCAATTGGCAGGAAGAGACATAACCGCGAGATTCAGCTTTCCTCTGCTATCAACGTGGGCACCCTTCCGTCTAGATTCCAGACGATCCTGATTGTGCTATACGTCGCGAGCCAGGTTGCTTACTGCGCTCTGCTGGACTACGATGAGAACGTCAAGGCCGCCCTTGTGGCAGAGCTCCGAGGTCGATCGGGAACGCTGGCCGTTCTCAATATGGTACCTTTGTTCATCCTTGCTGGTCGCAACAACCCGTTGATTCCCTTGCTGCGCATCAGCTTCGACACCTACAACCTCCTGCACCGCTGGCTAGGCCGTATCGTCGTCATCGAGAGCATAGTACACACCGTCGCCTGGGCCGTCAACGCCGTGGACGAGACCGACGTCTCCGACATGCTAGACCGCCTCTGCAACACGCCTTTCTTCGCCTGGGGCTTGGTAGGAACAGTCGCCATGACCTTTCTCCTCCTGCACTCTCCCTCGCCAATCAGACATGCCTTTTATGAGACATTCCTTCACCTCCACCAGCTTGCAGCCTTGCTCGCCTTCCTCGGCGTCTACTTCCACATTGACCTCGACAATCTCCCTCAAATGCCCTGGATCACCGCTATTGGCATCTTCTGGCTCTTCGACCGCACAGCCCGCTTCTTCCGCCTCATCTATCTTAATTATTCCCTCAAACGCGGCTCAACCTCCTTGGTCGTCCAAGCCCTCCCAGGCGAGGCCTGCAAGGTCACCTTCCACCTCCCCAAACGCGTCCACGTTCCAGCGGGCTCCCACGTCTATGCCTACATCCCCGGCGTCTCCCTCTGGATGTCGCACCCATTCTCCGTCGCCTGGGTTGACCCCAGCTCCTGCGTCACAAACCATGGTTATATCGACAACGACAGACCACCGAAATACAGCTCTGATCTCGAAAAGCAACTGCCCACCCCACCATCAACCCACTACAACGACCTCCCGACCAACGACAGAATTCAACTAACCTCCGTCTCTCTCATCGTCGCCGCCCGCAAGGGCATGACCCGCAAGCTTTACAACAAAGCCCTCTCCTCTCCGAACTCCACGTATTTAACAACTGGCTTCATTGAGGGCCCCTACGCCTCCCATCCCTCCGACCCCGCAACATATGGCACAGCAGTCCTCTTTTCAGCCGGCGCTGGGATAACCCACCACATGCTCACTGTGCGCGATCTGCTCATCCGCGCCTCACAAGGCCGTGTCCCCACGCAGAAAATCTACCTCATCTGGTCTGTCCGCAGCACAGAGCATCTGTCCTGGGTACGGGAGTGGATGGACAGCATCTTGCGTCTGCCCGGGCGCCGCGAGATTCTGACGATCCAGCTTTTTGTATCGAAGCCAAAGTCAAAGAGAGAGATTGTGAGTCCCAGTGCGACGGTGCAGATGTTCCCCGGACGGTGTAGACCGGATGTTGTTCTGGATGAGGTAATTCCGAACCGAGTGGGCGCGACGCTTGTCTCTGTTTGTGGGCCGGGCGCGTTTGCGGATGAGGTTAGGGATGCGGCGAGGAGGCGAATTGGGAGGGGTGCTGTAGTCGACTTTGTGGAGGAGGCTTTTACTTGGTAATTATTCTATTATTCGTGGTATGTTAATGCATTTTGTTGGAATGAAGTGAGGGCGGAGGGGCGAGCCCTGTCTGTCCTGGTCTGTCTGTTTCTGTTCTCTCATCTCTTTTTAAATCTTCCATTTTTATTCTATGTATCTATATGCGACGGTAAGACAATGTTCCCTCGTCTCCTGATTTTGGGTTTTCCTAAAAAGTGTACTGCTACATGCATGCAGCCGGAGCTGTACCTGTATATATCTTTTCCTAAGTCAAAAGTTAAGATGCTCCAAAACCAAGTTTTATCTTTTAGATTTTTTGAATCATCATCTGATACCTTCTAAATAGCATTATCATCACATTTCATGTACAATCTCTTGAAGCAAAATTCCCATCGCCGTCTATGCACCCCACGCAAGCCTACGGAACGGTCCCCACCACATCAACGCTAACACACATCCCGGGTATTCAACATGCAAGAAAGAAAAGAAAAGAAAAGGGACGATACTTCGTATCCATAGTTTAGGGGGACTCGCTTTCAATAAGAACCTTAACAACTGGCCTGCCTCCCTCATCAACACCCTTCCCAGCAATGTCAAACGCTCTGATCCCATCCTGCAACCCAAGCCGATGCGTCACAACAGACTTTTCAACAACATCCATCTTCCCACTCGCCATCAGCTCAATTGCGGCCGGATACGCATGTCCATCGTACCGGAACACTCCAATGATATCGACTTCACGCAATGCCGCTGCGCCAACCGGCAACGTCTGCACGGGGTTCCCCATGCCAATCTGTACGAGGACTGAACCCGGCGAGGCGGCGTAAATCCCGGTCTGAACGCAAGCGGGCACACCCGTGCAGTCATAAACGCGAGTGAAGCCCAGACCGGAGGGGTCAAGGGATGAAATGGCGGATTTGAGTGAAGAGGCCGTGGCTTGCGCGTTTGATAGGGCAAAGGCGGTTTGTTCGGCGTGCGGGGCGTCGCGCGGGGGAGGCGGTGTCGAGGGCTTAGGAATCTGGAAGGTGGAAAGGTTGGGGAGAGACATGGTTGATGCGATTTTCAGGCGTGAGTCATCGATGTCTGCAATGACGATGTGCGCGAATGTCTCTTGGGCTGCGAGGGCTCCGGCGAGGAGCAGACCGATTGCGCCTGCACCGAAGATGAGGGCTGTGCTTTTGTAGTTTGGTGGGAGGGAGGATTGAGCAGGGGGGTTCGAGCGGCGGATAGCGTGTAAACAGACGGCCAACGGCTCTACGAGCGCACCACCAGCGTACGAAACAGTATCAGGAAGCTTATGGCACATGTTCTCAGGGTGGGTGGTGAGTTGCATGAGCGTGCCGTCCAGATGGGGGAATATCTTCGCTGAGCTGCGGAACTTCATCTCCGGACAGAGGTTGTAGCGGCTTGGGTTCGACAAACAGAGGGCGCATTTGCGGCAGGGAAGACCGACTTCGAGGGCGACGCGATCACCGACTTTCAGGTTGTGTACATTGGGGCCGATGGCTGTGACGATGCCGGAAGATTCGTGGCCAAGACACATGGGCTCGCGAACAACGAAGTCACCATTGCGGCCGTGGCTGTAGTAGTGCAGGTCTGAGCCGCAAATACCTGTTGAGCGAATGGCGATCTGAACTTCTCCGTCACTGGGAGACGAGACCGGTCTGGGTTCCTGATGAAAGTGTTAGTCCAGATTTGGGGCTTTTATAGAGTGGGCGGGGGAGGGGTACATACCAAGCGGAGGTCTTTTGCGCCGTGGAGGACGAGGGCTTGACAGGTGGCCATGATGAATGTCTTTCCTGAAATGCGCTATAGTACTACAGTGGTCTTTACAACAGATTTCTTGAAGATGTTGGGTATTTATTTGTTCATGGTGGCTGCCGGACATTTACCCGCAGCGTGGGGGTGGGCAGCACCGGATTTCCTCCGCGTCGGGTATTGAAAAGCCAGGTCAATAGCCGACCTTCAATTGCAGGTCATACAATTGCTGGTGAAGGCCACCCACTGCCATGCATTAACGCAGACGGTAGCGAATCCTAGTAATAGGCCATCTGGGGCTAATCATATTAGGCAGTAATGACTGGTGCGGTAAAAACGCCATCGCATGTGCCCCGAAGTCCGATTGTATACACTGTATGTCGATAGACCCCAGTTCTAGCTCTAGTAAATGAACCCCACGGACGCGGAGGAGCTCCTCGCCAGTCCATAACCGGTTCCCTCATATTAATCCATTAGACATTCCTCCATCTCTTCTCAATCTTATTTCCAGCCCCATTTTTCTTTTGCTTCTCTGCTCTCTGCGCGTTTCGAAAGAACACATACCTACTTCTGTGCTTCTACCCTGCTTCTACCCCGCTGACATCATGCCTTCCGCTCTACTCATTGGCGACATCACCCACGCCAGGAAAGAATGGGAGGACCTCTCGTCCATTCTGACTCTGAAGGTAAGCGATCAAGACATTCGTATATTCAGCGCAGTGTCTTATACGAGTTGCAATGTAGGAATTCCCCTCAGGAAATAGAGAAGACTTCATCCGCAATCTTAAAGATGGAAAGTACGATGACCTGGTCGCCATCTACCGATCCAATACTTCTACAAAGGTATTCCAATTCCAGTGGTCGTGGGATGGAGGGCGCTGACAGGTTTCAGTTCACTGGCCCGTTCGACGCAGAATTGATCTCGCTGTTGCCCAAGTCGCTGAAATATATCTGCCACAATGGAGCTGGCTACGACAATATCGACATTCCTGCTTGCTCAGAGAAGGGTGCGTCATGACGGTACCCATAGCGGGTTTAAAGCTAATGGTCGTAATAGGAATCTCCGTCTCTAGCACGCCGGTTGCTGTGAACAATGCCACCGCAGACGTCGGCATCTTTCTTATGATCGGCGCCCTTAGACAGGCCTACGTGCCATTGACTGCGATTCGCGAGGGTACGGCCACTCCCAAAAGCTAAGGGTTGTACTGGACTGACGAGACAGGCAAATGGCACGGACAAACCACGCTGGGCCACGATCCCAAGGGAAAGGTGCTTGGAATCCTCGGCATGGGAGGAATTGGTCGCGTATGTCCGCGCGCCCGCTATGCCTATTATTGCTAACATACGCTCTGTGTAGGAAATGGCCAACCGCGCGCGAGCCTTTGGGATGACAATCCAATACCACAATCGGTCGCGACTGAGCCCTGAGTTGGAGCAGGGTGCTAAATACGTCTCGTTTGACGATCTGCTGGCTACGTCTGACGTGCTGAGTCTGAACCTGGCTCTCAACCCGTCTACCCGTCATATCATTGGTGAAAAGGAGTTCCAGAAGATGAAGGACGGGGTCGTGATTGTTAACACCGCTCGCGGTGCGCTAATTGACGAGAAGGCGTTGGTTGCCGCGTTGGAGTCGAAGAAGGTAAGATCACTGTCACCTTCTGATGGATGGCGCTAAGTTAGTAGGTGATGTCTGCCGGCCTAGACGTGTACGAGAATGAGCCGATTGTAGAGCTCGGCCTGCTCAACAACCCCAGAGTGATGCTTCTGCCGCATATCGGTACAATGACCTATGAGACGCAGAAGGAGATGGAGATTCTGGTGTTGGATAACTTGCGGTCGGCGGTGGAAAAGGGAGAACTCATTACGCAAGTCCCAGAGCAGAAGAAATAAGATGTTAGAAGTTATACCATAGTAATAGACATAAATTGAACTATTTTGTCAATTAAACATTCTTTTCAAGTAGAGTTGTAGCGAGCCGTGTCTGCGGGAAGAAATACTGCCACGGCGGACGGTGGGCGGTGACCAGAAAGAGCTAGTTAGGGCTCGCTTAGGGCACCCATGCCAAGAGCGAAAGCCGCACCACAACGAGCGACTCTCGCGATCTCCAAAGTTTGACGGCCGACGACGCAAACGACAATCTTCTCTCCCGACATCGAGGACCACCCCGGCAACCACATCAAAATGGTGAGTTACTATCGATTATTGAACTCAGAATTTCGGGGAGGATCATGTTCGTCGAAGCACGCTCGTCGAAAGGGAATAAATGGAAAGGAATCGCTGCAAAATGGCAATCCGACGCCTTGCTGTCTATATCCCGAAATTTCCAACAGCCACCGTTACCTACACCGCGACTCGTGCTGCGTTCATGAATTGTGCTTGGAATCAAGAAAATCGGTTGGACTGGAATGCTGATGGGTTTTTATCAATCAGGTCCGTTACGCTGCTCAGGATATTCCGGCCGCTAAGAGCGCCCGCGCTCGGGGCTCTTACCTGCGTGTCAGCTTCAAGAACACCCGCGAGACCGCCCAGGCCATCAACGGCATGAAGCTGCAGCGTGCCCTTGCCTTCCTTGAGAACGTTAAGACCAAGACCGAGGTCGTTCCTTTCCGGCGATTTGCCAGCTCCACTGGCCGCTGCGCTCAGGGTGAGTGCATTCCCACGATATTCGAGACGATGGTTACTCCAGAAAGAGGCGGCTATTCGATCAAGGGCAGAGAATTCATCGCATGGTGAACCATGGCAGATTTGGAGACATCAAATCGGAGAATGGCGTTTGGCTAGGAATCATGCTGACCGTATTCCAGCTAAGCAGTGGGGTGTTGCCCGTGCCCGTTGGCCTGTTAAGTCCGCCGAGTTCCTCCTCGACCTTCTGAAGAACGCCGAGGCCAACGCCGACACCAAGGGCCTCGACACCGGCAACCTCGTTGTCAAGCACATCCAGGTCAACCAGGCTCCCAAGGGCCGCAGACGTACCTACCGTGCTCACGGTCGTGTATGTTTCAAACCGCTGACTTGTCCCCGCTTGTCAACAAGACTAACAAATCTAGATCAACCCTTACATGACCAACCCCTGCCACATCGAGCTCATCCTGACTGAGGGTGAGGAGGAGGTCAAGAAGGCTACCGTCGTCGAGCGCACCCGCCTCAGCTCCCGGCAGCGTGGTGCTCAGATCCGCAAGGCCCTCACCTCGGCGTAAGCGGACTGGGTGTCGGGGAGGAGTGAATGAAGTGGTCAGAATTTGAATGGGATAGCCGGAGTTTTTCTGTTGTACGGAACAAATACCTGGTCACGAAGAAAATACAAAAGATTCTTCAAAAGCATAATCCCCCGAAAAGCTCTTTGATTATGGGCTGAGCGACGGAATTCAGTCTATTTTGCACGGCATGGCGGATCTGTATAACTCTTGATTTGGCACAGTACAGCCACATTGATCTATCACTACGTGATCCATGATTCTAGAGAAAACTAATTAAGGTCAAGTATGCCACTCGAAAGAGGCTCCGTAAGCGACTTGCATAAACAGAATATCCAGTATATCACCACGCCAGCTTTACAGCCCGGGCTGAGGGTAGTATAACAGGAGCCAAGGGTGGCGGTGCTGCATTACGCATACTCCCTCACTTGAGCTTAAACCCAGGCGACGAATCGCCGGGCAATTCCATCAGCAGCTGGCTAATTGAGTCACAGCATCCACGAGCAGGTGTGGTGTGCATACGTGTTTCAAGCCGCTGATTGCAACTTTGTGGCGGTGGTGGGGAAGTCGAGATCACCTTCCAAGCTCCATCTTCCCCAGGCATCACCATTAACCATTGCTGGTATCCCACTTGATTATCATCATGTCTGACTGGATGTGACAAAGTTCTTTCCCTTGCGTGTCGTCGCAAAGCACAAAGCCCGAATGTGCCACTTGGACTTGTGACCAACTCGCTTGGGGCTGCCGCTTTCTTTCTGCCTGTGCAGGCGCTTAGTCTGGACTGGAACCTGGCTTGTGAGCCTAAACCACCCCAGATGCCTCCAGCATTTTAGCTGCTGCTGGTGGCTTCTTCTGTTTTTTTTTTTTTTTCTTCATTCCTTTCCTTTCTTTTACTCTGCTTTATTCCCATCAATCTCTCCTCTTATCACATCATTCCTACTAGTCGCCGACATAATGAAGCGTTTACTCAGCAACATCAACAAGCGACCGAGCACGAGTCAGTCAGTCCCTGTTCCACGACGAACCCCTTACTGACCGTCATTAGGTCGGCTGCGCGGCGGCACCGAATATCCGCAAGACTCTCCGGAAAGCGTCGTCCTAAGAGAAGTGGTTTGTGGGAACCGATAAACCAGATGCGGGGAAATTGCTGATCGCGTTAGACTGCCTTTTGCGAAAAGGGTCAGGGTCCGAACCAACCGGTACGTCAATGAACCCTCTCACTCACTAACGGCAGCTAATAAATAGCAGCAAGGAGACGAGTTTGTCCATCTGCCCAGCATTGTCGAAAGTGCCGAGTCAAGCCCCAATGCCGCGCGTGAAGCCGCTCATCTTCTCCGAAAACTGCTCTCGTCGCCGAACTCGACCGCCGCCAATATCCAGTACAATGCGTTGATGCTGGTGCGCATTTTGATCGACAATCCGGGACATACATTTAGTCGCAATTTGGACGCCAGTTTTGTCACAGCCATCAAGGATTTACTTCGTTCGGAGAAGGATGTAGGTGTACAGCGGTTTCTCCGAGAAACGTTGGATGCCTTGGAATTTCAGCGAGGTTGGGATGAGGATCTCAAGCCGCTCGTGGAGATGTGGAAGAAAGAAAAGGCTAAAATGAGTAAGACGTACACTCCGAAAGTTTGTATGGACCTTTCCGACACTGTAAGGCAAACGCTGACCTGGTACAGAGTCGGTCGAACAGTTGGCGAGCGACCATGTCGCGTCAGAATTCGGATATTCAGGTTCGCCCCGAGCGTGTCGATACCTTGCCGCCACCCGACGAGCTGGTTTCTCGTATATCTGAGGCAAAGACTACGGCGAAGCTCCTGATACAGTTCGTGCAGTCGACCCCGCCGAGCGAGATGCTCACGAACGACCTTATTCAGGAATTCTCGGCTCGGTCTCGAAGAGCGCAGCGCGCCATCTCGAACTATATCCATGCGACGAACCCCGCACCCGATGAGGACACCTTACTGACGCTGATTGAAACGAACGACGAACTATCTGTGGCACTGTCCAAGCACCAGCGCGCCATGCTTCAAGCGCGAAAAGCCCTCGGTCAGCAAACCCCGCCCGCAGAGACAGCTACGGCCACACAGTCGCCAGAGCACAGCGATCAGTCAATCACAGGCACGTCCGCATCACGCCCGGTCCCTCCGCCTCCTGTGCCGCTACGAAGTCAAAGTCCTCCGCTTGGTGAGCCGGTATCGCCCATCTCTCCCGAAGCAACCGCCCACCGCAGCGCCACAACGAGAACCGAACAGTCTGACATCTCGGTGTTAAGCGGCACCGGGCCAACTGCTCGTTTTGAGTACCGGTCGGAAGATTACCAGGTGCAGAACCCGTTTGCGGACAACTACAGTATTCCATCGACCATACCGACACACACTTATGACGAACGAGAAATCGAGCGAGATCGATGGAATAAGACCCAGCAGCCGGGCCAGCAGCACCAGCATTATTAACCGAGTATCCGATTTTGATTACTACAGTATTCTTCTGGGCTTGTTTTCCGTGTTTTTGTATTTATACCCTGTGATACCTCTTTGCGGAGTATGAATGAATATCTTGGATACAATTCCGCTTTGCCACCCAATTGCTTACTAGCTGGCTATACTGATCGAAACAGTTCTATGCATCTATCTGATTCACATGGGTCAGTATTATAGATTGAGCCAGTGGGCATGGGCAGTGGGAGGGGGCAGCCGAGGAGTAGTCGACATGGCGTCGAATGGCGCACACTGTGAAAGGCAGGCGGCAAGTTACCTGCGAATCCTATGAATTTTATCACAAATTGAGGTTGACTCGTCGCAGGTGGAATAGATGGTCGTTTATTATCGAGACGTGCCATGTAAATTGCCCGATATTGCCGAGGGCATGGAAAATCGAACTCGGCCCGCCTAAGCTAATGAAGCTGAAACCCCGACGCGCCTAACCCGGGGCCAAACACCTCCAGCCCATGTCAGGCTGGTTAAGATCTAGGTCCACATCCTAGATGGAGGCTAATTAAGATGAAACTATACCTCGCCTCGGTTCATCCCGACTTGGTTTCCCTGACTCCCTGGCCTCCACCGACTACTGAGACTCGGCGACCGTGGGATCCTAACTCTTGCCTGACCTGACGTCGTCCGTGTCGCACGATAACAACCCCCTGAGCCTTATGTGGATCACATAACGGAAATTCCCCTCTTGCGGTCTTAGCTGTGTTTCATGGCGTTCTGTCATAGAGCATGGAGCATGGACGCAGGGGTCGGCAGCCCTATATAGACGCAGCATTGTCTTCGTCAAGACTCTTTTGCTTTTCTCTTCTTCACGCACGCAGGTTCCTTTCATTTCCAACCATACATTCTCTTCATACAGGTCTGTGACCATCTCTCTCTCTTTTGCAACCCAAATCGGTATACTGGTCTATACCGTCCAATCACTCTCTACAACAAAGCTAGCCATAAGAAAAAACCTTCAATCTTTGAAAGAATTTCACTCCCACTCCGCCAAAATGAAGCACGCTACCACCGTTCTCGCCGCTGCCGGCCTCGTCTCCCTCGCCAATGCCCACGGCTACATCTCAAGCCCTCAACCCCGTATGCCCGGCTCCGCTATGGCCGCTGCCTGTGGCCAGCAAGTCTACAACAATCAAGCCGCCGACCGCGCTGGCAACGTTCAGGGTGAACTGCAAGTTGCCGCCTCGCAATCCGACTATGACGCCGATGCGTGCCACATCTGGCTGTGCAAGGGCTACCAGTTCGACGACAACACGGACAACGTTCAGTCGTATACTGCCGGCGAGACTGTCGACTTCGTGATCGACATTGTCGCTCCCCACTCTGGTGTCGCGAACGTCTCCGTCGTCGACACTGCCAGCAACTCCGTCATTGGATCCGCCCTGAAGAGCTGGGACGTCTACGCCTCCACCGAGACTGGCGTCACGGAGGATGAGACAAACTTCTCCATCACCATCCCTGATAACCTTGGCAGCCAGTGCTCTGAGGCCGGCGCCTGTGTTCTCCAGTGGTACTGGTATGCCGAGAGCATCGACCAGACCTACGAGTCGTGCGTTGATTTCACTGTTGGTGGAAGTGGTAACGGCAGCGGCAGCAGCGGCTCTTCCTCATCTTCTGCTGCGGCCCCCAGCTCCACCTCCCCCGCTGCTGCTTCTACCTCCACATCTACCACTGAGGCCACCACCGCCGCCCCCACCTCTACCACCACCACCGAGGCTAAGGTCCAGGTCCCTACAACCCTTAGCACCGCTACCCGCCCTGCTGAGACCACCACTGCCACCGAGACTGCCACCGAGACTGCTGCCTCGTCCGCCGCTACCGGTGTCCCCACTGACGGAACCACCAGCGAGCAGCTGAACTGGGTTTCCAGCATCTTCAAGGCTCTCTACAACCGCGAGTAAATTGCTAGCATGACCTGGACGGATAACGTCCACAATTGTGTGGGGGTTAAGTTATATCTAGTCATGCTATAGTTGCCAGGGTGTGTCTGTTCGTCTTTCTTTCGCCTGCGTGTCTGTCATGTGTAAAATTACTATTATCTACTATAGTGGCTAGCTAGACTAGAGAAGCATGTGGTTTCCTTAATATTCGCTCTCTGACAGATTCCTCGTTTTGTTCCAATCAACCCCCTATTGGCAGTCAAGTCTAGCTGTAATATATAGGATAAACCAGCCCAAGGAAAGAGGTGGAAAAACGGTTCAGCCGCTATGGCAATAGATAGCAATTGTGCTTTTTGCGCTGCCTTTGAAACCTTGGGCTAATCCAAAGACACCGTTGCCCGCACACCTGTGGGCGGCTGAACAAATCAATAGCTTGTTATTCCTAAAGATGGGTATCAACGGGCGTTGATTAATTGGCAAATCTTCTTGGATCCAATTGGTCATAAACATTCCGCACAATGCATGGCTAGCGAACAAGTCGACAATATGACTTTTATCTTAAGCAATCTCAAGAGCAGTCTTTCCACCACAGTTTTGCTCATTCACATAAGTCTTCGAGTCTAGCAGCAGCCCACAATACTCCTGAGGCCGTATAATGGTGCCGTACTCATAGCTGTAAGTATGTTTTCGGACTGGCGCCTCTGCCTAGCGGGTTTCAAGAGGTAGTCGACGTTGAGTAGGCTAGGTTCCACGCCGTAAACAATAATTGAGTCTTGATGACGAGAATTTCAGAAGACATCTACTTAAAAATACTTGATGTGCCCTGTAACAGAAGCCTAAATGGCCCTCCAGCAGCTGAGGGCGTCTGCGAAAGACATCAAGGACTGCAAGAGACCTACGATGTTTCTACATGGATATGTAAGGAACTTTGTCTCGCAGTGGTATCGCAAAAGCCATATTATCTGAACAGACTCAGTCGAACGGTAAATAGTAAATATAATGGTATCAACAAAGTCCACCCTAGGCCTCGTCTATTTAGATAACGCAGACCACAGGACCGACTAAACCTCCAACGAACTATATACCATACCTAGATAGATAGAGACAGAGGTGAAAATGAAGTAAACAATCTATCCCGTCCCAAAACTTTAAACGTAACTCATGCTCACGCCTGCGACGTCTGCTCAAACAACGCAATTGTTGAACAATACGTACTCTTGTTTCCCTCCTGCGGCACGAGACTCGACCCATCGGAGTTGGTGATCATATTTTCTGATGCAATCGTGCTGAGACCGAAGATATGCACGTCGGAGCAGTCTACCTGCACCATATTCTCCTGGCACGAGTCACCCAAGCACTCCTGGCCGTAGTTTTCAAAGAAACTGTACAATCCCGCACCGTAGACATACACGCTGGACGAGTTGATAACGCGCAGACCCCAGGCTTTCCTGCATGCATCCGTCGTGCAGTAGGAGAAGTCTGGATCGTTCCAGGAATCCTGTGGCGTGAAGGGTACGAGCGCGTTGGGATTCGCCTGGTAGTATGGTGTTTCGGTCTGGATTAAGCCCATGAAAATGTTCTTCGCGTTAGAGACTTGGTAGTTGTACAGCTGGTTGTGTTCGGCGGCGGTGCCGTACATCCAGACGGGACCTTGGGATTCAACAAGGATGCCACGGCCGTTGTAGATGTTGATTTGGTTGTGATCATCAAGGTCGAGTTCGTGGTCGGCGGTCCAAGACCAAACGTTCTCGAGGTAAGCGGTTGACTTTTCCGTCAGGTGCAGGAGCATGAATGCGCCGATGCACTGGGTGTTTGGGGTAGTGGTAGAGTTGGGAGTCTTAGCGCAAGTGTCGGACTGCAGCTCTGTTCCTGCGGAGCCGCCGATGCGGAAGTGCACGTCCCACATGCCGACAGAGCCAGGAGTTTCCTCGGCAACGTTCCATTCCATGAGGATCGCACCGGGGGCGGGTCCCTTGGTCAGGATGGTGAGATCAGAGATTTCGACGGAGCCGGTTTCGCCGGGCTGGCCAACTTGCAGGAGGGGGATGGGGTTCTGCTCGTCGGAGAACTTGTCGCCGTAAGCCATGAGGACGGGCCAGACCTCGCCAACGATCTTGATGTTGGAGGGGACCTTGACGGTGTCAGTGAGGACGTAGGCGCCGTGGTCGAAGTAGACGACCTGGTCAGATGTTGCGCTGTCGAAAATCTTTTGGATGGCAGCCGTGTCGTCCGTTGAGCCGTCGCCCTTGGCGCCGTTGGCCTTAACGCTGATGAAAGAAGACGAGGCGTAGCTTTCGTAGAGGGGCTTCGAGCGCTCGAAAATCTTGCCGCTGCTGCTGGAGAGGAGGGATGCAGGCTTGGTGGCGCCGGGAAGAGCAGTCTGGATGCGGGTCTTGGTGACCGTGCGGGCGGAGCATTGGCTTGAGCCAGAACCAGAGCCCGAGCCGTGAATCGCGCCTGTGGACGTTGATGCTGAGGAGACGGTTCCGGAAGGAGCATCGGCAACAGACGAGGTGCCGACCTGAGCGGTGGTTTCAGAGCCTGAAGGGACCACTGCAACAGAGGTAGCGGTTTGACCCGTAGCTTCAGTTTCTGGTGCCTGCACAACGGAGGTGGCAGTTTGGCCAGTAGCTTCGGTGCCTGGAGCTTGGACAGCAGACGTGGTCTCAGTCTGGCCCGCGTTTTCAGAGCCAACAGTAGAAGCGCCAGCCTCAGTAGCAGTCGATCCGCCAAGGCCAGACAAGAGACTGTCAATGACTGGGATCGAGGGCAGAATTGTAGGCAAGAGCCCCTCAGTAGTCTCCGCAGCGTTTGTACGCGATTCCGTGGCTGAACTCGGCAGTGGGAGGGTTGACGTGGAGGTTCCACACTCGTAGACGGTCTCGATGATGGTAGAAATCACTACATCATCCTCGGCTTCAGCCTCGGCCGTGGGGTGAACGGCGCGCTTGTTGACGGACGCGGGGCGGTAGATACCTCCCTGAACCCAGTTGTCTACAACAGAGCCACCGGCAAGGATAGCAGTGCCGTCGACACCAGCAACACCGGTGGTAGCGCCGCTGAAGTCGACATTATCTAGGACGAGCGTACCGGCGCCAACGGGAATGCTGTCGCTGCCCCAGGCGGTCACGACCCCAGTGGGTGTGTTGACGAACTCGGTGTCGAGCAGCAGGACAGAACCAACAGTCTGGTTAGAAGGCGAGTTGGACATATTAAGACCGAGGTTGCAGTTGTTGAAGGTAATTGACTTGAAGGTCCAGGCCCAGTTCCAGTTCATATAAACACCAGTGTTGCAGTCATTGAAGGTCAGGTTGCGGCTGGTGAACTGCTGATTACCGACGAACATGCCGTAGTTTCCACCATTGAAGGTCAGGTCCGTCATGAAACCGCCGGAGCCGTTGTCCATGAAGATACCCTGCTGCTTGTTCTCAGAGCCTCCGCCTTTGATCATTTCAAAGCGAATGTTCTGCAGGCTAGTAGCCTGGCCGACCTGCCAATGAATACCAGCTCCAGAGGATTGGGGCATGGCAGTCAGGTCAACGACGAAGTTACGGATCGAACGGAAGAAATTGTTCTGGTTAGTGTACCAGTTGGAACCGTCATCGGTGTATGGGTCTGCGTCGACGACGGCCATACCAGAGAAGTCGGCAGACGCTTTGAGAACAGGAAGGTTGTTGGCATCACCAACCATTTGGGTGTAGTAGTACTGAACAATGGGTTTGGAGACGAGGTATGTGCCGGCAGGGAAGTAAACCACGGCGGGCTTCGTGGTGGACGAGTCGCAGCCCTGACCGCAGCGGTTGCCAGAAGAGATGGCCTTATTGATGGCATCGGTATCGTCCGTTGTACCGTCACCTACTCTATTAGTCACTCAAGTCACTCATACAAGTACATGAGCCTGGAAAGACTCACCAACAGCACCGAAATCCTTCACATTGCGGTGTACTTGGTAGTCGGCGTCGTCCCCAAATGGCACCGCCCCACGGTTCTCTATAGTGCCCACCCAGTACTCCGACGACGACTGTCTCGCAACGATCTCGGTCTCACCAGAAGCAACAGGACTCGCTCCAACCCAGGCGGACCCGGCTAAGAGCAGAAGAATGTTGGTAAAACGCATGATTGCTAAGTATGGTTTGGAGCTGCGTCAAGATGGCGAGCTCTTCACTGACCAGCAGCGAGTAAATAATAATATGAATCGGTTGCTGTCAAATGACAGATGATATAAAAGGCGATGATGTGCAAAGGAAAGAAGAGCTTTAGCGAGACACTGTCAGGAGTTTGAAGGTCCCCAGACTCTGTGTTGATACAGCCCAGCAAGCCTATAGGGACAGACAATGGCCGGAGTCGATAAGCAGTGAACGACAGGGGTCCAAAGAATGAATGAATATATAACAAAAGAACGAATGCAGGATGAACTAAACAGAAGACGGGCCGGCGCTTGAAGAGAGAAAAGGAAAGAAGAAATGGGAGATGGCCAGGCGAAGCGATTGTTCTTTAGGCCTGGCGATCCAGTTGTTGCTGTCGACGATGTAACGGGAATACACGATCTACCGCCAATCAGGAGGGGCAGGCTCCAAAAGCGGCCAATCAGAGTACGTAACGAGTGTAATCCCGTCAATGCTGAAACAGTCGATTCAGGGATGAAACGAAACGACCGAATCGTTCACGGGTTGGTTGGGGCCTGATGACCCTTCCTTGTTATTAAGCCGCTTAGAGAAACAGAGCGTGTTCGAATGAGAGGGAGAGGACGGTAGTCTGAAAGAGCGACTAGAATCAGAATGAAAATATGCTGAAAGAAAAGACCGCCCGAACCTAGCGACGGGATTGAATGCTATATACCACTTCCCGGCGAGGTGATCAGCATACCCTGCGTGACCGAGCAACACCTTTTCGCTAGCTTTTTCTTGCTTTTCTTGATTTCTTGCTTTGTCTAAAGAGTCCAAGAGTCGTGGTATGAGAAGCTACGGGCGGAGTCCGTCGAGGTGCGGTTTTAAGTACACATTCCTGTTTGCCTGGCAACTATCTTGTACCTCGTCAGGTATGCTGGCGTTACTCAAGAGATACACGGTTACTCGCCAAAGAAGCATGGGCCTTGACTTCGAGTCTCGAATCCTCGATTGCTTTGACTTGACGATAATTATAGTTATTATTCCCCATAGCCAAGCTTTGTTACCCGCCTCGATTCCGATCGAGCAGAGCCTGGCCAGGACGGAGTCTTTTCTTCCTTGAGCTATCATGAAACCACTAGGGCTCTTAGCCGGGGATAGAGCGCTAAAGATCGTCCAGTGGGAACTCATTCCACTGGCTGATTTCGCGAGGAACGGATTTGACTGCCAAACAGCGTAGTGCTCGGGCGAATAGGCTGGATACGTGGATTCATAAAGGGGTATGTGACGCGTCGCTTGGATAGCTGTTTGTGCGCAGAGTATGGGAGACCATTAGACCCAAATTCATGCCGAGAACACAGCCAAGGCACAGTGCAAGTGCCACGGCTGCCATACTCAAGGGCAATCCGTCAAATATTTTCCATTGTGTCGATCGTCAGGTCGGACGTATGTGTTACCGAGCTCTCGCGTCGCGCGTGTGATCATCGAGGTGATCATCTTCAATCATCACTGCTTATTTTCCGAAAAATCCCCAAAAGTGGTCTACTTTGAGTACATCTTTACTTTTTATTCCCCCAAGCCCACTTTTTTTTAGCCTCCTTCATAAGAGGCTAAATAGAGGAAGTCCCATCCCCATCCGTTCTCGGTTTCGTATCATCGCGTCTCATGTTCGTTGCCCGATCATCTGCCGGATCGCACTCGCCAACCGTCGCACTCCTTCTGCCAGCTTCTCCTCCGGTTCCCACGCGAAGCACAGACGGATAAATGACCCAAACTCGTTCTTGTCCTCCGCCTGGTCGCCCTGGACTCGGAACAGAGTTCCTGCAGCGACTCTCACACGGTGATCCTGCAGTGCGACCGGGACCAGGTCACTCGCGCGCAAGGACCCCGGCAATGCAGCCCAGATGAAGTAGCCGCCTGCGACGGATGGTCCCGTGAAGGGGACCGTTACACCAAGGGGGTAAAGGTGGGTTTTGATAGCGGACATCAGGCGGTAGTATCGTGATGCGTATGCGGGGCGTAGGACTTCGTCGATGTGCTTTTGGAGGAAACCGGAGGAGACGAGCTGGTCGACCGCAGTCGATGAGAACTGGGACGGGGCGCCGCCGGAGCGCTGGCAGCCTCTACATTCTGTTAGCTTTGCTTGGATAATCGGGGGAGCGGTCCGTACGCTTGTGAGATACCGTAGGCGACCTTTCCTGAACCCTCTGCCCATCCTGTACGGATCCCCGGTCCGATGAGCTTGCTGAAACTGCCGTTGCTCACGACGTTGCCCCATTCGTCTTTCGGGCCGCCGTCCAGATACCGGTCGACGTCTACGAGACGAGGGTGTAAGGCGGTCGCGGGCCCGTCGAGCGGCTTCTCGGGATCGGACGGCCATTGCAGGAAATCGTAGACATCATCTGTGACCACGAGGGCATCGAACTCGCGCGCCAGCCGAACGAGAGCCTCGCGGTCCGACCGTGACATTGTTATCGTAGACGGATTCGAGAACGCGGGCGTTGCATAGATAACATGTCTGTAGAGCCTCGCCCATGGCCGTAGAGGTGTAATCTTTGCTCGATCAGTTAGAATAGCCTCTCATTCCATCTCGACATCCGTACCGGTTCCCTATCCCCCTTAGCCCCGCGGTCATTGGCGGCAGCCAACTCCCGCCGCAGATAATCCAAATCCAGCCCGCGCTCATCCTGGGGAATGGCTCTCAGCCGGCCCGCGAAACCTGCATCATCAAAAATGCGGCAGACCAGGTGGTAGGTCGGCGCCACCAACCAGACATTCCGCGTATAGCTTGGGTCGGAGAAGACCGACAGGATACAGGCGAGATTCTGACTTGCGCCGCCCGTGATGCAGATACGACTGCCTGTGACAGGGTCGGCTGGACGGTAGAATGAAGTCAGCCATTGAGCGACGTGCTCGCGCAGTGGCCCGTACCCCTCGTCGGGGCCGTACATCAGGGCCGGCGTGCGGATGGCGGGGTCGGCCATCACCGTGGCGAATGCGTCCGCGAGCGCGCCCGTAGGGAGGAGCGACGGATTGGGCCATCCCGTGAAGAGATCAACTGTGTCGTAATCCATGCTGACAGAGTACGGGGCTGAACGCGGTGTAAATACTCGGGGTTGGCTGAGATTGGGGGTGTACGGTAAGAAACTCTATACTGATATTCTCTGTCGGGAGATATATTTTGGCATCTCTCTATCTTATCTACGGCGCCGCAAACTGCCATCACCGTTTAGGCTAAGGTTGACTCTTATCCTTGAGCTGATCATGCGATAAGGCACGTAGTTAGATCTGATTAATTTAGAGTCGCATACATATCACATAACATATGTAGTCTACAAGGTAGTCTATCAATAAGCCACCCTCTTCAATCAACGTCCTGCGCCAACGTCCTTGAACGTCCTCCATTCGTTTAGTCATCCCCAGACTGGACGGTCACGTAACCTCGGAATTTCCTCACTGAGGAACATCGTAACTCCGACATCGGCTCGAGTGGACAGCTCCCATCATCCTACATGTCAGAAGCTCGGTTCCAAAGGTCGACCTGGGGGCCCGAGTTGGGAACCTTGGAAGAACCTGGGTAAGCTTGGTAAGTTTGATTTGGTAAGCGGTAATTAACGTTCCGAAGAATAGGCGAGCGATACAGCACTCCGCCTCGATTAATGGCAGTGCCTGGAAAATGGGACCTTACGTACATTATGCATACGTAGCGTCGATATACGTCTTCCTATACGTAGCTATTTCCGCTGCCAGCCTGGCAGATGCAAAGTCGCCACTTCATCCTTTCGCAGTGAAAGACAGAGAGAAAGAGAGAAATCATGACGTGATAGGGAGTGCTGGCATTTGGCCAGCCCCTGATGCTCCACCAGTTTGGGGAGCTCAAGTCGCACTGGGGCGAGGCTACGAGCGAGGCTGCGAGCGTGGCTATGAACTGTGAATGATAATAATACTAATGATCACACCATCACCTCCCGCAAAACTATTAATATGGGATGCCCGCCTCGTTTGCAATAATGTCCACCGCCTGCCCCTGCATCTTCGGGTATTCGGATTGCGAATCAAGACCCGTGGAGTTGCAAGTGAGCCTACTAAAGTTGAAGCGTCCAAGATGGATTGGTTGACCCAATTCCGTGGGCCGTCAATTTAGAATCTATAAATATCGCACTTTGCATTGATTGTATACGTATACCATTCTAGGCACAAACGAGGGGGTCTGGAACATCGGATCTGGGGACCGGACGGTCAGTGGTCACAATGTGCATTGAGAGAAAGAAGAAAAATAGTGAAAGCACTGTGTACATAGTGTAGGCATGAAAGGAGTGCAGCCTATTCATATTCTTGGTAGAATTTGCAAGTCGGCAGGATCCAAGAAATACTCCGTACTTAAAATACGTTGGAGCTGCCGAAAACAGTATAGATTGGTTCGTGGAGGGAGAACCGCGCATTGATTGGTTCTAGGTTGCTGCCCCAAACATCAATATTTATGATCCAGTTTCTTTCCTTCTTCTCCCCCATTCCTCGCTCTTTACTTTGTCGTCTCTACCATTACTTGTACAGCTCCCTTCTCCTGTTTGTGACCTTTTTTGTCGTCATCTGAAACCAGTATCGCCCTTCGTTTCTCGTGGATTCTGCCGACCGCCTGGCTGCTCGGCTGCCGGCTCGATCTATCGCTCCTTCCTTTCATTCCTCCCCGCTCCCTCCTGCAGATCCATTCCACAACCCTCGCCGGGTATCGTGGACAGCTTCAGACGTCCAGTAGGAAGAGAAGGAACTGCCTGGGCCCCCAGAACCGGCCGTGGTCAGACGTTTTCAGCTGCTTTTGCGTTATTGTCAGCCTTCGGCCCTTCGTACATGGTTGGTGGCTGTCATTCTTTCCCACCTCACTCACTCACGCTCAGCCTTGCTCACCTGCTCACTCCCTCCTTCCTTTACTTACCTATTCCTCCCCGCGGCTCTCTCGGTCGCGAGCCTTCTCCCCTCTTTTTAATATCAATTTTTTGTTACTGCATCCCATCGATCTCACCCAGCTGGCGTTTCCTGGGACTAATTTTTTTTTTTACTGCGACGCTAGCTCCGCAACGATGCTGTCCGCTCCTGTTAAATCGGCCAAACGAATCTCCTCCCTCTTCTCGTTGGGTTCACATAAAGATGCGTCGAGTCCTACGTCACCGCGCTCGCCGAGTCTTTCCAGACCGTCGCCCGATCAGAGCTCGCACGATACGCGGCCCCGAAGTAGCTCCAGGCCAGCCCGTCTATCGTCTGCACCCGCCGTGCCGAACTTTTCACATCCTGGCCATGGTGCCTCGCCCAGCCCAATGAAGGACAACTTTGAGGACTTGGATGCTCCGCTCCCGCCGCCTCCCTCTCTTTATGCGGTGAACTCGGATCTGGCCGAAAGCACATCCAACTCTCCCGATGGTAGACCTCAGAGCAGGGGCCGACGTTTGAGTAGCAGTAGACCGGGTAGTTCCGGTGGCCTGGCTGTTCCCAGCGGTCCCGATTCACGGCCCGGAACGCCCTCCAAGAGACGCAGTTGGATGCCTGGACGAGCGCGCGCGAGCTCGATCGATGTGCGGTCCAGCCCCCAGCTGCCGAGTGCTTGGATTGCTGGATTAGAACACAAGATTCTGTATGACATGGGCCCCCTGGGCCGGGGAGAGCAGGTACGTAAGCTTGGTCGTATTCGACGGCTGCATTCCCTCTTGTTGTGATATTTCCCGCGCGACCGCAACTGAGACGGATCGGACAATAGATTCCAGAATTGTGGAACGAGACCGGCGACACATACGTTTACCTGTTCCCCCAGAATACCGGCAGACCGCCGTCTTTCAAAATTCATTCTACCGTCTTCGCTGATTCAGCTTCACTAAACTTCCTCGCCCGTGGTTCCGACCCGAGAGCCACCGGCAGCCTTGAGCGCCAGGCGCGAAGTTTATCCCTGAACCCTAATAGCACACCTACCTCGCCTCTTACACCCCACAACTGGAATGATAACGATAACGACAGCGCCGGTAGTAGGCGCATGTCGTTTGAGGATGACACGCAAGAGGAGCCCCAGGAACTTCACCTCTATTTGCCAATCCCGCTGAATAGTGATGTGTCCAGTGAGGGCGCAGCTATCTCCCAAGAAGACTTAGAGACGCTCCTTCTCTTCCGAAATCTCTTTGCCTTCCTCCTAGGCCAGTCCTTGATTGCAACACCGCGGTCCTCGTCGTTGTTCACAATTTTCATGGATATCGCTACCCTACTGGCTCGCTTTGAATTCACTAATTTGGACGGATCCAATTTTGGTGAAATTGCTACATCTAGCTTTAGCAATTATTGTGATGAGCTTGCACTAGCTGATGTTCGTAAGAGCAGAGAAAAGACAATTGAAGCTATTGTCTTGGGAGAGCGACTTCGATTCTACCCGCTCTACCTGGAAGGGTTTGTGCACGGTGTTGGTAAGCTGGACGAGTTAAAACAGCTGAGGAGCCCTAAATACGGGTTGATCAGTGCTATAACCCAGAAGCGACTTGAGCGCGGGTTCATCGATCTGGACGGTCGTCTGAAGGTCTTGCAAAGTAAGCTCAATGACTTTGAGTTCCCTTCAATCTTTTCCGGCTCCGCAAATTCCCAAACGACCGCTGAGAGCAAGGTGGTGCGGTACAAAGCATGGAAGGCAGCCTTCCTCGAGTTCCGGCGATTTCTGCTTCAGTACTACCGTCAGAAATACGGGTCGTGGCCACCCAAGCCATCACGAAAGAACCATTTTGAGGAGAGTGGCTTGAACCGTAAAGTCGCGAAGGAAGTGTTCGAGGACATGTGCAATGTCTACGACATGCTGGTCGACCGCACTGCCCTCACCGATCGAACACTCGACGTAACGCCGGTTGCTGACGAATCGGCCAGCCCGGCAGAACTTCAGAATCGTGCCCTGCGGATTGTGCTCAGTGAGTATGATCGGAGCACACCACCAGTGCAGCCTCCAATCCCGTTCGATATTCCCCAATATCCGTCTCTGCAACCGCTCCTGCGGAAACCGCTGGATCCTAAGAAGGAAGCGAAACAGATGACGAAGAAGTTGAAAGATTCAGATGTTAATGCCGTGCTCATGGCATCTTATACTCGTGAAAGTCTGAAGCCGACGCCGTTTGTTGAAGCTTTCATGCAGTTTGAACGGCGCCAAGGCCATGGCAAGTCCCTTAACGACTTGATTGACCTCCGATGCGGCCAGTGGATTCTCATTTACTGCATTATTCAAGCACTACCGCTGGTCGTTGTTGATGTCCAGGACGTTCGTTATACCGACGACACGGAATATTTCCTGTGCATTGCTCCTCGCGGCGGCGCACCTTGGGTGAACAGTGACGGCAAGGTTGCCCGTAGCTGGTTCGGCGTTGCCGGCGGCAATGGTCTCGTTAGCTTACCGTCCGATGTGGTCGTTAACGGTGTGGAAGGTGTCTACCGGCGCAGCCATTGTTGGCAAATGGCTGAGCAATGGGCCGAAAAGGATGCCATCTTGGGGCCGCCCACAGTTGATGACCCGTATGATAATGAGTCGTCAATCTCATCCCCATATCCCGCACACCAATCATCTACCGGGTCATCATCTGAGCATCCCGCGCACCTACAGCAACCGATGCCTGGACAGCAGATGCCTCCTACTCCGCTGCTGACCCCTGGAGGTGGTCTTGCGCCGCCACCTGCTATTCCGCGAATGAACTCGCCCGCTCTACGTGCAAGGGCAGAGCATCGGCACTCGATCAATCCCGGTCTGGAGGCGCTGCCATTACCAGCCGGTGTGGCTCCGATTGATCCGCCCGCACGGCCCGTCAGCAAGTTCAACCCCAACATGAGCTTCGACGACATCTTGAAACAGGTCCCGAACCAAAAGGGCAAGAAATGATGTCCCTTTAACCGAAATTGTACAATGTTTGAGGAGGAGCTATACTATCAACATTGCATTTTATTATACACCTTAATAACTCTCTTTTATCATCGTCATCCATGTTCTCTGTAATGGTACAGCAGGCAGGACTAGGACGGGGACGGCGTACATGCGTGACAAAAGATATTCAGCTGATTGTTTGCGGCGAGCATTTTGATTCCGGGATTTGCATTCAACCTTGTCTTTTTTCCCCTCCCTTACCTTTGCTTTTTGGAAACTGCTGTTAGACGCGGTCTCCTGGCCTTACATCCTTGCATTCACTGGATTCCCACGATTCTCGACCCGTCGGATTTCTGTTATAGTAGAGCGATAGAGTAATAAATAATTGTGATGATCTGTCCTCCCGTCTACTACGCATTAGACATGTTATCCGACTTATCGGAGTAATCAGCATGGATGCTTCTGTATACGATATTAGCACAGAGACTAAATGAGTTAGTGCATTCAGCCCCAATCAGCAGCTAAGCGAATCCTTCAAGACTTGTACTCAACTAGGGCCGTAAGCTCGTATTTAACGGTCTAGATCGCCGGTCTGCATTTTGGTCTCTCAGATTCTGGAGTAAAACTCGCAGCTGTGCCGTCTGCCGCTTCCCACTCATTTCACGCAACCAACACCAGGAAACACCTCACTGCGGTTTATACACGAAAACGCGCTTAAATGCCTACATAACTCAATCTCCGCGAGACACCGTCTCCGCAAACTGCATTATTCGATCGTGTGACCCGAAAACTGGGAGAAAATAGATGGCCAACTCCAACTCCCGCTCCCGCTCTCGCAGCTTAACGAGCTCCACGACCGACGCCCACAACGATCGCCTGGAACCGCGCCTCCTCAAGGCCTGCGCCTCCGATTCTCTTAAAGAAGTGCGCGATGTTGTTGTGACGGCGCGTGAGGCCGGGCAGCTGACGGATGGGTTTTTGCGGCTGGGACTTCTGCGCGCTTGCGAGAGGGGCGGGATTGAGTGCGTACGGTACCTACTTGAGGTGGGTGCTTTGCCGGACTACAGCTACAACACGATTACCAATGCAAATGCAAATGCTGATGTGCAAGGGAACGGGAATAAAGATGGAGGAGGAGGAGGAGGTAACGGAGGGAGGGTAACATCCTCGCCACTCCTCAAAGCCGTTGAGCGAAACCATGTCCGTGTTGTCCAGATTTTACTGGACTACGGGGCTTCGCCGGATAGCACAGATCGTAAGGGCCGCACGGCGCTCATGACGGCTGCATGGCGGAACCATTTCCACATCCTGCAGGTTCTCATTGCGCGGGGTGCGGCCGTCAATGCAACGGATAACAGGGGGCGCAATGTGCTGCATAACCTTGCGGCGGACAAGATGTGCGATTGGGGTGAGGATGTGGTGAGCTTACTGCTGGGTACGGTTTGCGCGGTTGATGCCGTTGATGAGCTTGGGCGGACGCCGCTGCATTGGGCTTGTGCGACGGGAAAGGAGAGACTTGCCGAGATGCTGCTCGTGAGGCCGTTACATGTGAGTGGTAGTGGGAGGGCCACGGGCGGGCGGGTGAGTGGACCGGTGATGACGGGCGCGGATGTGAACGCTGTTGAAGGGCGGAATAAAACGGCGCTGCATTTGGCTGTTGCGCATGGGCATGAACGTATTGTGGCGTTGTTATTGAGGCATGGCGCGGATATTAATGCGAGGAGTGATGGTGGGTGGACACCGTTGCATAATGCATGCGATAGAGGCAGTGAAAGTATCGCGAGGAGACTGTTAGCTGCCGGAGCAAAGATCAATGCACAGCTGCTGAATGGGATTTCGCCCCTGCATCTGGCGGCGCAGGGTGGGCATCGTGAGGTGGTTGAGTGTTTGCTCGAGCGGAGTGATTTGAAACAGCGATTGAGGGATAACTTCGGAAGCACGGCCTTTCTGCGCGCGGCGCAGTTCAAGCGGAAGGATATCGTTGCGCTGTTGGCGCCGTACAACAATGTCGAGGCGCTCAGTGAGGATGCGCGCGGTGCTTGCGAAGGCTTTGAAGCGACGGTCGTGGATTTCGGGAATTTTCACAATGAGAACCGTGTCAAGCGGACATCTGTGTTCAACCTGCTGTATGGGCGGGATCCTGAGAACCCCCGGAAACAAGCGTTCAACGCGATGCCGTTGAATAGCAAGGCAACGGAGTTCCGATGGATTCATCTGCCCGCAAATAATATGGCTTGGGTGGAGGCGTTGCTAACAAAGGCATTCATCGAGGAGGGGGCGCATGATGTTGATAGCTTCAAGGGGCTGGAGAGGTCGTTCAATTACCAGCACCGCGGGCAGAAGATGCATTCGAATTTCATGAGGCCGTTGTGTCAGAGCACGCATAGGGCACCGAAGGTTCATGATGATGTTCATCGTGAACCTGCGGAGGAGAGGGCGGAAGTACAGTCACCAAAAATATTAATCAATGGGCTCTCTCGAGAGCTGCTATCCTCACCAGTGCCACCGTCTCCGAAGCTAGACGGGAACAAAAAGAAGCAGAAGATCGGCGCAAAGATGGAGCGGGTGGATTCGCAGGATGATACTCAGAGCGCGTCGGGAAAGAAAGGAAAGAAAGGGTCAGCAGGAACCCCCAAAGGGCCTAAGTCGCCCCCTATCAGACGAGAAAAGTCCCCACATCCCACTCTTTGCAAGGAAAAGCCGCCACCGCTGGAAAGCAACATCTGTTACTTCATGCCGTACTTGCATTTTGAGACAGCAGAGCGACGAGAGAGGATGCAGGAGGCGATTCGCAACGCTCAACAGGCCCCGACGCCCCAACCGGGGCTTGATCGGACACCAACACGCGATGAATTGCTCCTGCGCGCTCACCTCACAGGGTCGTCGACTTCGCTCCACATCCGGCGTACACTGGACCAGTTTTTCTATCCCAATATCGATACGCAGTCACGCGATCAGGACCAGGTAGTGTATAGGTATCAGAAGAAGAGATCTCGTGTGCCGGAGCCCAAGATCTTCATGGTTGACCAGCTGTGGATGTGGATACTCGGACCAAGCTTGATTGTGACCAGCTTTCCACAGCGATGGGACCAGCCAAAAAATGATCCGTTGAACGTGTTGGATGGGATCATCGAGGACATCAACTCCAAAACACGCGAGCCCGTACGCTCAGTCTATGACCTTGCCCTTATCATTACCAACCGCTGCTCAGGAGTGTTTGATCGACACCGCATGGGTGACGACGAGTACCAGTTTCTCGACATGTTCGAGTCGTCTATCGGCATTGCAACGGACCGTGAAAGTTTCCTGTTTAATCAGTTCAACCGGGCGTCAGCGCAGGCATCAGATTGGCTCAAGACTCATCGAAAACCCAGTCGAATTGCACGTCGAAAGGAGAAAGACGTAGCCAAGGATTTGAATAAAGAAGAGCGGAAGAAACAAGACAGCGACGAGGTCGACGACGAGCCGTTGTTCGTCGACAATCTGCTGGACATCGGCCAGGAGACGGACCTGCTCGCTGAAGCGAAGGATATCCGTGACGAGCTGAACATGATCCGCATGGTCCTGCACTACCAGAAAAACGTCCTTGACGACTTCCATGAAGTTGTGGGAGAGATCTATCTCAGCCAGGGCCAAAGCCAGAGAGATATCAAGAAGCGGTTTGGAGAGCAGCAGCGCACGATCGATATACACCTGAAGGACATTGACCGCATGGACAAGCAAGCGGAGCGCATCTACTCGTCCATCACAGACCTTCTCGACCTGAAGCAGAAACATGCCAACGCGTTCGAGGCGCGCTTTGCTCGCGACCAGGCAGCTGGCACGGCTCGTCAAGGGAAGATCCTCATGGTCTTCACAATCGTTACGATTGTCTTTCTCCCACTTTCGTTCATCACCTCGGTCTTCACCATCAATATGCCCGAGTTTGAGAACAACTTGACCATGGGATATGTGGCCAAGTATACGTTTGGAATCGGCTTTGGTATCTCAATTCCACTGGTGTTGCTGGCTTTGGTCTTGGATGATATTGGAGATATCTTCCAGGAGGGACTCCGTCGAGCGAGAGGATGGGTTCGGACTGGTAGATATGCAAGGAACCAGCTTCTATTAGAAAGAATGAAGGCGCAGCGACAGAGTCGAGAGCGAACGCTGTTGCCAACCAGGGAGAGGACAAGGGAGAGGGAGAGAGAAGTGTTGGAGCTGGAGTTTGACAAGACTGTATAATTGTATATACATTGATGACTAAGGAAATGACTTATGATTTATGACCTGCCGAGGTTCTCCGCATCGACAACAAGATAAATTCCCCGCCCCACGGCTTACTTATTTACACTCACATCAGACACTCAAGTATCTGTAATGGAGTACTCTTCGATCGCCCAACGCAAGCAAGACCAGCTTTGGGAGCGCATTCCTCAGGAATGGCGTCTTGCCCAAGACAAGATCCCCCCCGGGATGCATTCCCCAGCGGAATCTGTTACAAATGTTCAGTATGACAGGGTCAATGTGATGGATATCCCTCGGTCATGCGGCTTGCTCTCCCCAAAAGAGATCGAGATCACCGAAAGATGGGACATCACAGGTCTTCTTAGACAGATTCACAGCCAGAGTTTCACAGCAAAGGAGGTCATTCAAGCATTCTGCAAGGTACCACCACATTTCCCTAAAGTACGCATGAGCTAACGACCCAGAGAGCTGCCATCGCTCACCAATTGACACGGTGCCTAACAGAGCCCCTTTTTGAGCCTGCTCTCCAACGAGCTCAAGAATTGGACGACCACCTCCGCCGCACCGGCTCCCCAATTGGCCCTCTTCCGGCCTCCCGGTCTCAGTCAAGGATTCGTTCAACATCCGCGGTGTCGATTCGACAGTCGGCATCGCCGCTCTAGCTTTGCACCCTTCAGAGAAAGATGCACCGCTAGTGTCACTCCTGCAATCCCTCGGCGCGATCATTATCGCTAAGACCAACGTCCCCCAGACAATGGGCGCCTTGGACTCCGCAAACCATGTCTTTGGCAGAACGCTCAACCCGCGTAACCGCCAGCTCACTGCCGGCGGATCGACGGGCGGCGAAGGTGCTCTTCTCGCCCTTCGCGGCAGCATGATCGGCTTTGGAACCGATATTGGCGGCTCCATCCGTGTTCCGGCCATGTGCAACGGCTTGTACGGGTTTAAACCAAGTCAAGGTCGTGTGCCATATGGCGGGCAAACAGACGGCCAGCCCGTAGCCAAAGGGCGGATCTCGATTCAAGCCGTCGCAGGACCAATCGCTCATTCCGTCGTAGACATTAACGCCGTCATGACTCACCTCATTCCCAGGGCCCAATGGTTCGGCGAGGATTGTATCCCGGGTGCTTGGCCGTCACCACTTTCGTCTTTCGGCAGGAAGTCTAGACCGATTACTATTGGCGTCCTTCCGTCAGATGGGATAGTCGAACCCCTACCACCGATTTCAAAGGTTCTTAACGAAGTCGCCGCCGCTCTCCGTCGGACACCGGGAGTCAACGTCGTCCAGCTACCCGTCCCGAAAGCCCTGCCCAAATGCCAAGCCCTAGCTGGGCGTCTCATGGGCGTCGATGGCGGCATTAAAATGCTAGACCTTGTCGAAAGCACTGGCGAGACACTAATCCCTTGGCTTAAAGGCCGCACAAAACGGGGACGGCCGCTTCTTCTTTCGCAGCTGGCAGAGCTACAGGCAACCCGAGGAGATGTTGAGCTTGAACTCCGCAGGGAACTGTGGATGTATGGTAGTACCGGACATGAGCAAACGGTCGACGCGATCATCCACCCTGTTGCGCCACATCCTGTGCCAGAGTTGGATCGGTACAACGCGGTCGGCTATACGTCTTCGTTTGTGCTTTTGGACTACCCGGCTGGGACTGTTCCGGTCCGAAACTTTGGCAGAGACGATCTGGAAAACGGAAAGGAGATGGAGGCACGTGTTATTGGAAGCTGGGATAAGGCGAACCGGGAACTTTGTAAGCCTTCCCTTTTCTAGATCACTCAGAAGAATGGTGAATTGCTGACTTTACCTAGGGAATGAGAAAACGGTCGATCGGACAGTATACCTGGACTCCCCGCTGAGTGTTCAGGTCATAACGCCTAAACAACACGACTACGAGCTTTACCAGGCCATGGAGCTGATTGATCGGGCTATTAAGACTGACAGGTCAAAGCTGTAGTTCTGCCTAGGCCTCGTATATAGTATACAGTATACAGTATGCATGATTTTCCCGACCCTGTAACTATACGCTCCCGCGCAGATACGGCAGCATAAGCCCCTTGCATATACGGTGCACCGTCGAGGAGACAACCACTGGTTGTGTTATCTATGTCTAAGGCTGTGCTTAATAATGAATCAATCTATCGATACCATGATGCCATTCTGGACATGATCATTAATCTGCCGTAACCGAGTGTCTGGCACGGCTGCGGGGTCTCGAACCTCGGCTCGGCTTTCCCCATACTATCTATAATTTAGCTACTTTTCCAACCCAAAAACAACCTTCCACTCTTAACACTTCACCAGATCAAGTCTATCAAAATGTCCGCCTCCGAGCAAGTCCAGTTGAATAACTTCTCCTCCATCTTCTCCCTTGAGGGCAAGGTCGCCGTCGTCACCGGCGGCTCCCGGGGTCTGGGTCTCTATGCTGCAAGCGGGTACGGCAGCTCCCCTAATCCCCTATCCCTCGCCTAGCTACTGTACCCAGACTGACTCGCGCGACAGTCTCCTCCAAGCCGGCTGCTCCAAAGTTTACATCACCTCGCGCAAAGCCTCAGCTTGCGAGTCCGCAGTAGCAGCCCTCAACGCCCTCCCAAATAAACGCCCCGGCGCACAAGCAATCTCCATTCCAGCCGACTCCTCCAAAGTCTCTGAGATCGAGCGCCTGGTATCAGAAGTCAGCAAGACAACGTCCCATATTGATATCCTCTTCGCCAATGCCGGCGCGACCTGGGGCGAGGAATTCGAAAAGTTCCCCGAGTCGGCATTCGACAAGGTGCTCGACCTGAATGTGAAATCTGTCTTCTTCACCATCCAGAAATTCTTCCCCCTGCTCTCTGCAAAGGCGAGTCTCGAGGATCCCTCGCGCGTGATTATCACCGGATCCGTAGCGGGAATCACGCTCGGCAGTCTCGGCAAGAACGGAAGCTTCAGCTATAGCGCCAGCAAGGCGGCTGTTCTGCACATGACGCGCAATCTGGCCGTGGAGTTGGGACCGAAGCATGTCAATGTCACGGCAATTGCGCCAGGGATCTATCCGAGCAAGATGGCGAATGGGCTGATTGAGATCCAGGGCGGAATGAAGGAGGTGGAGGCGGCGAGTCCAAACAAGAGGCTTGGACGACCGGAGGATATCGCGGGACTGGTGGTGTTTTTGGCGAGTAGGGCAGCAGGGCATCTAAATGGAAGTGTAATCACGACGGATGGTGGAGCGCATTTGAAGGGGAGGATGTAGATACCTTCTGTGGCCAGGCCACTGAGTTGGGTTTGGGAAGCCGAGGAGAGTGGTAGCTTGTCACTCTATCTAGAACTATCAGACAACAACGACTACTAGACTTCTCTATGGCCTCGGCGCGCTAGGCAAGCGCGGACCCAGTATCAAGAACCAAGCGTCTTTTTACAGTCGATAAACCCACAAGTTGCCATAATAGGAGGTATCCAATTCAGGAAGCATATTTATCTTCGTCATGAGCACGCTTGAAGATAAAACGAGACAAGCAGAGTCAAGAAGCCCTATCTCATCTATAGATTCTAGTCAAAAGGAGATACTGAGCAGGATGCTAGCACCCGCCCATTTACAGCTTAATCCCACCTCCACTGACCTCAATTGGAACACCACTCTTGAATCTTTCCTCCGCTACCCCCCAGTTCAGCACCTTCCACACACCCTCCACATACGCCGCCTTGTTATTCAAATACTGCAAGTAATACGCATGCTCCCACATATCAACACCAAAGATCGCCACAAGCCCCGTGACAGGATCCTGGTCCTTTGTCGTCACAATGTCCAGTTTGCCCGCCGAGTCTTTGACAAGCCACCCCCATCCGCTCCCCTGGATTCCCAGTAGAACAGTATTGAAGGCCTTGATGAACGCCTCTACAGAGCCGAACTGGCCCTCAATTGCGCGCTTCAACTCCGGAGCGGACGCGACAATGTCCGTGGCGGGCGAATTATACGGTGCCAGATTCTCCCAGAAGAGGGAGTGGTTAATATGACCGCCGCCGTTAAATTTTATTTTTTGCTGAAGAGAGATGAGCAAGGGGACGTTGTTTGCTTGCGTGGCACTAGCTTGTGCCTCGAGCGAGGCGTTCAGGTTCGTGATGTACGTTTGGTGGTGTTTTTGATGGTGGAGGGTCATTATCTGGGAGGAGATGATGGGTTCAAGGGCCTATCTTTGTTAGCATCCGGGCAAAATCAATCAACCAGGACGGTAAACGAGCGGATTGGGTATTACGTACATCGTAGGCGTAGGGAAGGGGTGGGAGAGTGTATTTCTGGGTGGACATATTGGATCGATGGTGTCTTGGTAGATCTCAACGCAGTTAAGGATGACTGAAGAACTGGACAGGGAAGACCGTGATGGACGAAGAGGGATGAAAGACAGAGGAAGAGAAGGAGGGAGCGGGGTACGCCGTACTTATAGACCATATTCGATTTAGTCACTGGGCAGAAGCCCAGTAAGTGACTGAGGACCCCATGAGCGAATATGAGCATATTACTTACACTAGAGGATCACCCCTCAATCACATCATCTAGCCTGCCTGGCTTGATACCTGGCCAGTGAATAGACTAGATGATCTACACGAAGAGCTAGAATATTTCTTATATGTATTAAGCTAGCAGCTAATCAAACCCTACGATTCCCCTCCCCATTCTCAGCACCTCGCCATTCCCACCCCTCGCAACAACCGTAACCTGCCTCCCAACAATCCCACGGTCCGAAATATTCAGATCCAGTCTCTCGGGGAGGCTGAACTCGATCTCGTTCCCAGTCTCATTCATACCTAGCTCCGCCTTTGATGGGAAGGATAATAACGGACGGAGCTGGAATTGGTGCAGAGGCGGATGGATCGATGACGAGAGGGTCAAATCTCCGTGTCGTCTGGAAATGAAACTCATTATTAGCGTCTATCTACTAAGCAACTGTCCTAATCACTGTCATGGGACTGCTCCAAGGCAGAATGGCGTGGACGAGCCAAGTTTGGGGAGAGACATACTCGATTCGTAGATCGATCGCCTGACATGACCGGAAGGTGTTGATTGTGCTAGAGTCTTTGATCTGGAAGACGGCACTTGTGTGCTCAGGGCTTTCTGGTGTGGGTTGTCGGAAGAAGAGGGAGTAGGGTTCTGAGTCTGAATCTGATAGAGATGGAGATGGTGATAATGATGGCGATGGGGATGGTGATGGCGAGGATGACGGTGACGATGATAGTGAAGATGATGGCGATGATGTTGGTGAAGGGAACATAATGGCAATTCTATGGCCGGAGCTTGCTCGGGCCGGTCCACACATCTTGTCTCTCGAGTCTTATTGTAACTATGGTATGTTTGTATGGTGTTTTCCCTTGGAAGCAAAGACAAAGTATGAAGTTAAGGTGAACTTTGAGATATAGATGTAGACAGAGTTGATTGATTCTACTTCAGGTCCGGGCAATTGCTATATATCTACCAAAGTATTTCGTTGAGAGTGCCCCCTTAGACCATTATGAGCAGATTATCAGTCACCAAGGTACACATCCACCCTTTATTGATTGACGTTCATGGTCTTCAAGGTGCTCAAATGTGCTCAAATGTAGCCACACTAAACTGCATTCGGCTAAACAGGTGTGAAATGGACCGTGGATCTGGGTGGGTCTCGATTTCGGGATGAACTCACGTGCTATCCGTGGTTGGTAGGACGAGAGTAGTATTGTGGTAATAATAGTCTACAGGGTACTTTACAGGGTAATTTCGTTGTGAGAAGAGTTAAGGGTTGCCCTGCCCCGGTACTTGCCCCTGCAAGAGAAATAGGCCCAGCCTCCCCGCACAGCACGCGGAGTTTAGAGTGACTACGATTTACCGCCCAAGCTCCTTAAGAGCATATAAAGGCAACTGCTTGTCAGTTGAGTAGTCAGTAAGTAGGTGATGCCATTTAGGTTATGCATGCAGTACGCTAGAGCACAATATGTACTATCTACTGAGGCGTATACACCTTAAACGGGTGCGCCTCGGTGTTATAGACAAACGTATTTCCACTGCCCTTCTGCACCTGCCAGTCGTCCTCTGCTGCAGTCAGTAATATTCTCCACAGGTGAACCAGAACTAGGGAAACGTACCAGGAGCAAAAGTCAAAAACGAATACTTCAGCACCTCTGCGAACATGAAACTCTCCTGGTTGTCGATCCGGCCTCCGCCGTTCGCTGCATTGACGTTCTCCAGCCCCGCGAAACCGGTCGCAGTGCGGCAGTACTTGTTGATGTTGGTGAAGGCGTTCCACACCCATTCGCGGTACTAAAGCGGTCAGTATGGTCTTCCTACGGAAGCAGCGCTGAGTGAACGTACCGTTCCATCACCTGTGACGCGCCATGCATAGTAGAAGCTCTCGATGACTTCGGGACGAAGAATGTATTGGCCGCTGTTGATGTAGAAGCCTGCGCGCTCGAACAGCTCCTTCTGGCTGTCGGGCACACCGTTAGGGTCCCAGCTGAACTGCTCAGGGCCGATGCCCGTCAGAGTCGAGTTGTACGTCTCGTGGCAGCCGGCGACAAGGTCAAGGCCGAAGTCGACAAAGTCCTGGCGGTCCAGCAATGTCCCACCAAGCAGAAAGCTTCCACCGTCGAAGCAGGTCAGGTGTTGGCTGGTCAGGCCCAGCTGATGCTCCTCGTTGTAAGTGGCCAAGAAAGTCACGTCTGGGCGGGTGGACGGGTGCGAAGCCAGATGGTTGATGCTCGACTCGGCAGCTGCGACCCAGCGGTCCCGGTAGAGGCCAAAGCGTTCGGGATCGTAGACGTACATCTTGATCAGGTACTCGTAGTACGAGTCTGCGCCACCATTCCAGCTGATGTGACCATTGGCGAGCTTGCCGTCGGCAATATTGACTGCGCTTCCAATCAATCCAGGGAACGGTTCGTACTGCGCTGGCTCCGGGTGGAGAAGGTAGTCTTCAGCTCTCTGGCTCAAGCGGGCATACTCGTCGTTCCCAGTCAAGTCCGACAGACGCGTCCACTCCAGCACCAAGGTACCGGTCACGGCCAGCCCGTTGGTCGTGGCGCCGTCGTTGCCGCCCGAAGTAATGTTAATCATGTTGTACGGCACACCAGAAGGAGTGTCGAACGCGAATTTCAGCACCTCGGCGAGGTTCTGCGACTGCTCTAGAAGCACGTCGACCCTGCTGTCGTCCACCAACCCCGCCGCAGGGCCTTTGAGCAGGTCGTATCCAGAAATCATGCCCGCGAGGTACCGGATGGTCGTCTCGAACAAACTTACCATGGCGTTGGTCTTGGAGTAGTCCACAGCAGCAATATGGTCAAGGATCTGGTTGACGATGGTCGCGTTGCGCATCATGATGGCCGTCGATAGAGCGTCGACGGCCGACGCGCCCCAGTGGTTTCGCGAGTCTCCGTAACCGTTCGAAATCGGGTGAAGCTCGTCATGAGGAAAAGCGTAGTTGTAGTAACCGTCCCAGGCATGCGAAAAGGCCTCCTTGACAGCGTCGGCGCGAGAATCACTGCGCATCACCGGGCGCGTGATGGCGTAGGCGGGCACCCTAGCAGCGGCAAAGCCCGCGAGGGCCGCGAGAGCGAGGAGCGTACGCATAACTACACGTAAGAATGCAAACACTAGGAATAAACAAGGACTCTAGTGATAACGAGTGACCGAGTCCGTAGATATAAGAATGATGGAGGATGGAGGGCGGGCGGGGGCAGACATCAATGGTGAGGAGTGGAGACTGGAGACCAGGCGGAGTGAAAAGGGGAGCCAGCGCAGGGGCATGCACTATGCATCAGTCAGGGACAGCAGGGATATCATCGGTGTCCGAGTCTCGACTTTGCTTGGGGAAGTGCTTCAGGCTGATGGGCCATGCATATGCACTACGGACCTGATCTCCACTTCGTGCCTTGAGGATCAAGGACCGTCCCATGATGGAGTTGATGACTGGGGCGCGATCCTGGGCATCATCATACCTTCCACTTTAGGCACAGTTCCGACTGGGGTAAACAAATCTAGTCCCAATATGGGCAACAACCTGTCGATCATGGTAAGGTTACACTGGGGATGATTATGGTCGTGACAGCATCAACTGACAGCAACTGACAGCCAAGGAAGAGAAGATCAGAACTGACAGGACCTGCAGAATGCGGAGTCTGCTCCGTGCAGTCTACCGTGCGTGGTAGATTACCTGGCAGACCCTGAAGTCTGTTGCGCTGCTCATTTGGTCTTCGATCCATAAAATAGCAAGTGACTGAATCAACACGTGACCTTCTCAGAGTGTGCTATAAGGTCAGCTTTTATCCAGGTGGCCAAGGGACGGATCATAATTATACGCTGTACCTGTTCCTGAACCAGAGTGCTCTGTGAGTGGTACCTGGATGACATCCAGCCTTTCATGCTATCACGTGCGACGGCTACATGTGACTGAGGGGTTGACGAGACATTGTATGCGGCAAGCACGTTCACTTGGTTACCTCCACCGCTTAGAAATCAAGGATGCTTATCCCAGTATAAAAAGGCTGGCTTCCATATCTCTTTAAGCCTTCGTTTCTGAGTACCAGATTATCCACAACATGTCTTCCGACCTCTTTCCCGGCTTCTCTTCTCAGTACGTCACCACCGCTCACGGTGCCCGCATCTTTGTCCGCGTCAGCCCAACGCAGGACAAACCTCCTCTTCTCCTCGTCCATGGGTTCCCCCAGACCCATGCTGAATGGCACAAATTGACGCCGCTGCTCACTCCGCATTTTACCGTCGTTCTTGTTGACCTTCGTGGCTACGGGGCCTCCTCCATTCCCGCCAGTGCCAATGGCTCTGGCTATACCAAACGCCTCATGGGCCAGGATTGCCTGTCAGTGATGGACCAGCTCGGGTACGCGAATCAGAGATTCGCAGTTGTGGGACATGATCGAGGAGCTCGCGTCGCCTACCGCCTTGCCTTTGATAACCCCGAGCGGCTGTCGAAGGTCGTAGTTGTCGATATTGTTCCGACGGCGGCTATGTTTGCACGGTTCGGGAACCCCACTGCGGGGCTAAAGGCGTACCACTGGTTGTTCCTTGCGCAGCCCGAACCGTTCCCCGAGAAGATGATTGGCAAGGAGGATAAGGGAAGGCTGTTCCTTGAGCAGGCACTGTCTTCCTGGACGGCGGCGGGGACGTTGCAGGCTTTCAGCGAAACAGCGATGGAGCGGTACCGGGAGGCGTATTGCGATGAGCAGCGGATCCATGCGACATGCGAGGATTACCGGGCGGGCGCTTACTTCGACCGGGTTTATGATGAAGAAGACCTCAAGAAGGGCAATAAGATCCGGGTCCCGGTGCTGGCTGTTTGGGGGGAGGAGGGCGGGTTCACGGGGCCGAAGAAGAGTGAAGCCAAGAAGGTGCAGGAGGGGCCGTTGGACGTCTGGCAGCGGTACTGTGTGGATCTACGGGGCAAAGGGCTAAACTGCGGGCATTTTATCCCTGAAGAGGATCCCCAGGCGCTGGCTGATGAAATTCTGCAATTCCTATTATGAGGTCGTTGTGGAAGGTGCACTCTTCTTTTCACTAATTTTACAGACAATGGGGGTTCTGAGAGGGAGCAGAAAGGCTATCTCGGTAAGCACGGAACACATAGCTCTGAGCTGCGCTCTGGGGCATACATTTTATGAGGTCGGCAATATACAAGAGAGGTACTAGAGTAGATTCATCCCAAGCATACCTACTTCCTTTTACTCGTTCATCTACAACCTGAGTGGAACAGCAGACAGCCCTCGCTGCGTCATCCTCACTGCAGCCTCTGCGGATCTCGATATCTTTAGTTTCATCCCTTCCCCGGCAGTTTCCGACGGTAACTTCTGCAGGCTCGCTAGTGCTATAGAACCCCTGCCTCGCACCCGACATGGCTCTATCTGTGGATTGACCGCTGTATTTACCGTACATCTTCTGGATGGCAATTTGACAAACCAGAGGGTTGCGTTTGTGGGCAATAAGAGATTGGGAATGGGGTTGGGAAGATTGCCTTAGCTAGACCTTCTTTTGATGGTGCAGTTAAATCGCGGAAGCCTCGAGCTTCATATACGCAGCACATAATGAATGGCTGGTCTCTGGGCTCTTTTGTATCGATGATCGCGGTGTTATTAGAATGCATGCAGGCTTCCATCGGCTGGTCATGTGCAAAGCCTTAAAACATTTTTGGGAGAAAAGCAATAGCTCGCACATTTCACAAAATGACTGAATTGAACTCTGCTAGGTTTCGATTCAGGGTCTATTAGTTGGAAATGGAAAGCAAAGCGCAAGAAAGACAGCGAACAAGCTCGCGCTACGGGATAGTTGCCTGTGGTGATTAGTCCCTGTGTCTAGGTCCACATGCACTGGTTATTGCGAGTAATGTATGGTCTATAAGTCAGTTGCAATCTCTAAGTCTAAAAATGAAGAAGAAAGCTGAATCTATCATGAGGAGGTCATCACCACCAAACGCCAACAACCGACCATCAACCGCCAGCCTCTGGATGTCCTGAACCCGTACTGGACCCAAACTGCCTAGGTAGCGAGCGCCTTCAGCGCGACTCTTGGATCGATTCGCCAGATGACACCGAAGTCCAATCTATAGCACCTGCAGACCCCGATCAGAATTGCTCGCTTGTCTCTATGCTCACATCTATGCTCGCGGGACAGAGGACGGTGTTCGCCCGGATGCCAGCCACCTAGAGCTCCTAGAATCGAAAACGTCAGTATTAATTCAAATCATCAGAAACTTGGTAGCGTGAGAGCAAGTCGAATCGGCACGAAAAATGTAGGAAGCGAACAGAAGGGACGATTTCATACAAGCACACCTAATGAAAGCTGGATTCAATTGCAGGCCGTTTCAAATTTGTCTTGCGTCGGCTATTGCGACTGCGACTGCGACTGCGCACTATTGAGCCTAAACTTTTCTGAAGCAAGTACACGCTCGACCTTGTTTAGGACTCGGAGGTGTTCGTTCTTAAGAGCCTTGAACTCGTCGTCGAGCTGGTTGTGCCACGGGTACAGGACAAAGACCTGGAACGCCAGCGCGGACGAGGCGACCGTAAAGTTAACGAGGGAGATTCCACGAGTGATGAGCGGCATTTTCAAGTTTTCCAAGTCGATGTTTTTAAACCGAATTTATATTTTCAATCGCAGTCAGTAAGAAAATCGTATAGAAAGACTGTAGAGGACTGTAAAGGACTGTAATGAGGAGAGGTGCCGGAAGAGGCTGGACACAGTGGGAGAGAGGGGAGAGTGGTCTGGCGTACTGATGAAGTGTTCAGGGGAAAGACGGTGCTTATTAGAATTCCGAGGTCCAGCTGGGATCCGAAGAAACGCATGGAAATAGCGACAGAGCCTCGTCGCACCTATAGAGAAAGACTTACCCCGAGGCCTCAGGGACAGTATATCGGCCTCAATGCCGAGTGGGCAGTGGCCGCCACCATGTGGGCCTTTGTGACTTGGTCTCGGAGATGGTTCGTATCGTCGGATCCGACGTCCTCAGAAACCGGAATTTTATTTTTCCATTATCGCATTGAACGGAAAACGGCTGAAGGCTTTCTTCACATGTCGGCTGTCAGATTCCGGCCTCGACTACACATCAATTGGTGGCAAGCTGATGGCTTCAATTGTGTAGCGTTCGAACTGAGGCTGTCACATCTTAGCTCAGATAATTCGCTTCACCCGCGTGTTCATAGCCTTGCCTTTGATTCTGCTGAAATTCATGCCTCAGGCACACATAGCTTGATACCCCGAGGCATAACAAAACTGGATGTGGGACTCCATTGGTCGTCTGGTTCAGTCACGGGATATGGAGCTAAGGACTTTGTTACGAGGGGAATCGTCACTTACAAAGGTGATATGCAACTCCATACGTCAAGCCTCTCGTCAATGCCGCATCTATGGACAGCAATCGGTCCGAGCCGAAGATGTATGCGTGCAGACCGGCCTGGAGACATAGTCAAAGTCCACGCACCCCGTCAAATTGAGCAGGTCTTTGATTGACTCGTTCAGCAGCGACGGACCCAAAAGACATACCAATGCCTTCGTCTACCTTTCTTGTAATGGATTTTCTCATTGGGACCAGTCCAAGGCTGCTGCCCTGTCCTAGCACTTACTCCACCAGCCATTCTCACGCTGGTCACCTGCGTACAGAGTGGCAGTATATTTTTATACTGGTGAATCAGGTGCTCTCTTGCTGGATCAGGCTAATTGTGCCATCACGATAGATCACAGCGGATGATCCATGTTCAGGGTTTGAATGATAAGTCATTCAGACTCCGAGAAGAAAGCGTAGGTCCTCTCCTGGGAAGGGAGTGGACGACAGAACAATCTGTCGCTCAAGGGCCCGAGACCGACCAAGATGCAACCGCGCGGTGCAGTACAATATGCTACCCCGGTGAGTGATCGTTTGTTCTGCTTGGGAGGTTCTCAAGGGCGACAAGAAAGCTGCACGCTTCGCCTGCAGGCTATCCCAGCTGGAGGGCAATGAGTTGTCTTCCTGGCAAAGTAGTTATCGACCCGGTTACGATTAATTGGTTGAAGCCGTGTTGAAAAAGCTATTCTAGTCTAATATAGTAGATTAACTACACCTGCCATTGAGATCCGTCAAGCACATTTAAAACCAGTTGTACATAGGGGATAGACACGGTATGCGATATACGATCAGTTGAATATACGGCCTCGCGCGGCAGAACCACGGGAAAAAGAAAATAACAAGATAATAACAAAATAGAAATAAAAAAATAATAAAATGAAATTGATTGGCCCCTATCATGGCTGCAGACACTAGCAGTCGATGAAAAGGCATAGCATTCTTGCATCTAAGGGCATCGTCTATCCCATCCTCAATAAGCCTTCTGTACTAAGGTACTAGAAGTACCTAACCCACCGTCAGTCGCATACAAGCAAACCAACCATAGCCTAGTTTAACAAAGGTGTGTTCTCATCAGCCACAGCCCCAGAGTCCTTGCCAACCCCATTTGCAGTATCACTTGCTCGTCCGGATCCAGCCCGCTTAATCTTGACAAATGGGAACCTGGTCTGCTTGGGACTCCGCGCCAGGTTCGACGGCGCCAGGTTATCGAGCTGCTGCCGCTGCTCCGGCGGAATGGTGCTTATGAGTCCTGTTTTGGCCAGAGGTGCTGTCGAGGACCGGCGAAGGGTGCGGGCGTCTAGGGTTAGGGCTGGCGCTGGGGTTGGCAGGCTGGGTTGCCGTTCGACGGCAGGGAATGCTGGTTTGGAAGAGGGCTCGTGCCTGTCGGATTCGTCGATGATCTCCCTGTTTAAGTTGTGCGAAATAAGCATACGAGATAGGGACGCAGAAGGTAGGGAAAGCATACTCTCCGATCAACTCCTCCACCACATCCTCCAGCGTGACGACGCCCAACGCGCCCCCATTACTCCCCGGGCTCTCCGAAACCAGAGCCATATGGCTGTGACCTTCCTGGAAGTAGTTCAGGATGTCAAGGCAGCTCGTATCGGGACTCGTCTCCGGCAATGTCGCCAGCACAAACTCTTTAACCCTCTTTGCGTCATCAGGGTCATACGTGATCAGCGTCTTGACCAGCAGCATGCCGAGAAAGTCACCCGGGTTTCCGGGAGCATGAACAGGGATTCTACTGAATCCCGCAGAGAGGATCAATTCCATTGTCTTTTCATCCAAGACCGCATTGCTGGGCATGGTAAAAACACTCTCCATGGGTGTCATGATCTCCCTGACCGGTTTCGCTTTGAGATCCAGTACAGCCGTGATGATGGTGACCTCGTCTTCGGTCAGGCGCTCAGCAGGCTGCGAGCCCAGCGATTTGTGCAGCGTCACAAGCGTCTTCAGGCCAGATTTCTTGTAGACCGTCCCGTGATTCTCGCCGAGGAGGTAATCAAGGAGCCGCGCCGTGGGCCAGGCGACCGGGGCGAAGGCGTACATCAATACCAGGACCGCGGGCGACAGATAGGCGCCGATCGGGAGACCGTAGCGCACGCAGACAGACTGGGGGATGATTTCGCCAAAGATCACTGCTCGCCTGTTAAATCCAGCTATGGCGTACAGTTTCTTTTGGGAGGAAGTATTGTACCGATCAAGACTGTGCTGCCCAGCACCGCAGGCCACCCTCCACCGAGGGTTTTGTCAAGGACGATCGGTAAGCTCTCGTTAACAACAACATTACCTAGCAAAAGAGTGACGAGAACCCAGTGTTTCCCCTTGCTGATGAGGCCCAGGACCGTACGAGCGTGTTTCTGCTCGGGGCCATCGCCGGATGTTGCTAGGACCTGGAGGTGGACTGCATCTTGACCCATCAGTCTGGCGGCGTTAGTGCTAAAGCTCAATACGAGGTTTAGAGGAGTAATACGCGATTGTTAAACCGGCAAATACGCCTCCAATCAGGACCAGCGCGACAGCCGCGCTGAGATTGAACCACAGGTCGGAGTCATTACTGTCTGGGCCTGCGGCAGAGCCTGACACTGAGCTCAGTGGGAAAGCATGCCTGAGAGGTAAGTACAATACAAGCAAGGCCAGCTGATAGATGAGGGATCTTGAAGTAAACATCCTCTTCACAGTCACTCGATGGTGATGTTGCACTTTATTGCACCTAAAGAGGGCGAAAATTGGAGAAATGACGTTAGCCCTACAAGGCTGACCACAGCTTCCTCCATAGAGTCAAACGCTGGTGACGAGCCCATCACCCGGACGATTTCCCCTCCATGTGGGTATCCGTTTGCGCTCTGTCACCGATAACCCAATCGCAGGCTAGACTGCTGGACATTCTGGACACCTGCCAAGGGGCAGCGTTTCATGATTCGACGAGATCTAGGCAGCAGCATTCTGCAGCTCCATCGTCGAGCCGCCAAGATGTTTGTTGGAGATCGTGCCACAGGCCTTGTGGCGTAGAGGGGTTCAGGGCCTCTACTAGGGTCTCAGTGTTGATAATAAAAAGCGAGTGGGTGGAGGGGGATTCCTAGGTAGAATCCCCAACCTCGACAGATATCATGTCCTTCTTCAAGGAGCTGACGAAGGAGTTCAAGGAGCTCAAGGCTTCGCTATCTGGTGAAGGAGACAAAGAGAAGGAGAAGGAAAAAGAAAAGGAGAAGGAAAAAGAAAAGGAGAAGGAGAAGGAGCAACAGCAGGCACACGAAAGAGAGGGCCAGCGCGGTAAGACCTGACCCTTTTATACCAAACTACGAAGCAAATCGCTTCTGCCTACGTCTGAGACGACTCGACCTGGTTTGATCTAACTTGCTAACGTCTGTGGCTAAGCATTCGACCCATCCCACGACCCCGGATATGGCGCCGGATACGGGCCCGGTCCTGGCCCAGGCTACCCTCCCCAGCACCAACAGCCACTAAGCAGTCCACCCCCCAGCGGACCGCCCCTGCCCCCTGGGTGGGTGGCCCAGTTCGACCACGCCAGCCAACGATGGTACTACATCGAGCAGGCCACAGGCATTTCCCGCTGGGAGCCGCCTGCGTACCCGGCGCCATACGGGCAGTACGGCCAGCCCCAGGTTCCGCAGTATGCGGGGGCGCCTGTTTATCCCCAAGGACAGCAGGGTCCGGACCCATACTATGGAGGAGGGCCCGGGCAGGATCGAGGGTATCACCCGGGGTACGGACCACAGGGAGGGTACGCCCCTGGGTATGGTTACTCGCAGGGAGGAGAACACTATAGTGGAGAGAAGTCGGGCAAGGATAAGGATAAGAGCAAGGATGATAAGAAAGCTATGCTCCTTGCAGGTGCTGGCGGTCTTGCTGTGGGCGCTGTCGGAGGTGCGCTGATTGCGAATGCACTCGGTATGCTCAAAGAATCCAAACTATCTTATCCCTATGCCCTGGTTATAGGGGCTTGAATGGCTAACAGGCCCAGACGACTCGGACGATGAAACCCGCGCGGCGGCAGCAGCAGCATCGGCGCCGCCAGAGGCCACTGCTCCTCCACCTGTTGGTCTCCCCCCAGATGAGACGGCGGACGGTGACTCCGTTTCCTCCAGCGACCGTGAGGAGGTTCTGGAGGCTCGACAGGAATATGAGCGGGCGCAGCTGGCGGCACAAGACTCCGATGCATCGAGCAGTGAGGAGGAGGCGCTGGAAGAGGCCAGGGAGGAGTACGAGGAGATCTATGAGGAAGTGTACGATGACTAGCCTTGTAAACGATGAAATAGTGGAAAGTCCTAGGTAGCAGTTGTTGTAGTGTCCCTGGATAGGACGGATAGACTTGGATAGGATAGGAGAGGACAGGATAGGATATAGAAATGCATGTACGTATGCGTCTAGCTCAGCCTTAACGACTACAAATGTGCACTGCAAATCATTCATACCACTTAGTTCGTTTCTGTGCTTTAGAGATCTCCTTCCCGTCTTTGTATTGGTCCTATCGCCCTGGGCAACGCATGAGGCGGCGCTTAGGTGCATGGCAGGCTGGGCAAGCGCCCATGTTAATGCTGCTGCCTGCAAAAGCTAGGGCTAAGGGTTCATTTATTAGTTTTAAATTTGGTTCTTTTCCGACTCGTCCGCAAGTGGATATTATCTATCTCGATTTGCTATATCCAACTCGAACGTTCAGGCCACTACCATGTCTTACCAACAACCTCCGTACGACCAGCAACAATAGTACGTCTGCTCTTACGAGAAGCAATTCTCTGTCTGACTCTTAGCTAATACTGTTCCAGTGGCTACCCTCCTCAGGGACCACCTGTTAGTCGACTCTCTTTGTTGGTTGGGTATTATACTGACATGGGTCTACAAGATGCAATACCAACAACCTCCTCCACAAGTAATCGTCCAAGAAGAAAAGAAAGATAGAGGATGTTTAGCTACTTGGTAGGTTGATCAATTGTTTGAGAAGAAACGGAACTTACGGAATGGGCTGACTACGGACAGTCTGGCGACGATATTCTGCTGCTGGCTTTGCGGGGAGACGTGCGAATGCTGCCTTGATTGTCTAACTTGCTGCTGTTAGCTGTTCTCTGTCTATTTGTATCTTGTGCATCTTCTGAAATCGACGTTCTTGCGATGTATTGATTACCTATATTCATGTTTAGGACAACGTTGCTTGACATTTACGTGAGAAATCAGGAGCTTGAGCTCCTTCATGATGGAAAGCACTTGGACAAGACGGAAATATGATTCACAATGTTTTCAACTCGGACTCAATTTGGGCTTTGCGTAAAAATCATTACATCTTCCTCAGTTATGTAGCTGGATGCCGAAACCGGGGCGCTCAGGTACACCGTCTGTCAATCAGGGATTCCTGCTGTTCGCCACAGCCAACCCCCATGAAGAGCCCTAATGTCGTTTCAGAAACGGGCCAGGCTCCTCGTATAAGTGATTAACCCGTTACCATCCACTTACAACGTAAAGCTCAGACTACAACCTCATCTTCACCACAGATTCAAAAGCAGCTCTTCCGTCCTGAACCTCCAACATAGCAACGGGAACTTCCACCTTGAACGTTTCCTCCCCGGGCAGATTCATGGGCGCGGAGAAGCCGGCAACATGGGAAACAACGGCTGCACAAACCGGGCAGCGCTTTTGTTCATCGTGTGAAGTCTTGCCAGCTGGAGCAACAGCCTTGACGCACATGTGACAAAATTGGTGGTTACAGGGGCGGATTCTGACAAATAGTGTTAGTATCCCTTACCAGCAAGCATAACCAGGGAAGGAGAGTGTTATCCCATACATGCAATCGCATAGTCGCACTGCGCACGTTGCGCACCGTTTCGGCTTCAATGGGTCAAACTCAGTGTCTGCCTCGTCAACGCCAACCTCGTTGTCCATGGCGCTGATACTCTTTACCCCAGCCAAGGTGGCCGATCCGTCTAGTCGCCGATCAGGGTCCTCTTCTACCGCGTAAAAAGGTATACCAGCTTTAATGTATTCTTCGGTAGTGATCGGTGTCTTCGGAGGAACGATGTGTGTCACGGCCTCGAAGTCAGAGGGCTGGAGGATGTGAATATTCGGTAGCCTCGCCCTCGCCGTGTTCCAGATACCCTTTGGGGAGCTGTCCTGGACGATTTCCTGCATTAGTTTCCCGCCTGCTGCAATCCCCATCTCCCGTAGGGTTATAGGCTTGCTAGATTGCTCTGTAGCTGCGCAACGGGATCCCAACCCCGATAGAGTGCCTCCCCGAGTGTTCAATAGGAAGTCGGAAGTCTCAGCTATCGTTTCAGCCACATCGTAGTATTCGAGGTCTACACCATTTAGGATAGACGTCAATTTCCCCAGTAGGCTTGAAACGCCAGATCCTGAGTTATATGAGTTAATACGAGCAAACTGTAAACTGAAAAATCGACGTACCAAAGCCACCAAGCCCGGATTTCTGTTTCTCCTCGCTGGAACCCCTGAATCTGACCATGCCTTTTGAGGGAACTGGATTGGAGCTTGTGGCCGCCAGGATAGCTGGCATGGTGTAAACACTCTGCTTCTTTCAGTATCAGCCTCATGATATGGCTCATCTTGGGGCCAGACCTTCAGGCAGAGGTTCTCGGTTTCTTCAAAACTTTCGCCATCGTCAAGGAAATCACAAAGTCTAGCCTGCCCTCTATATGTAGATGGCTTTAGCGCCATGGACACTTTGTCGCCGTCTTTCAGCGCATAGTCGCCAGGGGTATCATGCTCGGCCGCATACTTGACGCGTCCTTGCTCGGTTGAGCATCTGAACGTGTGAGTGTCTCGTTCATAAGAAGGAACGACCTCGATCTGGATTCCGCCAAATTTCTCTTTGCCGCTGACTTGGCCCTCGACGGTGTATCCAGAGCCCACTGCCTCCTATATTAGCAATGCAGACGCAAGGACGGGTGAGACAGACAAGGCATAGCAACAAACTGGCGCACGACACCAGGGCTTACAGCAATACCGTCGAGCCACTGTTGGCCGGGGACGACGAGGTAATCCTGTTTGTCAGAGACCTCGTAGATATCGAGACCACTGACAACGTTGATGTGGCCGATGTTGACCCGAATGGCATAATGAGTATTGCCCCCGCTGTGACTGAACTGAATCCAGAGAGCCTCTCGCTGCCACATAGGAAAGAAGATGCCACCGCGCTTCGTGATCCGTTCTGGCAGTTGAGAGGCAAAAGCCTCAACGTTAAAAAGAGGAAATTGACCGCGTGAATCCGGGAGGGGATGGATCTTGTCATCGTCGGGCATGCGTAGGGTGCGATGAAAGATCAGTTCGAGTCGATCGTCAACCAGAATCTTCTGGTCACCTTCCAGCCTTGCCGAGAGAGCCTTGCTCGGGGACTGAAGGCTGAGAAAATGGAGAAAGGTATCGTGTACATTGATGCGTCGTTCATCGTAATTTGACGGACAGTCCCCCGAAACTACTAGGGACTCAGTAGGATGGTTGAGCAAGTACTTGGCATACGGCTTATAACTACGGCCACGACGCCCGTCGTCTCTTTCTCGAGCGAGCTCCTCGGGGGCCGTATATCCTCGCTCACGTATCTGACGAACAAGGTCGGCGAGCGTGGTCTCAGCCGGCAGATCAAAGCTCGTGCTGCTCGAACCAGCCGTGTCTTTTTCCACCTCTAAGCCTTTGACAGTGATATGGACCATTTTTCCGACAAGGTGTGAGTTGGCGTGGGCAGATATGCGCAAGAAAAATAATAACAGGATCTGAGCTGGATATTATCTTAGTCTTCAGCTTCAGCCTTGCGTTCGATCCCCGCAGAGAATCCCAGAATTATACGAAGTCAGCTTCGTACAAGGTAATAATAGCCGCCCAACTCTTTCAACCTTTACTGATAGTTTTTGAGCCTTCTCGCACAGCGTCGTTCAAATCAGACAGACGATATGTTTCGAGCACAGGACTACACGGTGGGCTGGGTCAGCGCCATCCCCGTCGAACTAGCCGCCGCTGCAGAAATGCTGGACGAGGAGCATCCGGACCTCCCTCACGACCCTAACGACGACAACATTTATACCCTTGGCCGAATCGGGTATCACAATGTTGTCATTGCCTGTCTTCCTATCGGCAGATACGGCACAGCATCTGCGGCCACTGTGGCCATCCGAATGCAGGCAAAGTTTCCCAGTCTTCGATTCGGCCTGATGGTGGGCGTTGGCGGAGGCGTTCCAGGCACTACCGACCTACGACTCGGCGATGTGGTTGTCAGCCAGCCGTCTGGAGAGCATGGTGGTGTCGTCCAGTATGATGCTGGAACCGCGACAGCATCGGGGTTCATACGAAAGGGCTTCCTGAATTGCCCGCCTCCGATCCTGCTCAACGCCCTGAGCAAGTTGCGCGCAAACCATCTGAGACACCGTAGCAAGGTCATGGAGCATTTATCGGTGTTTGACAGCTTACCCCGCTTTCAGCGTGTCAATGCTGGATACGACAAACTGTTCACGTCAACATATACCCACGTGGGAGGGCCGACCTGCGACGCATGCAGTGAAGACCACCTGGTCGTTCGAAAGCCAAGAGAGAACCAAGCAGTTGAAATCCATTATGGAACTGTCGCATCGGGGAACCAGGTCATCAGAAACGGCATTACTCGAGACCGGCTGAGTAAAGAGCTCGGGGGTGTGCTGTGCTTTGAGATGGAAGCTGCAGGCTTGATGAACGGCTTCCCATGCCTTATCGTTCGGGGCATCTGTGACTACTGTGATACCCATAAGAACAAGAGCTGGCAGCCGTATGCTGCTGCGGCCGCCGCTGCATATGTAAAAGACCTTTTGTCCGTGATCCCTGCAGCCGAGCTTGTGGAGGCACCCACGGTGGAAAGGAGCCTGGAATCGTATGAACCCAAGCCTATTCATCTAACGACACATTTTCAGACGGCTCAGCAGAGTGGCCCGCGCTCAGTCTGTGACGCAAGCCATGTTACCAGGTTGGCCCAGCTCGCATATGCACTCTACAGCTCATTTCGGGGCGTGGAGGGGCCGTCCTCTCTTGTGAGCGAACTATCCGACGAGCTCTTCTCACTTCACTGCTCACTTTGCCATCTTGCAAAGTATATTAGCATTCTTGGCCTAACCAGCAATGACCCTGACTCATCGACTAGCAATGTGTTCAAGAGACCTGGTGTCTTGATCCTCCGCTGCAATTACGTGCTAAAGGAACTCCAAGGGTTTTCTGATAATAACCAACACCAAGCGAAACAGAAGGAGTCCAATACAGTGCATTCCAGGAGTCGATCACTTCCTCCGGTTCAGTGGGCGTCATATCGAAACAAGCTTGAACAGATGCATGCGGAGGTCCAATGGTGCCTCTCGTCCGTCGACATTCTAGTAGATGCCTTGCTACAGTCAAAGAGAAGTCCAAAAAGGCCTGAAGGCCATCCCAAAAGTGGGGCATCAGAGCCTCTACGACTTGCAAATTATGCAGATGGACAGTCAGGACATTCGAATCTGATATCATCACGTCGGCAGCTCCTAAGTGCGCAGAATGTTCTGCCACCGAAGCCAACGCCCCGGGGACCAAACAGTCATGGTAGGCATAACGGTTCCTATTCTTACAGCATAACTCAGTATGGCTGAATTTTTCCAGGGACAGTATTCAATTTGAGATCCCTGGCTGCAAACATACCTTCGATTGCGTTTCATGCCACCAAGCTCACCAACATCAACCATCCTGAATCAATAGACATCGCAGGCACCACGACTACCCAACCCATGGATGGCCGAATATTCTCAAATCGGACGGGCTCAACCAAAGTCCCTCGCAAAACGTCCACAAGCACAGATCCGCCTACCTTCTCTGCCTCCACACCACCCGAGGTCTGGCTTAGCACTATTCGATTACAGCTCGCTGAGTGGGCCTCCACCGCGGCAGAATCATCTCAGGATAAGCGCTCTCGGCAAAGGTACTTGTGCCGTGCATTGATGTCTCTCAATTCCTATATTGGGTCCCTTGAGGATGTCACCTCCAGGCGCCAGCTTCGGGAGAAGCTAGAACAGCGCGGCCTGATGCAGGTGATTTTGGAGATGAAAGCAGTAGTTGGAGATCTGGTGATGTTGGAAAAGCAGGTTGAAGTTTATTTTGATGATAAAATGGATGATGGGGTTGTTTATTAGAGCATTTCGCGATGGTCCACAGTACATATATAAAAGATATGCTTATACTGATTCTTAATGGCTATAAGCCGCAGCCACCACTTTACTTACCAAGATGGTTGCAGCACCGGCCTGGTGAGCAGGCAGTTTTGTTATGCCAAAGGTGTCGAGTTACGACTTGATAGCCATGAAGTCATTCCATAACTAAAATCAACGACGGTTCCAGGCCAAGCCAGTTATCTCAGAACTAATCTGCTAAGAACACTGGCATATTCGGATCATGATCCATCCGTAGGGATTGGCTGCAGCTTGTCAGCCCCGTCGTCTCAAAGACTTTCGGTTTGATGTGATGTGCAGAAATGTACTCCCATGAGACGAAATACCAGCCAGCCGATTCCCAAGCACTAGGGCCTACAGTATTGTCACCGTGCACAAGAATGTTCAGCCTGCTCCGGTCGCTGAGTGAGCATCAACATTCTACTCTCCTGTCGTTTCATGAGGCCGTGAATCTGGAAATAAGCACAAAGTCAAACTCCTTGCTTTATTTAAATGACGATGAAGATCCTGAGCTGTATCGAGGAATTTTAACAAAGCAGTACGTGGCACCTGCAAAGCCAAGGACCTTTTGATATTGAACGCATTATGTCGACCACAGGATAACAGCCCAGATTGCAGAAGTATACAACAACTTGGGACGGCAGGTGAAGCGCTATACAGAGAGCCAATTAGGACTTATCCCAGTTCGAAGCACCAGTACCAAAGCTTCCATGAGCATCCAAAACCCAAGTAGAAGGATTGATTAATAGTGGAAGTTTGCCAGAAGGAACACCTTGAAGGATTATTGCTTGAGAGTCACGTGGTGATATCAACTAGCCTTCCTATCCTGGCCTAGCGCGCATCGCCAGAATCTCAGACCAGCTACTTCTACCATGAACCTGTCGTCTTGATCTTCGCCTTATGCCAATCCCAACCTCTTCGATATTCTCGCCGTTCCTGTCTTTCACCGGCTGCCTGAAACCCCACGCGCGACCTATTCTTGGAGCCCAATGAAACGAACTTGCTGAGCAGGTATCTAAGCCCATACGACCTCACTACATTCTCTCCTCGAATCCATACGATCTGCACGACCACTACACGGATTCAGAATACGACAGGCCAGCCCGATAGACACCACAATGGCCTCACCAAGCCAGGCGGCACCTTCCACGCAACCGCTCACACCCCCAGCTGAACCCTCATCAACCAACAATGCCACAACCACAAACACAACGGCCGCCCCCTCACAACAACCGACACAGCCGACCAGCGCGCCTACAACAACCCCCGCCCCAGCCTCCCAACCCGCGCAAATTCCTTCGACGTCGCTGAAAGACAGCGGCAAGTCCCGTCGCCCACGCGACGTCCGCCTCATCCACATGCTGCTTGCCGCCCAAGGCGTCACAGCCTACCAAGAGCGCGTGCCGCTGCAGCTCCTCGACTTTGCATACCGCTACACATCCGGCGTGCTACAAGATGCGGTGCATCTTACAACAGAAGGATACGCGGGGACGGGAGCGGATACTACTACAAGCAGTGGGAATAAGGGTCCACCTGAAGTGAACTCTGTGACATTGCCAGCATTACGACTAAGCATCGCGTCGCGATTACACTATCAGTTCCAGACGGGTCTACCAAAGGAGTTTCTCATGGATGTTGCAGCAGAGAGGAATCGAGTTGCGCTGCCGGGTGCGACGAGGGGGTTTGACGCGGGTGCTGGTAAACCTGCGGCAAGTAACAGTGTGCTTATGGCGGGAATGAGGCTGCCGCCGGAGCGGTTTTGCCTCACGGGAACCGGGTGGAAGATGAGCGATGAGTGGGAGAGTGAGGGCGAGGAAGACATTGCTGCTCCGGAGGAGAAGAATGATGTTATGGCTGGTGCTGAGCGGGAAGAAGGCGAGGGTGAAGGGGATGAAGATGAGGATGGGAAGATGGAGGATATTTTCGGGGAAGACGCAGTTATGGGAGACGATGATGGGGACAAGGATATGACGGATGTTTAGCCATTCAGTCTATATACATCTTAATTCCGTGATATAGTCCCTTTAATTGTGGTCAGGCCGGCGTTTAAGGAGAGATTCGGTCAGTTCTTATGCAGTAATCTTACTATACAATGACAACGAACCTTAGGTAGCTCAGCCCTCAATGCAAATGCTAGTCAACCAGGTAAATCGAAAATGCCCAACGCCAAAAGTCCGTATGTATACATCGACACGCCCGCATCAATATCATATCAATCGCATCCCAACACCACCTAATTCACTCTAGCCTCATTAGCTTGACTTCCCAGCAGCCTTCGCCTTTGCCTCCGATTTCCGCTGCTCATCCTCCCTCATCATGCGAATAACCTCCTCCCTCCTCTTCTCTACCCGTTCCTGTTCCTCCAGTTTCGCTCGCCGCCGCTCTTCGTGCGAAGCAAACCACTCTTCCCGCGCCCGATCCTCCTCCTCTGGTTTCGCATGCTCAATCATACAAGAATTCATCGCGAGGCGCTGCGCCCGGCACACCCACGTTGCTGTGACCGTGCGGTTGACCGCGCATTCGGCGAAAGCTATCCAGAGATACATATATTAGCCGCGGTCTATTGATAGCATCGCAAATATGGGAGTACCCTTTATCTCAGGCGCGCAATAGGCGCGCACACGCTTGTAGTATAATTGTTTGACTTCGGCTTCTTGGGCGGCGGAGAGGGGGAGTGGGTTGCGGAGGTTGTATCTGGGGTTTGTGGTTGTCATTTTTGGCTGATCATTAATAACTGAGATGAATGGAATTATTGGTGTGTTGGCAGAGGGATTGTTCGAATTTTGCGCTTGAATGCAGGTAGGTAAGGTGGTCTAGTGAGCTAGGTGGTGAGGTTCGGCAGAGCTGGAGGTTTTAGTCTCCTCCGTCTCGGGCCAGGCCAGACCAAACAGCACCTAATTTCTGAGAACTTTTTATCTCCGACACCTTCAACTATCACCACCATACCTCATCCTCCCACATCCCTTATATTCCCTTTACTTTCCCACCAGTTCTTCCTTTGAATCGCTTTTACAAGACTTATCGTATAAAAAGGGGAAGAAATAAAATCGCCAAAATGTCTTCTATGCGCAATGCTGTCCAACGCCGCCAACATCGCGAGCGAGGACAACTCCAGGGCCGCGAAAAATGGGGTATCCTAGAAAAGCACAAGGTGCGTCTTTCCTTGCGTACTTTACTTCCTGCAGACAGTGTCTGACTTGTTTCGTTGGTTATAGGACTACTCCCTCCGCGCGAAAGACTACAACATGAAAAAACAAAAAATCAAGCGGCTCGAAGAAAAAGCACGCGATCGCAACCCGGACGAATTCGCCTTTGGCATGATGTCCTCGCACTCATCGACGAAGGGAAAACATGGTACAGGGATGCGCGAGTCTGCGACTGCTCAGGGCCTCTCCCATGAAGCAATCAAGTTGCTTAAGACGCAGGATGCCGGGTATCTTCGGACAGTGGGGGAGAGAGTTAGACGGCAGATCGAGAAAGTAAAGGAGGATTTGAGGATTCAGGAATCTATGGGGGAGGCGCTAGGAGTTCAGGAGGACACTAGACAGGAGGACGACGGCGACGATTTCGACGATTTCGACTTTGGGGCCGCGGAGAAGAAAGCGCGGAAGTTGCTTTTCGCGGACGATAGGGAAGATCAGAAGGTCTTGAAGAGGGTTTTGGAGCAGCGAGAGCAAGAGGGAGAAACCGAAGAGGAAGAGGAATCGTTTGGTGAGCGCGCTCAGCAGCAACAGAAGAGGAAAACTCGAAAAGAGCTGGAAGCAGAGAAACAGGCGCTGGTTGAGGCACGACGGGCGAGGAAACTCAAGAAGAGGGCTCTAGAGGTACGACAGAACAAGCTCAAGGCGCTGCAGAAGCAGTATGCCGATATCACCTCCGCAGAGCGGGCACTGGATCTGCAGCGGGCGAAGATGTCGAATTCCGTGGGAGGTGTTAATAAGAATGGGCTGAAATTCAAGATTAAAGAGCGGAAGAGGTGATTCTCGTGCGTGTCCGATTCTGCGATGATTTACGACGGCTGAAAAGTTCTTGTTGGTCTTGTCTCGGATTACATAGATTGCATTGTATTATACTGTGATAGGCGTCCAGATACCACTTCAATTCGAAGACCTCAATTTTTATTGCTCATCTGAATCATGCTTGCACGTAACTAAATCGTAACCAACTCCGAATAAACTATTTTCTTTACTACAACTGCTCCTGCTTCATAGCCGCAACACGGATGCTCACTGCCCGCTTGTGGGCATCTAATCCCTCCACAGCCGCGAGCGTCTCGACAGTCTTGGACAGACGCAGAAGACCATCCGCCGTTAGGTTTGAGGAGGTGATGTGCTTGAGGAAGGAGCCAAGGTTGACTCCGGAGTACTGCTTGGCGTAGCCATATGTTGCTAGGAAGAGAAGTTAGAATCGGTGGTAAAAGAATCATAGGAGTTGGGAACGTACGCAATGAGTGGTTGACACCAGCAGAGTAGTCACCCACACTCTCAGGCGTCCACTGTCCGATGAAAACAGATCCCGCATTTTGGACCTTCTCGACAGCGGCCTCTGCATTCTGGATTTGCAGGATGAGATGCTCAGGAGCGTAATCGTTGCTCAGAGCCATTGCCTCATCAAGGTCCCTAACAACAAAGGTGACGGAGTGTGCGAGGGATCCACGGACGATGTCCATGCGAGGAAGAGCACGGGCGTGGCGATCTACCTCATCTTCAATGGCTTTCAGTTCCTGCTCGTTCAGGTCAATCGCGATGAGAATGACCTGGGAATCGACACCGTGTTCTGCTTGGCTGAGAAGGTCTGAAGCAACGAAGGCGGGGTTGGCGGCCTTGTCGGCAATGACGAGAACCTCACTAGGTCCGGCAGGCATGTCGATGCTGACACCAGCGGAGGTATCGTTGGAAACCAACATCTTGGCGGCGGTCACGAACTGATTACCAGGTCCCAAAATCTTGTCGACCTTGCTGACGCTCTCAGTACCGTAGGCCATGGCTGCTACAGCCTGCGCGCCTCCAGCAAGGACGATGCTCTCCGCTCCAACCTTGTGTGCGACATAGACAATCTCGGGGGTGATGCTGCCGTCGGCACGAGGTGGAGAGGCAAAGACGATCTTCTTGCAGCCGGCAACCATGGCGGGAACACCAAGCATCATTGCAGTAGATGGCAGCACGGCCGTTCCACCGGGAATGTAGCAACCAACACGCTCAATGGGCCGCGAGAAGCGGGAGCAGACTACGCCAGGCATGGTCTCCATCGACAATGCATCATTGCTGCCTTTCTGGGCGCTGTGGAATCTGGCAATGTTGGAAATACTGACATCAATCGCCTCCTGAACTTCTGGTGACAGCTTCATCAGCTCGGCCGGGAACGGTGCTTTGAGGACAGGTGAGGTCAAAGATGTGGCCTTTTCGAACTTATGTGTGTACTTAAGAACACCAGCATCACCCTGCTCACGGACATCCTGAATGATGGGCTTGACAAGGCCGACAATGGCGTCGTTTGACTTTTGCGATGGCCGCTTGAGGTACTCCTGGACCTTCTCCGCCGGCGTCGAAGCGGTAGCGACACGGGTCATCTCGATCCGAGACGTGTCTTCCTTTGGCTCCTCTGGCTTCGGAGCAGGCTTCGCTTCAGCAGGCTTCTCGGCAAGACCAGCCTTCTCTGCCCAAGGGCCCTTGGCGTCACCCTTTCTCCGCTTCACCTTTAGGCTCTTCAAGTCAAGGTTTCTCTCGACATCCTCAAGGCTGACACCGGCGGCAACACAGCGGGTGAGCGCAAAGTACAAAAGATCGGCTGCTTCGAAAGCGATATCCTCCTTTGTTTCCGCACGACACAACTCGTCAGCCTCTTCCATGATCTTGGCTTGTGTAAGCTTAGGCTCGTTGAACAGTCGCGCGGTGTACGAGCCGGCCGGGGCATCGGCCTTGCGGGCTTGTAGCGTCTTTTGGAGGCGTGATAAACCGGTGTAAGGTCCGAAACAGCTGGCGGTGCCGAGGTGGCAGAAACCTGAAAGTCAGCACTAGGTGTACGTAAGTGACGAGACGTCCTACCTCTTCCGATCTGCTTCACGATGAAAACCAAGCAGTCGCTGTCGCAGTCAAATCCGATGCGGATCAACTCCTGTACGTCACCGCTGGATTGACCCTTGTACCACAGACCACGCTTCCGGCTCTGGTAGACACCGGTGCCTGTACGCAGAGCCTCCGCGATACTCTCGTCGCTACTCCACACAAACCCCAAGCAAGTACCCCTCTCGTCCGTTACTGTTGTGGCATACAGACCATTACCCTGGTCCTTGACACCCCGCGCAGCAATCAAAGAACCCGCCTGGATCTTCCCACTGGACTCCTCGCGGCTGATAGTCAGAGCGGCCGCAGGAACAATACTGACACCTCCCTGCTTCATTGTATCCTTGACCGCATCCTCGGTCACGTCTCCAGAATATGTACGGTAGAGAAGCTGGGCTTCCGGGTTCAGTCCGAGCTTCACAGAGATAGAGTGGACAACGGCCGAGTCCGTGCACAGGCCGGCCTCTTCGCGCTCAATGTGCTTAACCACCCATTTCTGAAACGCTTCCACTTGGTCGTTGGAAGAAGTGTAGACAACGAGCCGTGACGAGGGGACGGATTGTTCTTCGGAGAGGGCATTCAATTGGTCAAGGGAGATGAAGATCTTGGCCGCGCCGGCGTTGAGGATGTCGACAAGATCGCCCGTTGCGGAGATGCCAGTTGCGTCGACGTAGATATCGAGTAGGCGGAAATTTTGTCGGATAAAGGTCTCAGCCTGGGCGAGGTCGGTAGCCTTGATCAGAACGCGGCCGAAGTAGGCGATCTGCTGGAGGGAGAGGCCGCCGGACGCGGAGGCGGGGTCGTAGGAGACGAGGAAGGGAGTGGCCATGTTTCGGAGGTCAATCAGGTCAATGGGGTCAAGAGAAAAGAGAGAAAATAGAGGTGAGATAGAGAAGAGTCCAGTGCCCAACTGGAGAGAGCTTAACAAGGGCAAAGTGAAATGGGAATGCGTTGACTGTTGTGTAGCCGGTGATTCATCCCTTCAAGAAATTCTCGCCCCGCACCCCTCACCGCCTTGGTTCCGACTGTAATTATTGTGCTGTATCTCCGGACTCGGCATTGCGGCGGAGATCCGGCACTGATATCTCAGGCACTAAGGCAGCAAGGACCAGCCCTACTTGTCCTTGCCGCAGCAAGGTATATCGTGTCTGATTGTATTGATATAGCTTTTCGGAGCCATATTCACTTTTGATATAATAGTTAACTCTTACTGACCAGCCAGATGATTACTACACCTCTTCTATCAAATCAACGACCACCACAGTCACTTTCTCACACACACAAAAAGCATTATCCAACGTCTGAATCAATCATCCAGCACCGTTTGCCTCAAGAAATCGCCTATGACAAGTGTATTATAGGTGAACTGTCTAGACGAGTACCTGGTCTTTCTTCCCTTGTCCATCGGTAGCCGTCTAGACTCAACACTGCTCAGAAACCGGTAGAGATGAGGATACTGTATCTGACTGCAGATATGCAGTTGGGTTTAAGGGCGAGTGACGGCCAGAGAGCTACTGAGGACGCGCCAACATGCCTCTGAATCGCGGCACTGCGTGCGAGGGCGGAAGGACGACTTGCGGGTGGGATGACTCTTGAGAGGTTATCTGGATGGTTAAAAGTTGCTTTGGTGCTTTGGCGGTCGTAAGACAGATATACCTCTCCATATTGGAGGAGCTGGCTTAGAATGAGCATACCAGAAAAATCCGTTGATACGTAGAGAAGCTAGGGCTACCCAGTAACCTGGAACCCACCGTGGCATAGGCCAGGCCAGTAGCAAAAGGAGGAAACAAACACACGAAGCATTTAGGCATTCTATGGTCTTGGACTTGACTAAGACAGGTATAACTAAAACAGATAGAGGACTTCATATCTAGATGAGCTAATGGACGCCGGTCCACTTACAATATAGCCTTTCTTCTACCCTCGTCCTCCACAAACGGCAGTACATATCAAGTCCCTCTCGACAGCTATTGGGCGTGAGCGGTTCCATTGCCATCGGCCTGGCTTTTAGTGCTTTCATTACGCTCCAGATGCAGGGATTTCCGTTTTATGATCCCTATCCGTGAGTCTGGGTACGGTGGTGCACAGTCTCGAGCGAAACAAGAGACCTGTCTTCGGTCCCAGATCCACTCTAATCCAACATCCAAGCGCATAATCATGAACCAGCGGTACTTTACTGAGTATCTTAATTTACCTGAGCCCAGCTTCAGCCATTGTCAGTCAGGCTATTAGTAAGACTGACCATGGGCATATGCGTATTGTCGCAGTGTAATAGTCTCTTACAATCTCGCCTCAAGCCCAGCTCAAAGATCACAATTTCGACGGCGATAGCTGATCTCGACATCGTACAGCGAAGTCGTGTATTGGAACGCTGTTCTGTCGGTCAGCTGTAGTTGGGGAGACGAGAGCTGCTGCATATAATGGAGGTCACTCGCGGGGTTAGATACTGGGCTTAGAGGAATCGCAATTGAAAAGTGATTTGAGGCAAGAAATATCTATCATTATCAGATCTGAATACGCATTTTTTATTGCGGCTCAATCGCAACCGTGCCATCCAGGGAACCTGGACTGTATAGTAAAGTTGGACATCCCCAAGCTTGCCCTAAATTAGGGTAACAACTGGATCGCTTGACTGAATACCACTACCCGCAACTTTACACTGCTGAGCTGATTAACTCCATCTTGTTGCTCAGCCTTGTGAATGACCTTCCAAGACAAGTAAGCCTTAACTCAGACCTCGGGCTTGGACCGCTAGGTACCACGTACGAGAGGGCCAATTGGTGCCCACCTCGTATTTCCTCTTGGCCGTTGACTAGACACAATTCGGTCAAGGGGCAAGAGTTGCCCTTTAAACCTTCAACTTTCCCCCTTTGCGCTCCCTGAGTACCACAGAAGCCCTGTGTTCCCTCGTCAGCCCATCTGAAGGCCACCATGCCCACCGCAACCGCCACGCTCTCCTGGAAATTCACAAACTGGGGCCCACTGACAACCCCCTGGTCCCTGCCAGACTCCTGCACCAGCAACGTCGCTATCGCGTCTACCGCTGACACAGATTTCGTCCTCTGGGCCGAGCTGTGCCCGTTTTCGTTTGATTCGTGTTATCCCTCTCCAACTGACTCGAATGCGCCGGAGGCACTGTCTTCAGCGTTGAACACACACGGTACCGACATTTATGCACCCCCGTTCTATTCTCCTGCTCCGGCATGTCCGAATGGGTGGAAAACCGTCGGGGTGGCGGCGAGAGACGGTGATGCGACTGCCTCGCGAGCCGGATGGTTCACTACAATATACGAGGGGGAACAACTGGACGACATCGACTCGGAAGTTTTGACCCCGGCATACAATCAAGTTCTTGCAGGACTGCTCGATGCAGACGAGACAGCTGTCGTTTGTTGTCCAAGGTAACCTAGTTTCATCTCCACATCTCTCCCTCTTACCTCCTCATGCATGAAAGACGTGGTACTGACTGATGCGTAGTTCAATGACAATGCTCCCGGGCTTTTACTGCTCTTCTTCCCTCCCCTCCTACACCGTATCAACGGCCTGCGAGGTTTTCCACAGGGGCGATATAACTGATTTGCCGAGTCTTCGGGAATCAAGCGTGACCTGGACAACCACAACCACGACGTACAGTGCCGAGGAGACGCCAGAGTTCACGGGCTGGTCACAGGTTGCGCCGTTGTTGCTGTTCCACAAGCCTACTGATGTTGCGCGGGGTGGGGATGACGATGCAGGGGCAAATGATGTGGTTGATAGCGCTGGCGAGACGAATGCGGCTGCCCCGGGGTACGGCAGGGAGAGCTTCTGGGGCGTCGGGGTCAAAGTTGCAGCCAGTGCAGTGGGCTCAATGCTTGCGGGGGCGGCGTTTATATTGCTCAGATAGGGCTGGAGGTTATGCGGTACAGCTCCAGAGGCATCGTCTCCTCTATATCTTCTTTTTCATACTCTGGTCCCAGGCAAATCACGAACCCGAAGATCGATTTGTTAACACAGACTCTCCACAGAAACCCAGCCCAATGACTTGCTATTTTGCTTTTGCTTACCTTCCCAGCAGCAACCCTAAGTCTCCTCACAGACTAAATACCCCTTCTGCCACTTTATCCCGTCAATTCTCCTTGATTCTAGCCTGGACCACACTTGATCCTCCCCTGCCGCACATAAAACGCCTGCCACCCTTAACCTGACCACTTTACGGTTCAGCTGCATCTTATCATCCCCGCCTCTCATTCCAGAAACAGCTTATTAAAGCGGGCATATGTCCTCCCTTCCTCCCCAGCCGCTGCATGCGCGAGCAAGTATAGTGCGCGTTAATTATGCGAGCAGCAGGTGCGTTGACGTCGCCTGTGTCGAGTCCATGCGGATAGCCCATGTTGCGTTTAGATAAAGAGAATTCTAAAAGTACGGGATCCGCGACTCAGGATACGAGTATCCGGACCTTATCAATAGGAGGTAATAGTCTTTTCAAGGGAGATGATGACTGACAGAATGCAGCCTCGAATAGAGCGTTCGTGTCATACCACGACCATTCAGCCCACGAGCACATCTGCATCGACAAACGTAAATATCCTGCGAATCGGGAATTACAGGCGAACTGGTTGGCTGGGTTTTACTGACTGACAACTAATGATAGCGAGGACAATACGCTTCAGCAAGTGCACCCTTGATGGCTAGATGCAAAATGGTCTTGTTGCCGTCAATGAAAACTGTTCCTTTGTGATATGGACAAACTGTGTTTGACCGATCTGTTTAAAGTGATATATATTGGGGTCTCTCTATGCTTTCTACTCATATCGGACGCTGGATCCTGACGATTATTGAAGTATACGGTGGCTCTATAGCGAGCTCCAGCCTAACCAATCCGGCACCTTGGTTATGGAAAGTCCGTCGACGTTTCCCTAGATTAATGACTAATGATGCTGCTGGCAAGCTCGTAACTTATGAGCTCCGAACGTTAGATGGTAACGCTGGTTAAACAGGCTCGATTTCGAAGCAATCAAGGTACGGTACTTCTTATCCAGCTTCGCCCCTGATAGTAAAATAGTTAGACTTCTTTGGAAACATAAAGCTCTGTCTATCAATTCTGTCTCATATCAGGCAGTAGATATCACGGGAAAGCATCAAAAATAAATAGGGTTATTGCTAGAAAAAGTATATAACCTCCTTTATGATAAACAGAATCGCACCCATAAATTTGACCCCCTCAAGACTACCAATCAACCAGAAGATAACAAGCAGGTAGGCCGTTGAAGGGCACCTGTTCATATTCTCTAAATCATCTCCAGCAAGACCCTTGACAGAAGGGATGGCGTGTAAAATGACGGCGCAAAGAAGTATATTTGACAGTGCCCAAGTCAGCACCACCTTGTCCGGATACACTCTCGAGGTATTTTCACATTTTCTTGAAGGTAGTCTTGCTGACTCTAGATCTGGAGGATCTAAAAGCTGCGCCAGCGAATCGTCATATGCTTTATTCAAATCGTCGTCACTGGGGGAATCGAGGTGCACTTTGTTTCCGGGGCGCACGAAGTAATTCGTAGGAATAGGTATTCCGCCATTTGCAGTATTTTGCTCTTCGGATACGGACAGTTTGCTATACATGAATGTGGTTATGTTGATAAAGTTCACGTGTGCGAGTATGCAGAGGACATATTGGATACTCTGCTCCGCGTCAGTCGAATTGGATTGAGGAGAGCTTTGAAGACGGAAACCTACTGCTGCAAAAATAATCCAAGGATCGAGGAATAACATGGATGCCAGGAGCCGAATGGCATAAATAGCAACCAGCGGAAGGATTGCAAGGGAAAAGCGACGTTCGTCAAACCATTCACGGAAGTCTGTGGGATTATTGCTGAGAATGTGAAATGTAGGCCTTGTCGTCTTGAAACCAACCACAATAATGGCAATAAGTATGTATGCTGCGAGAAGTATCCACCCCACTGTGATAACAGTACGAATAATACGTAGCCTGTTAGTATGCGGCTGATAGGTCAAACCACAGAGCACAGATACCATCAGGAGAAAGGTGTACAGCGTCAAGAGGCCTGTCTCTGTGGCCGAACTATGCCGGCCGATAATAGAATCTGAGGCGAAATAGTGGTTGATGAAGAAGAATATGAGAAATGTGTTGCCCTAACCCTATATTAGCCCGGGCTCGAGTCTGCAGGGATGATGACAAGAACTTACAATCGCAAACCAGGAAACGACGAGATTTAGGCATGAATATATAAGCAGAGCAGCAAATTTCAGTTTCCGGAGCCCCCCTTCTATGTTCTGCATGGTACTCCACGAATCCATCATGAAAACTATTCGGTCCTGCATATAATGCTGAAGGTCGACAATGTATGCGTCTATCGAAGGAGGGGCTTGAACATGGGCCCTAGCCTTGCGCACATAATCAAGACGATCTCGATTCCAACGGCGAGAGAGAATATCGAACGCCCAGAGCCGGCGGTCCGATATGTGACTACCCCATGTAATGGACTTCGGCTCGTCTCGAACAGACGCTGCTTCCCAGCCTCCTGAGGTTTGGTCCTGGCTTTTCCTCTCCTGCTGGCATCTGAAAGCAGAAAGCTGGGTTGGAAATGCTGGTGCAAACCCCAGGAAGGACTGGAAGGGATTCTCCAGAACACTTGCCAGCTTCAGATGCACACCATAAGCAGCTGCCAGAGGATTCAGCGCCCAGGTCAGTAGCGAGGCCCTCATTTCTGTCTGCCCAACAACTCCTCCGCACCTCGGATGGAGGTGCAGTCGCTCCCAGAGACGGTAAATGGCGTCTGCAGAAGGCTTTGCCCCAGCTGGGACGAAGACACACATCTGGGGATCAAGCTCCGGTAGGATCGCCTCCGAAAGCCACTTGCCACAGCTTTGAGGACCTTGATATCTTTCGGTTAAGCAGAGGATCATCTGGACTGGAGTTTGCGGACATTCTGGCAAAGGTTGCAGGGTGCTATCCCGGAGTCTGGCGCAAGTGGTATACTCAAACAGATGGGCGCGGACATCTTGACCCTGCACATCGCGCACTGCCAGGGCTGGCTGCCAGAGTCCAATCAGTGTGAGAGCAGCCTTTGCTTCTTCTGACAATCTACCTCGCCCGTCGCCAAGAATGCAGACAACGCACCTCTTCCACCCGTGCCGCTTCCACGTCTTAACCCTCTTCTGGGAGGAGATGTACTGGATATTGGCAAAGATGCTAGTCAAAGTACGACCCAGATCCGTCCCAGACTCATCGCAGAGAGGGATTATGATAAGAAGCTCTGTTCGTCGGGGTTTGATGTACAGATTCTGTCGCAACGTGAATCGCTCCTTGTGGAACCCCGAGGGCTCGCAGGTGAGGGCTGAGTATCGGACGGTCATGAGCTCGTCATCATCATATTTACCGTTGACTTGACTGCGGATCTGGGGATGCACTGGACATGTCAAAACAACGTTCCGCCGCACGAGACCTGCTTCAAGCACGGGTCGTTTTCGCTCGATGGGGACCAGCTCTATAGTCGGTCTTGGGCCTGCTGCAGCCGGTCCAGTCCAGGACTGCTGTGAGCAGAGTTTGGGAGAAATGTCATACACTGTCTCGGCCGTACCTTGGTCCATGATATTTAACGAATGTGTTTGGATTCTGTCTGGGGGGAGTCTTCAATATACAGCCGTGCGATTCACTGCCGCCAGCAGCGCCGCTCTAGCCGCCAACTTAACAGCCACGCATTAACTCCAGATTAGGGTCCATAAAGGAACGATCTACAGCCTCATCGCGCCATAAAGGGGTTATTTTTAGGTTGCAAACGGGTGAAAATGCCTTCAGCCTTGTCACATTAGCCGCCCGCCAACGCGTCCCCACCCCGCGTCTGATCATGGTTATAAGCCGACTGTTAGAGAACCATTTTTCCTTTTCATCAAAATTATACTTACCAGCGACTAGACCATGGCCGAAGCTATGCAATGGCAAATCGACATCCCCAGTCTCTCGCAGCTGGTATTCAGCGCCGGCGCACACGGGTTGAAGCAACTAGCACTGGCGGGCGTCGAACCTCATACAATCGGCTGCATGCTCATGATCGCCGAGTATACCCCAGCATCGCAAGACTTCAGGACCCAGCTGAACAAGGCTCGGCAGCAACAGCGCATGGACCGGGTATGGCTCTTCAAGCTCGTGGAGATTGGAGCATGTACGAACTTCATTGCGGATCAGATGCTGAAGACGAGAGCAGGTGAGAACGTGCTGGCTCTAATTGCGGCCGTGGCCACTGTGATGGACGAGCAGAGCTGTACGGCAGTGCTGTTGTCCCTATTCGAAGCCGCCAACGTATCTCTAGACAACACGCCCGGCATCATGCAGCTACAGAGAATCCGAAGCTGTCTCGCCCCGCTGGCGGGCAAGACAGGGTTCGCGGAGAAGACCCTGCAGTACCACCATTTTTTCCTATCGCTACTGGAAAAAAAGAACAATGGAGAGTCGCAGAGACCTAGAGGGTCACCGTATGAGGGTCTGCCAGAGGTCAAAGATATGCCGAAGATGATACGGCTGGTACATAGACTGATCAGCTTAGGCGGTCGACGGTGTCTCGTTCGGTACAGCGTCCTGCGTGGTGCTGCATGGATGGCGACATACGCATCGTACATTCTGGGACTCCGGATGTGCGCGGTGAAAGCAGATGGTACGCCAGTGCCCATGACGAGCAGCTATGAGGAAGCCCAGGTCATCTTCGAGGTCTCTGCCCCTGAGAGCGCCGGAAGCCTCTACCTGGAAGGAAATCTTCAGGACCTCATTACATTAGAGACAGCCCAAATCTCCATCAGAAATGGCTGGCGGGTTGACTGCTCCATGGTGGACTTTGTCAGTCTGCATCACTCAGACCTGCGCCAGTCACAGCCTGTGGCCTTCTCCCGAATATCAGCGTTTGCTGCAATTGAGGCGCTCAACGAAACCTCCACCCTAAGTCTTTCCTTCGACCCGATTGATTCTGATTCCACCTGGTACCGGTCTCAATACTCCTCATCCATGGGCTTCCTCTCATTCACCCTTGCAGCCCTCCCTGACATCCAGGCTAGGGCGCTGCACATCCTGAGGATCCTTGGCTTTCGTCCGCCAGAGGATGGGTATCGTTTTCGTCCACATGGCGGAGTAGCAACATACTCCTGTCATGGCCACGACAGTGACCCTCCTCCCCTTGTGGAAAGTGGGCTGGAGCAGCTGAAAAATACGTATGAGTCTCTACGGGGACAGTATCTTGAACAGGACAACCTGGCAATTGGCAAAGACACGGACCTTGAGCGGCTCAGGTTTTATCTGGACGACTATAGGAATTCGGCCCTGTACGAGGCAGCTAATTGGCCCCGGCAGGTACTCAGGGAGCTGGTTTCCAGTATCACCGTTGCCGTCCATTTTGCGTCTCGGCTGGCCTTTACCGACTGGGATGTGAACCTGCGCATCATGTCTGCTTTGACCATGTCCCATAGAGAGCTGCCACCTATACGTCTTCGTCAGAAGACGGAATTTGAGGGACACTTATGCGAGGCAATCGCACTGTGTTCTGACAGTATGTCGGTCGATAGTATTGAGCAGCGTCTTTGGAATGCCGACTGGGTTGGCTTAGATATCGACGGCATAGCCATTCTCCGCAACGCTTCCATGCCTGAATCCTGGGCTAACATGAAGGGAGCCTATCTCGGTTTCCGACGTGGACGCATCCTGCACGAAAATCAGCAATATACAAAGATCCGGACAGACCGCATCTACACCCAGTCACAGAATCTCCTCGCAACGAAGATAAAGAAATGCACTGCGGCGACCGCCCCGATAAATGGCTGTCCTTCAATACAGTCCCGCGTCCTCATCATGCCAATAGCGGATACCATCTTTATGCGCCTCGAAGCAACTCCTACCCCAGGAGCTCCAGTCATCGGAGACGGCAGCCTGTCAGCCACATATGCTCCTGACTACCTGGTCACAGCGCCCTGCCAACACGGATATGATCCTAGGAGCGCGACGTTGACGATGGAGTATCCGTTTCTCCTAGGCTTCGCAGAGGGCCTCTTTTTTGACGACCACGCACTGCAGGATATCCGGCCTGGGAACTACGCGGGCATGAACGTCTTCTACCAGCTCACTAGTGAGAACCATCTGGCGCAGTGGTTGGCTTTGCAATGGCAACCAGCCAATGACCCCTTTCGCTGCCTCCGTATCATCCAAAAGGGCTGCTGCCTTCAGTGTCTCCTTGGGCGGTTGGGAAAGGTTCTCGAACAGCTACAGAGTAGCGCACATCATCAGTATCAGAGACTTCAGGGATATCCAGTATGCATTATAGCCGGGAAGGAGGAAGCTTGACACACATACTTGTAAAGTAAAGCAGTATTGATAAGACTCGCCGATACCGTGATATATGTCTTAGCACTTAGCCCTAATTGTCCCCAGCTCCTGGCCTAGGATCTCTATGAACCCGACTTGCCCGACTTCCTGCCTCTATTGAGATCAACAAGTCTCTCATTAGAGTGCCCCCTTCTCTTCCACTTCGAGTGAACCTTCAGCCATGTATTGTCGAAGGCGGCGTGTGGGTATAAGGCGACTGCAAGATGCGCATATGACTGGAGCAGCTTGACTGCGCAAACAGTGGCACTCTATAAATCGGCGGCTTTATAAAGCCGTATGCACCACACCTCAGGTTTTCGAGAGACTGAGCATAGCGGCGGCTGAGGAGATAGGGAAAGTACAAGCAGGATGAACGGATAATCGAACAGCCTCGAGCCAACCAGCACACGAAACATTACTGCGCAAAGAGATAGAACTTAGTTTAATAGCATGGACTGGTAGTATTTGCTCGATCTTTTTTTTTTCGAGTTTCTGTAATTCTCGATGAACACACATCCGTGGGACCAGGGCCTAGGGGGATTCACTATTATAATGCATCTGGTGAGCAGCATCTAACATTTGGTCTAGTCAGAGAGCTTCCTGTGTACTCAGGGACCAGATTCGTGGCACAAATATGACAATGCTAAAGTCCAAAGCACTGTATGCCTATAGCTGCACATAAAGCCGCCAAAACAAAAATCTTAGGGCCAGGACAATCTCGCAAGTATCATCCACTCCCTGACATCACAGCTTCGAGCGCGGCAGGGATTCATCAATAACAGGCAAATTCCGCCGCATGATCTTCCCGCTTCCAGTCCGGGGAATCTGGTCTATGAAGTACACACCTCCTGTCAACCACTTGTGTGGAGCGAAGTGTGCCTTGACCATGTCGAACAGCTCATGTTCTGCTACAGTGTCATCTTTACGCACGACAAATGCTCGCGGGTACTCAGCGCCATTTCTGGGTTCAATGTCAGTCCAAATTGTCCGAAGGCAACGTGAAGGCAAACTCACATCCTCGCACCAACAACAGCTGCATCGGCGACGCTGGGGTGGGTGAGAAGATACTGCTCCAACTCAGCCGGGGCAACTTGCAGCCCTTTGACCTTGATGAGCTCCTGGATCCGTGTCAGTTTGTTGTAGATCCTGGGGTTAGGACACATATGATATACCTTTAATCGATCGACAATATACATACGCCCCCTTTGATCGAAATATCCAATATCCCCCGTCTTCAGCCATCTTAACCCATTCTCTTCGACAATCGTCTCGTTTGTGGCTGTCGGATTCTTGTAATAACCCTTCATAACATTTGGCCCAGCGACCCAGATCTCGCCTACATCCGCCCCGTCCGGCGCAACACCACTAAAGTCCCTCCCTTCAAGCTTCTCGATTCGAGCAGCGCAGTTTGGATTCAACCAACCGATTGACCGGCCATCGTCCTCCTCATCTGGAGCAAATCCCGTAATCGAGCACGTCGCCTCCGTCATTCCCCACCCCTGCTTGACCGTGACACCTGGGCGGAGATAGAGTTTCTCAATTATACCGCCGAGTTCGGCACTCAGCGGTGCAGAGCCGCTGGTTACGATTTCCACTGCGCGAAGGTTATATCTCGAGGTATTTGGCTGTTTTGCGAGCGTGGCCATGATGGCTGGAACGGAGGCCATGAAATTGATGCGGTAAATATCCATGTAGAGGAGGTATTGGTCGACATTAAAGGATTTCATGATGAAGACTTTTGCGCCTAGGCGGGCCGCGTTGAGGCAGTAGTATGTTTGGCCCTGCAATCACTTAGTTCTCATGCAATCTAAGGAAGGGTACAATGAAATGGGCAAGAATACATAGGCATGATACATAGGCAGCGGAGCCAGCCACCGATCCCCCGCCATGTCGAGCCGCTCTTTGCGGCTCTTGCCTCTATGGTCATTCGATATAATGGCTCTCTTTGCGAGGAGCTGAGAAGAGTTCGCGATAGCATTATAGTGCGATATCTCCACGCCTTTGGGAAGTCCGGTTGTTCTTTCAACGTCAGAGCGATCATCACTTGGCAGAGACATACACACCCGCTAGAGTAGTTGATTATTGCAGTCGTCTCTTGAGCTTCTTTGAGCGTTTGAATCCTCTTCCATGACCAAGAGCGAACCTCATCAGCAGGCCTCCAGATCCTCGTCCAAGGCTGGACTGGTAATGACGAGTCATTTGAAATATCTTCAGGATCGCAGAAGAGGTACACCCGATCCCTCGGTAGACCAACTCTGGATGCCGCATCCAGCGCAACAGGGACCTGAGTCGAACCCGCAAGGATGAGCTTTGCATCTGAATTGCGCAACTGATATTCGACCTCTGCATGATCAATACCCTTGGTCATAAAACCCCTCAGAAACACTGATGGACAATGTAGTTACTCACCCTTAACACTCGCACCCCCCGCTACGGCCGTAAAGACACATCTTCCTGCAAGAACCCCCCACAGGAGGACCGGGAAGAAGAGAGCATTGTGCGAGTACAGCAGCACTTTATCGTTTGGCTGCAGACCAAGGTCTTCTAACCCCTTTGCAATCTGTTTCACGAGCACTTCTGCTTGCGCAAGGCTGAAGTTCTTGGATGGGTTGGAGGCATCAAAGTACTGCGGGGTTTGGCGGGTTGTAGGCGTGCCCGAAGAAAAGACGAAGGAGGCAACGTCCGTGACGGGAATGGGAATTCGGAGAGGAGACGTCAGAACTGTCATTATTGATCTGGCACTGGTTTTGTAGATGCTGGTAGCTTGAATAACAGGAGAAGAGTGCAGGTACCTAAAGTAAAGATAGGTGTGTTGGGGTACCGAGGTAGTCTTCTCTCTACTTCGTCTCCTCGCAGTGATTCGGCTATATGCCAGGAAAGCTTCCCCGGGGCGAGGATCCAGCTTGCTTTCGTGATTGCAGGTGCTTGATTGGCCATGAGGTTTTCTATCGAATGCTTCTATCAGGCGATGTTTTGTTGTTCAATACAACTAAATAGCCGGTTCTAGAACACGCCCTGGCGATTCCCAGCCGCAATTTGACGACAGTAACGGCCTTTCAACTATTTACAATTGCTCTGTAGAGGCCCTCGCCACTGGCCAATTCAGTAATATACATGGACAATTTCTTTAGGGGGTGGAGAGCAGGCTTCGTACCACTTATGAAACCCTTCAGTAGCGTTACGCTTAGAAGACAAGCCTTAAGAGTTTGTGTATAGATCAACCACGATCCCAAGTGGTTACTCTTTGGTTTCCGGAAGATTGGAGGCTTTGCACACCTTCAGGGCGCCTTGAGTAATCTATTATAGCCATATTATTGCTCTAGTAAAAGTACAGTTGCCAATAAGTATAACCAACGCTGATATGCAACCATCGACGCCATTATAGGTTTGCCAAATCAAAAACACCGTTAATGCAATAGTCTAGCAGTCTCCCAACCTTGGGAATGCCTGAATATCGTCACATATGTCAAGTCTTATGTTCAATCCTCACCGGCGGGGAGTGGACGGAGTCAATCCTTCCCGCGGACTGCGACTTCGGGCCCTTCGTCATCTTCTTCATCCTCAAAATCTTCCTCATCGTCTGAAGCCACGCTCTGTGTCTCGGCTTCCTCGTACGAGTCCGTAGCCTGGGAGACGAAACTAGCCCCAAGCTCTTCCTCAGCAATTTCGTCATCGTCAAGTTCGCTACCGTCGTCGCTCAGCTCGCCGTCATATTCATTGTCTACTTCTTCCTCTTCGTCGGCTTGGCTTTCATCCTCGCTATCTGTCGTTGATATGTCGTCAAAATCTCGAGGAACATCCCTCCAATACATGAAATCGGTATATTCTTCACCGCCAGCTTGAACCAGCAAGCTGACTGGAGGAAAGAAGTGATCCACCAGCTCACGCATAGAGACATAGCTACTCTTGTACTTGTTCAAGCTTAAAAGGTCCAGCTGAACCTCCGCGTTCGAGTTAATTGTGAAGATCCTGCTGGACGGGATGTTCACAGATCGGTAGCTGAGAGCGTCCGTAAGCCTATTGCCAAAGCCCGCGTAGAAAGGATTCTCTTTCCCGTTGAAGAGGCCGAGAATATCCCGCAAGCACGCCATCTTAAACACTTCGGGCTTCCTCAAGTAGATTTCCCTTCGAAGCGCCGCCATCGTTCGATCCGGACTCATGATCGTAGGGCCTTTCGGAAGCCTGTATCCGTCCTGGCAAACGCCATAGATATACGAGCGAGTGGTATCTGCTTGTCCAACGGATCTACTGGTGAGATACATGATGTTGTAACCGTTGTTGACAATGTCGGTATACAACTTGGCCACACCAGCGTGAGTCCAGTCTCGACCGATCATATTCAGCACGTGACCCAAGGCATCCGACCTGGTGAGGTTAGTGGTATGCAGACAGACAGCACAACAAAAACTCACTTCGTGATGGTTCCATCAATATCCGAGATGACAATTGGGGTATCTCCGCGCCATAGATACATGTTGGCCGTACACGTGGCTTTGTTCACACTGAAGGACATGTCATTAATGCCAGGCTTTAATTTCAGTGCCTTGAGCTGGTCGCTTGTGAGCCGTAGCGTCTTTGCATAGCTGCGAACCGGTTCTGCTGGGGCGGTGTTCGGGGGCGATTGCGGCGGCGTGGGGATTCCGGGCTGCACGTCAGATTTCGCGCGATGGTGTCGCATCTGGAAAGACGGGTCGCGAAGGGAATTGTCGCTGTCACTATGGTAGCCAGGGTCAGAAATCGCATTCTCGCTCATAGCGGAGCCGGGCCGCATGGCGTTGAGGGTCGCTCGGCGGTTGGCGGCCTCTTTAGCCTCTTCGCTACTATATATCCACAAGTTTCCATGCTCGTCCGCTCCAATTAGGGCCCCGATATCATAGTTCCCTTCCAGTTCCTCCGCAAGAATTTTGCGTGCCACGACTTCCGCACGGAGAGCATCCTCTTCGTTACTCTTGTAACCTGTCATGTCCAGCATGAGGTCGCCGCTGTCAGTAACACGGGAGGGTATATTCGACGTAGATAGTTTCTGGGACAATGACATCGCACGTGAGACAGCCTCTTTTAGAGAGATTGGAGGTGGACTTTGGGATCGACGGATGAGATCCGGATCTTCGTTTGAACTGGCTGATGCAGGCCGCTGTAGCTGGAGACTATAATCGCCCGTACTGGTGCTGCGCGAATGGCTTCCAGTG